>NW_023596746.1:44324966-44334966 GCF_011947565.3 Pollicipes pollicipes
AACGCCGGGTGGGACTGCTTGGAAGGGCGCTCACGATAAAATGTGGTGTTATAACCGGTAACCTGTGCGGAAATTGTGAGAAAACCTGCAATTCGATAGTCCCGAGAGATGATCAAGTGTGGGACCACGCTTATTTTACAAAAGAGTGTGAATCAGGGGCTTGAAATGGGTGTGATCACTGATGGTGCGTGCCAGTGGCTTGCATTGATATTGATGTGATGGGGAGTATGCGGGCTAGGTTTGTACTCCTGGAGAGAGCATTGTTTTTGTATTCTTTAAGTCTACTGACTTCCAATAGAGAGTGATATATCGATCCTGCCTCTATCTTTATGTTCGCGTTTGAGCAGGACAAGGTGGTGATGCTCATAAACTGAAAGAAATACTAGCATCTATGTTGCAGGGGTGTGTAAAAGCCATTTGCTACCTTCTTATGATTTTGCCAACGTTTTGAACCTATTGAAGCATTCAAGCTTGCAATTAATCCATTGCATGCCATTATATTAGCACTTCATTTTGACAGAAGGGGCTGATCTGCGCAGCTCATTAATTCACATGTTTGGTATAAGCTCACATTATACAGCTTTGCAAAATTATTTTTCGCTTCAGAATGCGGTATTTTGTATGCAGGCAAACGTTGCTTGTGAGTCATCAATGTCATAGTCGCTGCAACTTGTAAGATGCTGGGTGCTGAGAAAGATGGAGAAGTATTGCTGTCGGTTTCTTGGATAGCATTTAAAAACAGTTTTATCAGGAGCCTTGTGTGCATCAGCAGCTTCACCACTTCCTTGCATTTCGCTGATCTAAACATAAGTGCAGGCACTTGTTCTGTCTTCCGAGTTGTGCAAAGTTAGCAGGTTTGCAGTGTCATTTCACATGTAATATTTTCTTGTTGTACATGTGTCATTACGTGTGTGAACGACATTTTTGAGTGAAACAGCCTGATGGCTGCAGCATGTTGCATGGCTGTGGAAACAGAAGACGTGTTTGCATCTTTGTCACCCATGTTTGGTGGATTTCCAAAACCGGCTGAGCAGGTGTGTCACTTATTGGTTGTGTGCTTGCTGACAGTGATTTGCATGCTTGACCCATCTTTTCATGATGGAATTTATTATGAAGGCAGCAGGGATTGTAGTACAACAACCTTATCATTGTTCATTATGCCATGCCACAGTACAGCACTGAGGTAGTGCCACGATGACACTGTTGACCCTTGCCATTACACAATGTATCACATTGGTTGACTCCTCTATGTCAAGCCTTTGAGATAACAGCTTGTAATTTATGAATGACTGGTAACAGCTGATTTAACAACGCTGAAGGACTATCAACAGTGAGAATGTTGTTGCACCAAAACGGTTATATAGGGGTTCACTGGAAATTGCATGAATACTTCGAAACCAAAAAAAATGGTAGTTTAACTTTACCATCTTTACCATAGAAATAGCAATGTTTTGGCAATCAATTCATAGCAATGGTACATATTTATTCATTTTTGCATGCAACTGCATTTCAAGTTACTAACTTCTGAGCGCGTCGCATGATATCAATGTCAGGACTACAGCAATGCAGGCAATGATAAGTCGACAACACAGTATTCACTTCTTCAACAGTCCTTGGCAGTTTTCGGTACGAGATTAATGAGTCTTCACAGCATATAGTGCTTTAATATTAGTAATCTGCCCCAAAAGCTGGCGATCGCTACGTTACGTATGTCAAGCAGCCCACCAAACTTTCTCTTACGGCCAGTACCAAAACAAAAAATCCACAAAAGCCAGTCACTAATCCGCCGCCCAACACAGCGCCCGCGACGGGAATGGCTTGTTGGCGTCAGCTGTCGTGTGCTTCGAGGTATTGCTGTCGTCACAGAATCTTCACATGACGCCACCAAACAATGACGAAATGGGGCGCATTTTACAAACTTTGAAATTGTGATATTTAGGGTGGTTTTTGAAGCTTGAAAGCCTTCCAATAGTTACAAGTAAGCTTTTCCCATCATATCCGATGTTTATCTCAACATATTCAAATGTGGAACATTCCATTTAATATCGGATTTCTCACCGCCCTTGACTAGGTGAACATTATGTATCCCGTTACGGCGAGGCAACGACAGCATTTCGACAATATGGGTATATTAACGCCTCTTTAATCCCGACAAAACAAAATGCAAAACAAATTGAAGCGCTCCCTGTTGTAAGATGAGAAACGGCGTAAATTATTGATCATGTAACTTTTTTTATTGACCGGAAACGACCTGCGATACATTGGGAGGTATTGGTTAAAAGATGTTATTGAACCAACATTGCATATATTATCAAAACTTTGTGCCTCCAGGTTATTAAATGTTTTTAGTTTTGACAATATCACCTACTTTTGCGCAAAAACGCCACTTAACCAGCACCTCCTAGTATAAGCAATAAAAGACAAAAATTGCCTGCTAAGAAACTCTAAGCTCATCATGCCCCCCAAAAGGCAACAGCTGACAAAAAACAGTGACGTATTTAGGGGGAGGGCTATTGAGCCGTGGCCCTCCCGTTGTGGGCTGTGGTCAGTCCCACTGCGAATGGCGATTGCTGGTCAGTGGTACACCTGAGGCACCCCATTGACTATTGCGAGCATTAAGACACTCGCCCCTTTGATATGGTGCGACCCTGTCTGGTACCTCATGCATGCCACATACCGTCTAGAGCCTTTCTGGCTGTTTCAGGGGCGCTCCCGGTGCCTGGAAATACCTCCCCCTCGAGGTGTAAAAGGACACCCTCAGACTTCAAAACGTACCTCATTACGTTTCCTCCTCCTCCTCTGTAAGCTGGGATGGTATGAAATCAGCCCCCTGCGGTTCAGAGGTTATGTCAGTGGGCGTAGCCAGGTGGTCATATGTGACGGTGAGCGTAGCCAGGTGGTCAGAGGTGAAAAGGGGTGTAGCCAGCTGGTCAGAGGTGGCAGTGGGCGTAGCCAGGCGGTCAGAGGTGATAGTAAGCGTAGCCAGGTGGTCAGAGGTGTTAGTGGGCGCAGCCAGGTGGTCAGAGGTGATAGTGGGCGTAGCCAGGTGGTCAGAGGTGATAGTGAGCGTAGCCAGGTGGTCAGAGGCGATAGTGGGCGTAGGCAGGTAGTCAAGGTGATAGTGAGTGTAGCCTGGTGGTCAGAGGTGGCAGTGGGCGTAGCCAGGTGGTCAGGGGTAGTAGTGGGCGTAGCCAGTGGGTCAGAGGTGGCAGTGTGCGTGGCCAGGCGGTCAGAGGTGGTAGTGGGCGTAGCCAGGGGGTCAGAGGTGGTAGTGGGCGAAGCCAGGCGGTCAGAGGTATTAGTGGGCGTAGCCAGGGGGTCAGAAGTGAAAGCGCAGCTCCTCTGGTGGTCACTCACGGTGTCCGATGGGAAAAGATCGCCGAGACCATATCTTCCAGCCTCCTGACGAATCAAGTGCCATTTCACGTGACCAACTGTCGGGTAATTGCATATGCAAATACCACTCAGCTGCTGAACCAGGCGAGGACGGCTGACCGCATGGCCCCCGCTGTCGAATTCAGAACGCTTTAGCTAGCCTGGGGCGCGGGTTCAGATCAAACTTGCGCTCCAAATCAACACGCTAAAGACGCACTTCATCTTCAATGGAAACAACCAAAATATAATAAAAATATGTAAATGAGAGCAACAGATTTTCACTGAACGATTCCGATTCTACCCAGTCACCCTCTAGCTTGGTCCAGCTGCTGGGCTTCATCGTCGACTCTGTCATGTCACCATACATTTACGTCAGTAAGCCCGTCGGAAAATGCAGTGCAGCCCTTTTCTCAGTTTACCTTTCAGGAAACATTTTACCCAGGGCATTCCGAAACTGCTTAATGCAACTCACGTCTTTCCTTACGCTTCGGGAGGTGCCAGCCAAAACTGAATTATACTGTATCCAAAAGCTTCTAAGTTTCGCAGTAGATCTGTAGTAGTGGTGTGTCGGCGTAAACAGATCGACCCTGCTGTCTACTCTGAAGATATACAGATCGGCCCTGCTCTCTGCTCTGAAGAGACCGATTATCGCGCACGATTGAGGATGTCGCTCCGATATTACGGAAGGCCATGAACAAAGAGTTCGGATGTCGGATAGTGCACGACATGCTCGTGGTCTGGTGAGCGACCTCCAGCCGTGTCACTCGTGCCTCGGAGCGGGGACACCTGGAGCTGCCTGGAAAGTGTTCCTTTCGGCGAGCCTTCCGGCAACGTGCTGCAGTCGCGTGAAACAGTCTGCCAAATACAATCATTAGGTACAGTTCAATATCCACTTTTAAGGGCGGTCTTAGAAGCACAGGAGTTTAACCTAGGCTACATGCTTGCGTGTCCTGTGATCTATATATATATATATATATATATATATATATATATATATATATATATATATATATACACATATATATATATATAATATACACATAATTGGTATGACATAAACTTTAAGCATTTCTTTGGGTGTTGCTCATTTCTCTGACCTAACTAGCTATTTGAAAGTTAATATGACTTGTGCACACACACACAAAGTTATATATATATATATATATATATATATATATATATATATATGTATTTAACTGGAAGGGCATAAACCTCAAGTATTTCTTCGAGTGTTGAAAATTCATCTGACTTAACTAGCTATTTTAAAGTTGACATGACTTCTCCATGACACAAATCCAGCCACATCACGAAATAATTTGAGAAGAAATCAATACACATAATGTCCCAGAGAAATGGGAATGCCCCTCCCCCTCCCCCGGGCCTAAACATGTGACCCTCAGTCATGAAAAGATGTCCTAGGATGTGAAAAAGTTTCTGGCATATAATGCGAGAATATAATATAATCCTATGCCGGAACATCCGAGCGTAGAGCGTATTCAGTTTTAAGAGGGCGTCCCAGAGCTGTAAGGAGGCCCGGCAGATGTCCGGATATGTGGGGGATTCTGAAGAATCTCTTGTGTATTTGTCAGCTTGTATATCTCTAAGAATATATTGTCAGAAAAGGCAGTGTAAGCATCACGAATCTGGTTTTCGTCTCGAGGAGAACGAGGGCCTACCTGCATCGGTGTGGGCTGGTACATGTGCTTTGCGAGTAAGGGCTGGCCACAAACAAGTGATGGGCCGTATTTAGAGACGTTATTGGGTCGAGGTCACTTTAAGCAGTCTACCAGTCAGTCTTGAATGATTTCTGTTATAAACAGGCAGCGGTGCAGTCAGGGAGACACTAGTCACGTGCCACCCTGCTTTCCTTGAGTCCTGAGGGGCGTCAAGGGTCCCTTGGAACCGACGATCAAGGGCCTGTTGGAGGGCCCAAAGGGCTGGCTGTAGGTCACATTAAGAAATTCAGCTCAAAAGTTCGGTCACTCAAAGGTCAGTCAGGGGACTTCTGCCACCAACTGAGGCCCTCCTAAATCACTGCGGCTATATCTTTCGGCAACAAACCACCGTTGGTACCGTTGGCGCCGTTTCGGTCTCAGACCTAAGAGCCTATTTCCCAGGAATAGGCAAGGCCGGGACCTGCGATTTGCATTGGTCGGGACCACTGAAACAATGGAAAGCTCCTGCCTCGGTCAGGGGGCCACAGTGCCTAGCGGGGAGCTCCGAGTCGTCCGAGCGAGCATTTGCTGAACAGGGACGGGGCCGGGACCCTGACTGCCAGTGAGCCTCTTGTGTTGGTCGGTTCTCTCTGACAACAAAAGTAAATATGAAAACTTACAATTAGAGCCCCTCCCAATGGCCCTGTTCCCGTATCACCTGCATGCGCCAGCCGGTGGGCACCCCGCGCTAGAACGGAATGGCCGTTCAGCCCCTGGGCGGGAAGGAAAATGTGACTCTTATGTTCTACTGACGAGCCCCTTCCTCGGAAAGAGTAAGGGGTTTCCTTTGTATTCAGCAGGGTGGAACTGAAATGAGGTCAAAAACATAAACAAGGTTAGCCCGTACCTGTAATAGGACGTCCATCCTTTTTTCATAATCGATCTGTGACTTAACATATATCAAAAATGGAGTCTGCACGCTCACAATCTTAGGAGCAAGAACAACTATGACCGGAGTTAGTTTCCATCAAGCCGTGCGGCGCTGGCTGCTGCAGCTAACACCAGGCGGTGAGCGGCAGGCGCGTGAGAACCACTGTCTTAAAATAATGTTTTCAAAAGTCTTTCAAGATCCATTTACACCGTTCAAAGTTTAGACTAGGCGTAAATTCCACTTTTATGACTCTGAGGATGTCCTCTAAACAGATCAACAGTTACGATGACACAAAAATATGTATTCTTCCTTTACTTGTCCAGTTCCATCACCAAACTCCAGCGCCCGTTTGCCTTGATGTAAATGTCAATACGTTCCTACTACATACGTAAAAATTCCACCACTACCACCACCACCAGATTCCAGAACCCGTTTCCGTACTGTAAACGCTGATCCGTTCCTACCATAATCTACAAATTGCAGAGGTGAAACATCTCCCCGACTGACTTTTAAACACAAGACTTGGCATCTTTAGCCTCTCAAAGGCATTTCTTTCAGAAACGCCATCACTTTCGTCCACCCGCTAGCCACCAACGAGCGTTATCCGTGAAAACGACGCCGCGTGGTCCATAAAGACTGCAACGCCAGGCGTCGGGGTTTTTGTTTAAAAATTGCGCGTGCGCATGGCCAAAACGACGCCATATACGTTTTTTGCTACTTGGTTCTGAACGGAGGCTTAAAGTTTCCTAACGAATGTGGGTTACCCATGTTAATAAAATATGTGACCACACTTCGATCTGCAATCTATGCTCACGGGGTGCTCAACATCTCTGCACAGCCCGTAGAAATTCCGTCAAAGCCCCTGAGTGCTATCGGTTTAGAAAGCAACAATCAGCTGAAGCATTGCAAAAGGCCCCGGCAGTTTATTCCGTGCAGCCACTTAACACCTGGCTCCTTCAGTTTGCCTATTTCAGAATAAAATAAAAACAGGGATGCACATGCCGATATCTTTTGGTTTCCGTTTCATATCCATAATTTAAATATTTAAATCCACGCATAAAAATCGTTCCTCTTGCAATCAAATGAGCCATATCCTTTGGGGGGGGACGAGCTTTCAGCAGCAGGGGAGCCCTTTTCCGCGTTGTTCAACCCCTTTACAAAGACTGGCTACATCCCTGTAGGTAGGCCAGGACCTACGAATAGGTGGGCACATAGCTGGTACTGAGTGCGGAACCTGTGGTATGCAGTGCATCCCTTTAGAACGCAGACGTGCATCCAGGGACGTGAAATGATTTTTTTTTTAGGGGGGGGGGGCAGCAACACGGAACTCTTTTTCTACCGGTCACCCATAGACCGGTGACCAGGAGTGCACATGCCTGTCCACCGCTGTGCGCTGAACCGTACATTAGCACCCAAAAAGGAACAGAGGCGTACAAGGCAGAAAAGCACAGAGGAATTAGTATTTTCCAGGTTAGAAACGGGGGATTATGACGCACTCAAATACAGCTGAGAAGTGGGAGAGAAATGAGTGTAGTTAATGTAGTCAGTGTCAAGTAGGACCAGTGACAAGCCTCTAGCATCGAGAATCGCGTCAATGCAATGCCTCAAAACGGCATGCTCTAGAACGCAATATTTTTTAACACAAATCGTGTTTACTCCCTCTCCCTATTCTTGTGGCTCCCTGGAACACGTTTGAATTGATCGATGTGCATTCGGAAAGATTGAGAACGCCTGAATAAATGAGACCAGAAGTAAAAGCATTGAGCGAAATCAATTTCAGCTATAGTGTCCTTCATTCATCACAACTTACAAGCGCTCTTAATGGTCCCTTAACCGCTTTTCGGAACCGTGTATGATGCCGGTATAATATAACTACCACAAATGCAACTGCCCGAATGAGGTTGGGTGCAATAGCAAAGATAATAGCATCCACGTAAAAAAATATCACGAAAATACCCATGTCGGTGGGCCTCTTCTGTTAGACGGCTTATTAGTTCCCGGTTCACTTCACTGTCGGAGAACGTGTCTTTTACTGGCTTGTTTTCGTGCTGAGTAAATTTCCAGACCACAATGGCGATACAACTGCCTGATGTAGCAATAAGCATGCCGTATATAGCTGGTTTATGTCATCGCGGATAAATTCATTTAAAGGCTAACCCAGCCGCGTTTATGCCAAGCCAATGAAGTCATTTCTCAGCCCTCAATGACAGGCAAAAGCACCTGGCATTACCAACTGCGTGCATCATGCTGTACCACATTAAAATGTAGGCTTCTTCTCCGTGCCAACATGGTCACTGTCCCCGCGGTTGCATGGTCACTGTTCCCATGGTCACATGGTCACTGTCCCCGCAGTCACATGCCCACTGTCCCCGCGGTCACATGGCCACTGTCCCCGCGGTCACATGGTCACTGTCCCCGCGGTCATATGGTCACTGTCCCCGCCATGAATCCAGGCGACGTCTGATTCGCAGAGTTCTGCGTATTGGTATGAATAGAAGAATCCGCGCTACATTTGAAGTTAAATTACCGCTACCTTACGGAATAACGGTAACATGTGCACGACTAACAGAACAAACAGGGACATTCTATTCTGTAATGAAGACGGGAAGGACTGGCGATCAGTCTAACCGGTTACGGAAACGGGACAATAGGTGCGCGCTTTCACGGGCTATAACTTTTCCGATCATCACTCTCAGAACTGTGAGATGATCGGATATATTCAGGGCATCGTTTTCAGACATAATTTCAGAACCGCCTCCCTCAAGAAAAACGTAATAAGTGAAGAGTAGCGAGTTTGTCCTAAACTATCACCCGTTAGCAACATTTGCCTAGCACAGATACGCTTATCCCTGCCATGCTACTCTCGCTTACCCATGTCAGGATGTGCTCGGTTGCTCGGGTGGGATTCCCAGCCAGACAGGCTGTCAAACTGATTCATGGCTGACGGCCCAGCATACACTACCGTTAAGACAAAATGTTGAAAAGTCAGGGGACGAGGTGATGGACGAGGAAGAGGGAGGAAGTAAGAGCTTTTACCATCAGCAGACTATTACCGTGCCTAAACGGCAGGCTCATATGCATCGCTTAAGACACGACGCGAATGGAAAATTGCAGACATAAGCTGAATATAATTTCCTTGAGGGGTTCCGGAATTTCCATTAAGGGCTCCTGGCATCTTTTCTTATCGTCATCCGAAAGCGAGTGACCGGGAGTGCCCCCCCCCCCCTCCCCCCCTCCCTCTCTGTCATGGCGACGCACAACATCGCACGTCACCACAGAACAAAAGACAAGCACGGCATGTCCTGTTCAGAAGAGGAAAATGCAGTTAAAGAAGGGCACAAAGGGCAGGAAGGGTAACCATGTCAAGAGCGATGCAGAAATCCTAAAAAAACTTATAGGTAGTGATAGCCGAAGTCCGCGTATGCCTGCCCACTGGGCTGCCCCACTTATCAAGGTGCCCGGAATGATGGATGTCAGGTGGGAGTTTGGCGTCCATGCAAGTTACAAGACGGTCTGCGGTCCTGGCATACGCGGTGGCAGGGCTGTCTAGAAGGAGCTACCTCAGAAAAGCAAGCTTGTCAAGCAAGGAGCTACGCGGAGCAGGGCGGAAGGAGCTGCCCCAGAAAAGGAAGCTTGTCGCCTGAAGGGCGTTACGAATCAGCGCTAGGGCTCTTTGGTCAGATGCCATCATTACATGGACATTTGATTTTGAGAACTAAAACACACGGTGTTCGATGCCGGGGACATCGCGGACACCAGAAAGTCTAGAGCTGTTTCCACCCGTCCATATGGTGCGCTGGTCAGAGGCGTGGCCTGCTTTTGGCCCTGCTGTCGGCACCATCCCTTTGAAAGCACTTATATAAGCAACATCTGAGGGAATGCATGTCGCTTCATAACTTAGATGACACACTTGCTTCATCGACACTGCAGCGTCAACGAATCGGTTATCGAAGGCTGTGCACAAATAATATACAGACAGTTTCTCTGAAAAAGCAATGCGAGCAAGCTAAACATGGCTTCAAGACACAGGCATGCATGT
>NW_023596746.1:44339966-44347890 GCF_011947565.3 Pollicipes pollicipes
CGACTCCCGGCGTTGCAGTCTCCATGGGCCTCGCGACGTCGGACCCGCGGTTTTGACACAAAGCGATGGCCATTGAGCCAACGGACAAGATGGCGCATCTTGAGCAAGATGTCTGGTGAACTAGGTAAATCAACGTTTATGTTTGATATAGTGCAAAGCTAAGCACAACCTTAATTTGAAAAGTGTGGGGGGCAGTTTGCATTGCTGGTCTCCCACCTTGAAAGGTGGGGGGGACGTGGCTCCCCCGGCCCCCCTGCTCCCACACCCATGGTTTCGGAAAAGCCACAGTTGTTCCGGGATGTGTAGCGTGTTCTATGACCATGTCAGTGCGCATTTGTTTAAGAGACACTCGCACATCTGGTCCCGGTGACCATTTGTTTAAGAGACACTCGCACATCTGGTCCCGGTGACCATTTCCTCTGGCCTCACTCATGTATCTTGGTCACAGCAATGCCCAATTGTGTCCTTAATTTCTTACAAAATCATGATGATTCATTCTATGTTTCCCATGAGAGCCACGATCATCTTTCCATCGCCCTATTGCCCCTCTGGCGCTGCCAGCCCAGGTGCGTCAATTTTCCAAGTACCCTCTGTCCTCACGCTCAGCTTCAGAACCTCTTCAGACCACACTTTCTCCACGTTGACGTATTGCCCGTCCCAAATATGTCCTACACATCTAAAGCACACTAAATATCAGGAGTGTAGTTTTCTATTCAGTTGAGGAGGTGGGTTCAGCACCTGCCCCCACTTTGGGCTACAGCCCTAACTTTGAGAAAAAGTACGTTCAATTTTGATAGAAAGGCGTTTGTTGGCTATTTCGATAGCAAGTCACTTAATTTTGATCTGCTCAGCCGCTACAATTTTGTACGGGCTACGCTCCTGCTCAATGCGATTTAGCCACAAGTTCCCAAAGTTCTAGATCAGCAGCAGTAGCTACTTAAAGTCGTTTCATAGGCATCACCAGTGAACAAACAAATTTTTAGTTCGCAATTATGCATTGGTGAAAGCAGCATGTAAATAGCACGAAAATGACTTGATTCGGTTCCAAATCAAAATCATGTAGTTATGTTTCCAAACGATGGACTGCCCATTTTCCAGAAACTCACCGAATTTCCCGAGAGGCTTTATTCAGCCTGTATGATTTGCCCCAAGGTCGAATTTCTTTAGACAATGCTCTAAAGCTGCGAGCGGTGGTAGATCCCGGGAAGAGGAGGGGGAGGGGGGGGAGGGGCATGAGGCCATACCCCCATCCTTTGGCGGAGAGGGCGCCAGAATCCTCATCTCGGGCTCACCTAACCTTTTTCAAGACACACCAAAGTTAAGAGGCACCACAAGCGGCCCCAAATCTTTAAGCTCAACGTAACAGACAAGAAAGTTAACCTCTGGAAGTAAAGTGGAATGAATCTGGCCGGACCATCCCGGGGGAAGATATTTTGCCGGTTAAAACGGAGTCTGAGACCGCGTTTGATCCGTCGTCCATACGCCTGTCAGCACTAATCACAACCCAGTATTCTTCCAGCGTCACGTCACGTGACCAGAAAGTTACGTGGTCTGTGACATCACACACCGGCTGACAACATTTCCAGGATTTTTTCGTCAGCCCGTTAGCATGGAGAGAAAGTGCTACCAGATTTTAAAAAATCACTGTGACAGGGAAGTGCGAGTTTGACCCTGTTCGATCTGTCGTCAGCACGATTGTGAGCTTGCATGAGTGACGTCTTGCGTGCTGACGGAGTGTTTGATAAGTGGGCTGACAGGAGAGATTTTTATCCTTAATTTCCCTTCTTTTATCTTTTATTTCAGTCCACACACTAACTGTGACTTATCGCTGACCATGCCACACTACGTGCAAAGCGGTGTTTAGAAGTGTGGCTTCTGTTTCGGTATTACCGTCATCTATCTCATGGGTATGTTGAGTGCTTCTTCCCATTTTCAATTTATCTCAATTTCTCCCCTCTCATTTTAAGCACTTACTTTAAACGCTATTGATTTACTGGACAACGCGACCACGCACCGCGCCAATCACTGCCAATCACCTTTTCATGCCTGCTCTTGACATTCCAGTTCCTCCTTATCTATCTTAGGTCGCATTTCTCCCAAAATTAGAGACAAGTGCCCCCACCCCACCTAACGTAATCGCCAGCGTGAGAGCTACCAAATCAAACTCCCGCTTGAGTGAAAATGATTATTTAATCTGGTAGCGCTTTTTCCCTCATGCTGACGGGCTGACAAAAGATCCTGGCATCATAGTCAGCCGGTGCGTGACGTCACAGACCACGTAACCTCGTCGTCATGAGACGTGATGTAGAGCGAATAGTGGGTCATGATTGGTGGTGGTAAACGTGCTGGCGACAAATCGAACGCGAGCTTTGATTTAGTAGCTCTTGCACTTGCGAGCGCGAGTGCGTTGGGTGGGGTCAATAGCGCAGGCAGGGGGAGCACAGGGGGCACGTGCCCCCCCCCCCCCCCGTAGGTACCGAGGGGCCCGAAGGACCCCTCGGAACCTACGATTAAGGACCTGATTTGGGGGCCCGACGGACACGAAAAGCCAGCCAGGGGTCTCATCTGACCTGAAATATCAGTCAGAGGTCCCCTCGCACCGTTTTAGGAACGCCTGAGACAATGCGGGTGTCTTAGTCGGTCAGAGACCACAGACACCGAACAGTCGGCTCCATGTCCATCCGAGCTCTTGAGACCCATTACCCAAGCAAAAAAGAGGCTGGGGATCCGCAATTTGCAATGCTCGGGGTCCTTGACACAATGAGGGGCTCCTGTATCGGTTACCAGCCACGGTGCCGAACAGGGGTCCCGTGACGGCAAGTGGCCCCGAATCGGAGCGGTGTTTGGGGCCGAAGAGGGGCCGAGGGGTCTCTCGAGGCCAAAGATCAAGGACCTGATGGGATGGCTGAAGGGTCCGAAGGGCTGGCTGTAGGCCACATTAAGGGCCGCCTTTCAAAGTCCGTGATCTCAAATGTCTGTTAGATGATCTCTTGCACCGATTGGGAACCCCTGAGACAGAGCGTTCCTCTATTTCGGCCAGAGATCACGAGCAACAAACATCAGCTCCGTGCTGGTCTGAGCTCTGAGGGGCCCATTTCCCAAGCAGGGACAAGGTCAAGCCCGCGATTTACATCGGTCGGGCTTCTGTATCGTTGAGGGGCCCACAGTGGCCACCAGGGTATTCTGTCAACAACAGGCCTCGAATCGGTCAAGGAAAGATTTGTTCAACAGGGACGGGGACGGGAGCCCGAATGGCAGAAGGTCTCTTGCGTTGGTCGGGCGCTCTGAGAATGGAGGGAAATGAGAACTTGTGATAAGTGGTCACATTGAGGTCATGGAAAAGTTGTGCGGCAGTCAGGGCCCTTACCGCCGAGAGGTAGACCCCCCAACCCTTTTCCTGCATAGGCTCGTTAAGCCCAACTGCAGTCTATGTGCGAATTATTTGACTACCTGCGGTGAGCAGGGATGTTGTTGCGCTAATAACGGTTCATGTGTCGATCCGGGGTCAACTGCGCGGGTCAAAAGGCCCCCCGCGTCATGGAGCGGACTAATGTGATATGTTGTATACCCACAGCGGCCCCTGGATCGCTCATGGATGCCATCATGTGTAGCCAAAATGACAAAACGACCCTTCAGCTGTTGACCGGGAACAACAATGCGTCCCGTGGTGTTGTACTCAAGGGGGCCCTTTACCGGAAAGAAATTAAGGGGCCCCTTTACTGGGAAGAAATGAGGGGTCTGATTAGTGCTGAATGGAATGTGTCGAAATGGGCTCAAAACGCATAAGGCCATCCCATGTTTCCCTGAGGGCGTTCACTAATTTGCAGAATCGGCAAGTGAAACAAATGCCATCAAAATGTTAGAATCCGCTCGACATATGCCTATAGGGTAGTGGTTCATGCTCCTGTGTTAACCACTGCGCGTCTGGGAAACCAACGATGGGCGTCCTAAGGGGACTGCAACGCCTAACACTGTCGCCATTTATTTTATGCTTGTTCAGTGGACCCCTTCTGAGTGATAGGTCTCACTGGCCTTGCCAGAGTTTTTGCTGTGTTGTACAGGGGCATTATGAGCGTGGATGATAGTTAACGAAGATTGTAGATCGAAATGCGGCTATAGATGTCCATTAAAATGCCCGACCCCCGTGTTTCTTGGAAAGAGCAACCTTGTTCCAGAATCTAGTTGCGAAGGAAATAACCACATGTTTTTAGACGTGTGCGCTCGCCAGCCTTAGAACAAAAACCCTGATGCTCGGTGTTGCAGTCTCCGTAAGCCGTGCGGTGTCGGCTACGTGGCTAACATTTGGCAGAGGCCAGCTAATAGACAAAAAAGGTGTTGTTTTCGAAAAGTCTCTTGAACGTTTTCGGGTGTCAATTCGCGCATTTAGAAAGTATCCCGTGAGCATGTTTCACCTTAACGATGTTTAGACTAACAGTGGAGAACGCATTACTATTCACAGTACAATCAGACAGGTGCTGGCGCTTGACCATGGAACTAAACAAGTTATGGTAGAATCTCTGTATCTGGGTTGCTGTCGCTGCTAATGCACTAAGAGAACATCCCAAGATTCTGCGGGTGAAACATGTGCCTAAACTTGATAGTTGAAAGGTGCGGATTGATATACAAAGATTTTCGGAAGCAATATTTCACGACGGCTGTTTTCGCACAACAGGTATCCGTTGTCCGGTGTTAACTGCAGCGCCTGACGCCGCCCGGTTTGATGGAAACTGCGACCCCCGGCCATCGATGCTCTTGCTTCTAAGATTGCGAGCACGCGGGCCCAAAGGTTTGTGTACGTAATTTGCTTCACATGTGGACTCAGATAAGGATGGACACCCTCGCTTGTGTTGACCTTTTTTCATTGCCCAGTCAGAGGCTAAAGCAGGGGATCATCCCTGTACGTCGCGTGGTGCCTGACAGCTGGCATGCTAGCAACTCAGAGGGCGGGCACTCAAAAATCCCTTGTCGCTCCAGGTGTCCAATAATTGGCACAGAGACTCCGGTCCAACATAACAATTCCCTGGCTGAAATGGAATGGAAAGCTCCCCGTGCTGAACTGGAGCCCCTGACTGTCACTCGGCTTTTCATTGCCTTCTTTTGGCTTCTCGTCGTAGACTCTCATATCCACCTTGCTAGTCAGAGGGCCTGTGGTGGTGGTGACTCTGTGCTTAGAGCGCGTCGGCATCAACCAACACAAGAGGCCCTCTAGCATTCGGGGTCCCGTCCCTACCCCTGCTCAGCAAATGTTACCCTGACCGACTCAATACTGCTTGCTGACGCAGAACACCCCGTTAGGGACTGTGGAGGCCTGACCGACACAGGAGCATGCATTGTTTCAGGGGTCTCGACCAATACTAATCGCGGGTCCTGACCTTGATCTGCTTGGGAAATGGGCCCCTAGGGCTCGGAACGACACGAAACCGATTGTTCGGTGTTGGTGTTCTGACCGATATAGATGCCCGCATTGTCCCATGGTATTCCACATCGGTGCAGGAAGACCAATGACTGACATTTGGGGGACCGGCCCTGCGGGCCGGGGTTCTTAATATGACTTACCGCCAGCTCTTCGTGTCGTCCAATCTGACACTTGATCGCCGGTGCCAAGGTGCACTTCGGCACCCTGTGTCGGATCCTACGGACACCATTCTTGACCGATTTGGGCCCCTTGCCAATACCGGACCCCTGTCAGCCACTGCAGTTCCCGGACACAGGGGACTCTCATTGACTCAGGGGACCGGCAGATGTAAACCGCGAGCCCAGCCTGATGTCTACCTGGGAAATGGTCCCGTGTCCGGAACAGACGCTAGGATAATCTGGTGCCGAATCCGCCTCCATCAAAGGGGTGCAATTTTGCAAAGTAGGTCTAGGGAGCTGAGAGGGGAAAACCTAACCATAAATGTGCTAAACATCAGGTTTTTCCCGGATTTAACACACTTTTCTCTTAACGTTATGAAGTTGGAGTCTTGTTCTCTTCACCCGAGAGTAAAGAGTACGAGTTGATGTGCGGGGCTATAAAAGACTGCTACGACAACTCCCGCCTGATGGCCGCAAGGCGGGGTGCCGGTGACAACCTAGCACTCGCATTACGCATGTTGTCGGGCAACTGCCGCTATCGTTGTAGGCGGCTGGTGTCAATCGTCAAGTTCTCGTAACTGTTCCATCGAGTTTTTTGCGCACCAGCGGAGCTCGGCACATTTCAACCGTTCTTCCGAATGTGAACGGCTTATAACCAGGTCGTGTTTTTGGGTCATAATTTGACCAGTTTGTTTTCATCTTATGATTTCGAAACAAGATCACGCAAATTGGTGCAGTCTGTAACATATGAAACATTGCTAAGTAGAACAAACAGTAGCACAAAGTTAGGCCAAAGTCAACAAGTCACACTAATTGTGTGACAGAATTATGCATCATGCCGAGAAAAAGTCCAGGAAATGGAAAACTGAATATGACATTGCAATTTTTATTTTCTTTGTCCTTTGTACCTGTGAAACAATTCATAAAAGCCTGCTTTACAATTGATATGGTGCAGATCTCTTAGTAGTCATACCCCTGGCTTTACTTCTGCATCAGAAGGTTCGGGTTCCAACTCACCGTTGGGGGGGGGGGGGAACTGGACATTGGGGCGGGGGGGGGGGTAGTGGCTCGCCCAAAAGAATACAATTCGACACCCGTGGTCGGCGGTTGATCCAAAGGTGTGCAAAGTCGGAAGTAGTTAAAAGAGAACGGAAAAAAGGAAGGCAAAATTAAGAACATTCCCATCAGATATTACATCGGACGTTCTGTCAGCACGCATAACATCACACATTACAGCTGACAACCGTGCTGGACGACAGATCGAGCAAGGCTGGAGACAACTGTCTCTAATTTTGGGTGGATGGCGACGTAGGATAGATAGAGGGAATTGGACTGCCAACAGTAGCCACGCAAAGGTGAGTGACAGTGACTGGTGATGTGTGTGCCAGCATCCTCCACTAAATAAATAGCGCTAGAGAAATTTTAAAAGATGGTGAACAGGAGCGAAGCACCTCTGGTCTCGACATGAGCTTGGCCAGTACCAGTGGGAGTTCCATGAAATAATGGGTTTGATGCCAGTACAGATATCAATGAAGGATCGATAGACCTTTTCCACACAAAAACTTGAGGAAACATTTCAAATGAGAAGATAAATTTTTAATGATATGGGAGTGACAAGAAGGGACTCAAACTTACAGGGCGGGATAGATGATAATGCCGGGCCAGAAGTCACGTTTCATACGCCATTTCATAAGAAGTGTGTCATAGCTGCTGGTAAGCCAGAGTTAGAGCGAGGCCTCAAGTAGTTTAAACTAAAGGTGAAAGGAAGCTAGAGTTTCATAACCTTCCCCGTGAGCCCTCGCATCGAATGCTCTGTCAGCACGCATGACACCGCGCATTCCAGCTGGCCATTGTGCTCACGACAGATCGAACACGGCCTGAAATAAAGTGGCCGAAAAACGGTGAATTATTTGTAAACGGGAGGGGACGGGGGAGGGGGGAGGGGCACGAAGTTCCAGGAGCTCCACAGCAATGCCTGACTCCTCCCTCGACGAAATCCTGGATCTGCCCTTGCCTACTGATCACATTCAACTGTCTATACAAACCTTAGTTGCAACCGTGAGCATCGCCACGTATCCGGACCTCCACGTATTACCACCAAATTCTGGCCGATGTTGAAATAAAATTTTGGAAGCATATTGGAGCATTCATAGCAGGTTGTTTAAAACAAATATTGCGAGAGTTAGCAACTGATATGACCAGATCCGACCTGTGCAGCTAAAACATGACTTAGTTCTGGGTTTACTTGTAGGGCCAATGATAAGACAACAAGAAACTGCCTTTTTCAACCATGGGGCAGTCTGAGGCCCATGGCTACACTCGAGAGGAGCGCCACCACGCCGGAGATGAA
>NW_023596746.1:44348183-44398183 GCF_011947565.3 Pollicipes pollicipes
CAGTGATATTGTCCCGCGCATTGCTCAACGCTATTTTCAGTCGCTGATGCGTCAATATTTGGGAGCCGATCTATTTCCTTTCCCCACACGAGACCGAGCGGTTCGATCCGCTTGGTAGTTAAATGTGGAACTTTAAGTCGTTGAATGTTATGCTACCTGCACCGTATTGATGTTTGGCTGCAGGGGGCCTAATTCAACATATGACAATAGTCGCGCATGGGAGCCTGCCGGTAACAGGTGAACGTCTGATCGATGATATCCGCATGGGAGCACGCCGGTAACAGGTGGACGTCTGGTCGGTAACAGGTGGACGTCTGGTCGGTAACAGGTGGACGTCTGATCGGTAACAGGTGGACGTTTGATCAGTAACGGGTTGACGTCTGATCGGTAACAGGTGGACGTCTGATCGGTAACATGTGGACGTCTGATCGGCAACAGGTGGACGTCTGATCGGCAGGTGGACGTCTGATCGGTGATATCCGCAGCATGCACACATGGATGCATATGGAATATGTCGCGGGCGGAGCTGGGGAATAAGGACGTGACACTGAGAACACGGGAATCAAGGATTCTTCCCGATTTCGTTAAGAAATGCGATTGCTCAGGACTCGTTTTTTTCTCCGTGCCAAGCACGTGGTTTCTGTAATGAGTTTTGTTCGACCCCGCTCCCGGGGACTCCGGCATCTGGTTACAAATAGCCCAAACAATTGCATGCGGAAAAACCATGTAGAATCTTTTCGGATACATGATGCTTCAGTAAGCGCTATTTTTCTTCACCGGGGCGTTGAGTCCCTTGTGACCTCCATGGCAGTGTCGGCTTCTCCTCACAGCCGTGTCAACCGGGGAAAATATGGCGTCGCGTGCCCGTCTCAAAGCTGCCTCATGGTTGGCGCGGTTGGCTTGCCGTCCTCCCCACAGACACGCCGCCCATGTAAACCGCCTGTTTTGGTGACGCGCCGGTTCAGCTGGCAGTAACAGTCCGGCGAGGTTGTTGATCCTCACCGTCCCTGGCGCGGCCCTCGCCGTCCCTGTTGCGGTCCTCACCGCCCCTGGTGCGGGCCTCACCGTCCCTGGCGCGGTCCTCGCCGCCCCTGGCGCGGTCCTCGCCGCCCCTGGTGCGGTCCTCGCCGCCCCTGGTGCGGTCCTCATCGCCCCTGGTGCGGGCCTCACCGTCGGCAGCCCAGCCTCGCCGCTCATGGCCCGTGTCTCGTCACTCTTAGGCTGGCCTTCATTGCGCAACCGGCCGCCCCCGCACGCCCACGCCGCCGTCCGTGTTGTCCGACGGCCGGCGGCGGCGGCGCGGCGCGAGTGTCGCGCGGCCGCCGCTACGTCGCCGTCCGATGTCACCGAGGCCGGCTGCGCGACCCGTGTTGTTGTTGGTCGTTATCACCAGCGCGGCCGCGCGGCGCCGGCCGCGGCTCCTGTGCAGGGTGATGCAACCTCCCGTGGCCTGGCCTCGGGCAGGCCATGAAAGGGTAGCGCACGGGCAGTGGACAGGGCGAGCGGACAGTGGACATCGTGTCCGGACAGCGGGCATGGTGCGCGGACAACAGACTTGATGTGCGGACATCCTACGTGCGCGGACGGTGGGTATGACTTGAGGACCACGGCTATGGCTTGCGCACACCGAACCCCGGGACTGACGCATACTTTTGTTGCTGAAATAAGCAAATAATTCTGTATCACCAGCAATGGTTCACTATCTGCATTCCGATGACAAACTGTGTTTCTGCGGGCTAGTAAGTGTTCTGCGTGTGCTTTAATCCGCCTTATTTATTTTTTTCCTGACGTTTTGCTGGATGGCACCTGGACACGCACATTAGCCGCGTTTTGTTGCCTTCAAAATTGTATGGGTGCTAGCTTAGAGAACCAGACGTATTTACCTTGAGTGAGCAGTTTCCTTGTCTAACTCCTTGACCTCACCAGCCGATGGCCTCAGTTTGTTTCCAAGTTCCAGTTTGCTGGCGTATGTTTGCTTTTATTTAAATTTGTGCATAGCTATTGGCCAAGATGGACCGTCACGTCTCCGTCTCCGTTTGTTGACAATAAGTGTGCACGTTATATTGCTGCGGCTCTTAGGTTTAACGGTCATGGCGTAACTAACTCCTAAACTAACCGGCCGAACGTGGGTGGAAGACCATCTCAGCACTTATGACATCACGTGAGTGGGTCGTGTGACGCCCAAGTCATGTGGTCGACCGCACTGTTTTCACGACCTTGGTCGAGATAGCCACCATGAAGAGGCCCAAAATAGTCGGCCTGCTCGCTCGGCCGGTGGGTAAGCTGTCCAGCTCATACCGACGGAGGTCACGTGCAACGTGGGACGAGAGAAACCATACCAGACGTGAGAGCTGGTATTTATTAGCATGCAGATAAGGCGTTCCCAACTGAGGGAATTCCCCAACGGGAATTGTAAGGGCATGAAAGTCTCTTGGGTGGGAATTTCGATGCAGTCAATTTATGTCTCAGTCGAGAAAAATAGTCGTCCGTGCAGCGCCCACTGGTAGGCGCTGACTCTAAGGTGATGTTGACACGCGCGCTGTCATGCACCAGCTACCACATGTATTGAGCCGAAAATATCTGCTATGGTAACCCGGAACGGTGACGATGTTTCCAGTGACCTAGAGTGTCAGCGTGTGTGAGTGTGCACGAGCGAGATATCAAGAGATCAATTTGTGATCTGATTTGTATTGCCCAAACATAATTGTTGTGTGGAGCACTTCTTCGGACATAGTAGCCGATTGTATGGCCACGTCCATAATATGAGGTAAGAATACGCGTGGCTTATGTCGATGGGTTGACTTGTTTAGCTCGCGAGGCAATCATAATTCGATTTATCCCCATCGATAAATGGACCAGAAATGGTTTTGTAACATTCGTGTAAACGTTGTCAAACTAAGGTAATGGGACTAGACGCTGACAATGAGACAATGAAGCCAGTCCTCCGAAAGTCGATACCAGTGGGTGGATATACCTGTGTGACCTTCATTGCGTAATCTATCTCGGTTTAGCCCACAACGTTTAGTGTTCGATGTTGGTTTTGAAGGAGATGATACTGGCCGCTTCCCTATCTACTGTAAACATGGGTCGGGCAGTGTTGAGGTGTATTAGCGAGTTCGTAGCCGGTGCGTTCGCCTACATCATTTAGTGTGATTTTACTACATTTAATCAGTACATCTTAAGTGATTTTGGAAGTTACACATCCCCGAACTGCCAGAAGAAAGACTGCCATGTCTGAGTTTCCGAGTTACCAAACTGCGTAGAACTCGTACTTTGCACAGTTCTTGCCCTGAAGTCTCCATCTTACGACTCTACAAGCATGCAGTCGCCTTGTGAACTGCAGATAGACATTAAACTAAAATTTAGGCTACCTTTTTTTGAGTTCTTTGAATTTAAGTGGCAAACCTGAACCACCAGAACAGAATGGTTCTCGTTGGTTATTTTTTATTGTCGCTCTTTTTGTTGAGGCTTCACAGTCGTTGGATCATGAAACGTCCGGTTCATAAGTAGCTTCTGAAATTCAGTGTGAATCAAATTAAGCTATGGAGGCGATGCCCGTGCGCTCCCGGTGCCAAGTGCAAAATTTAGGTACCCTATAGGTACCCTCAGAACTCGAAGACGTTTGCCCTTGGCCTGGGTTTGCCGCTACTAACATTTTGCGCATTGTTGTCACTAGTCTGTCAGTGCTGTATCACAAAGTTGCTACCATATTTCGCTTCCAATCATGCCGTCATGCATCATCCTGGTGACTTTTCGACGTTCCGTGAAGGGTGCCTTTGGACTTTGGATAACCCACCCTTTCTAGAATGTCCGTTTTCGCCCGAACCATTGCAATCTTAAGCGTGTTAGGCTAAACATATGCATTTGTCCATTACCTTAGATAAATTGAGAGCGTGAACAGTTTCTTTTAAGGAACCTCTACAGATGCTTCTGTTAGTCCGGTATATGGGTTTAAGAACGACATTAATGCATGTACCACAATCTTGTCCTGACATTTCATGGGACTCATACTGCCCTAAAAACATCTCAGAACTATCACGGCACGGCAAGAAACCTCCTTTTCAAAGACAGATGCACCGGCTGAATCAGAACATATGCTGAAACCCTCTTCGCATTCAACTCGAAAACAAGCGTCGATCCCTTGGCCCAGTGCGTTTGCGCGTTCATCTCTACTTCAGTTGCGCTCTGCCGCGGCGACCGAGAGAGAGCGGCTCCGTTGACTGAGGGGGAGCGGCGCCGTGGACTGAGAGGGAGCGACGCCGTGGACTGAGGAGGAGCGGCGCTGTCGACTGAGGGGAGCGGCGCTGTCGACTGAGAGGGAGCGGCGCTGTCGACTGAGAGGGAGCGGCGCTGTCGACTGAGAGGGAGCGGCTCCGTTGACTGAGGGGGAGCGGCGCCGTAGACTGAGAGGGAGCGGCGCTGTCGACTGAGAGGGAGCGGCGCTGTCGACTGAGAGGGAGCGGCGCCGTCGACTGAGCGGAGCGGCGCCGTGTCGGCCTCTGTCGTCGCCGGTGACACAGCGCGGGCGGACGTCACGCGCGCGGAGATGGCGGCGCCCGGGCCGTCCCGCGCCGGCCGCGCTGGCATCCGCTTCCCGGTGCGTCCTTCCGGCGCGTGCCGGCCCTGAGAGCCGCCGCCGGCCGCGCCGCCGCGGCACACGTGAGTCCCGGCGCCGACCGAAATGACCGGGCTGCCGCCGCTTATTGCCGGGCTCAGGCCGTGGGGTGGCATTTGACCGGAGCGTGACGACATTTGCCGCGCCGTTTTCCTCGTTTTCCTGATCCGGACGGGGCTGTGGTGGGCATGCTTGGCTACCTTTTTCATCAAGGCGTTCGTTATAACTGGCTGTTTGAGGAAGGGATACGATTGCGTTAAAGGTTTGTGAGCATTGGTTAAGTGATAAAAGACCCTGGCAGCATGCCCACTCGACACGTGTCTGCCATAAAGTAGGCGGTTACGTGCGTGCCGAGGGCCAAGGGCCGGCACGTATACCGCGGACACTCGTGTAATGCACGTCCGACGTACCGACGGATATATCTTGACTGCCGCGTGCACTTAAAATAACATCGAACGATTCTAGGCCCTGGTACGCATCTGGTCAACCTGAGATTTGCTCTTTCTGCCATGGTGCTCTATATTAGCGATGAGTGAAAACTAGTGTTACACTCAGCATGTTTGGGCCTCTATATGCAGTGTACGATGGAGCGAGAGGTGGTCGCAGCTCCGGATTGGCAGCGCTTCTCCTATGGCTACCTTCTTTGTCAGCGCCACCAAGTTTACAAACGAGGCCTATCAAGTCCCCTTCGTATCCAGATATGCGACTGCTTGTTTAGTGGCGTAGTTTGGCGTAGTACTGTGGTGCAACACACTAGCTGATAGAGCGGAAGGAACCCCACGGTGGTGTAACACACTAGTTGGTAGAGCGAAAGGAACCCCACGGTGGTGTAACACACTAGCTGATGGAGCGGAAAGAACTCCACAGTGGTGTAACACACTGACTGATAAAGCGGAAGGAGCCCCACGGTGGTGTAACACACTGACTGATGGAGCGGAAGGAGCCCCACGGTGGTAATCAGCCTGACTGATAAATGACAAAAGCATCGATAACTCCTCGAACGATCTACTGTCCTGCGAAGGATGCATTTCGATGCAATGTTATTCCTTTGCACGGCTGTACCCTGGTGCATGGACATAACCGCAGACTAAATGTTACCGGGGCGCGTCTCTCTTTTGTCATTGTATGTGGTCATTTTATGATGTAATTTTAGGTGGTCATTTAAGGTCATTTTATGTAAAAGCCTTCATTTTCCAAAGTCACTGGGGTCCGGACTAAAGCCGTCACTTTTTCATTCGGAATCCCGCACTGGCCCCACACCCAAATTTGAAAGCCCGCAGTCGCCTTGCCAGGCATGTGTCTCCCAAAACCTCGCATGGGCCCGCCGGCTTTATTTTTTATTTCAACTACACAAACTCAACCTTAAAATAGCATTGCTATAAAAAGCAGAAGCTTTAAGAAACTTTAAGGCACAGTCATCCTTTTGTGAATGTTTTTGTCGTGTTCGACATGAAAATACCTTTTCTCAATCCCAGGTACACATACCTAGCTTGATTATAATACAAATGTTGCCACACGATTCTCCAAATCTACAAGCATCCATTTTACACCTTTTTTGTGAACTAACGTTGCGTAACCCTGTTGAATTTTGTTTATTTCAAAATCTAAAACTGCTGCTCATTTTGAAAGTACTGCTGAATAACCAACACACCAACACCTGCAATGCCTTAAGTCGCAGGTATGAATCCTTTTTGTCCAAGACAAAATCATGTTGGTTCTTCAGAATGCTTTTTAAAAGCAGCCAACAATTTGCACTTTAAAAGGCAGGGAATTAAACAACTCCAAACAGCATTCTAACTCAAACATCAAGACTGACTGACATGGTTGACATTTACTGACAACACTGACATTTACTAGGGTCCTGATGATGACTAGTCCCAAATATGCATATATGCAGGCATACCTGATGTAAACAAAACTGGGCCACCCAGCGCCCGAAGGTCTTTGGTACTTTAAACTAGCCAAGTCGTCAATTTTACAAAGAAGCACTGGCACATGGCATATACAAAGAAAAATGGATGGCCTAACACATGTACACATTTTTTGAGAAGAATATCCAGAGGATCGTTCATGGCTATCAAGAATCACGACATGATTCCAGTTCAATAGCCAGCAATGGGTAGCTGAATATTGACCGACTTTGCTTACTTTCATCCAGTACCGAGGCTTAAAGTTTAACTACAAAAGTGTCCTCTGAATGCTGGATTTATACTGCAAATGCATTCAACGCGAGTGCAAACATAACGCGTTATGCCGACTAGCTTTGGCAACGTCAAGCCTCATGGTAAGTAGCACAGGCAAGGGTAGAAGTAGGTGAAAGATGAGCGCGCCATAAATGACCCAAATGCTAAGTCTTTCCTCTGAACAGCTGATGATTCACCCGAATGTGACTAGCAAATACGAGATCGTCAGTGCCTGCAGTCCGTACTCCACGTGAAGGCCGTCTTGCACATCCGAGCTCCTTGAACAGCTGACAACTAGCCTTTTTGGCCGATTTTGTCCTTGGATGAGTTTATCTTCTGGGCTGGGATCGCTGGGATGGGTTGGTAATTGGTGTTTTTCTGTGGTTTTCTTCCTAGATAAATTCCAATCCATGGTATGCATATAGCAGAAAGAATTGCTACCATGATTTAAATTAATTGCAGTTAAGCGGTGAACTGCAAACGACTCGGTTTACTATTACGAATTTCACATACATGTGTTGGATTTTCAATGTAGGACGATGTTTTCAGTTCAATCCAGGCGTTGAAACGCCTGGATTGAACTGAAAACATGCAGTCAGACAGCAGACGCCACCCAACGCGTTGGGTGGTGTTTTCTGTCTGAGCATAACCCGTGTAGTTGCATCAATCAAATGTGCATGCAAGCCACTGAGTGTTTTCATGTGACCATTGAGTGTTCTCTGTTACCTGTGATATATTGGTCAACTTGTGTGCAAAAGTCAGGAGTGTAGTTTTGGAAAATGCTGATATGCTTGGCGTGGGCTGAGCAAGACTAAATGACTTAACTTATTAAACTGTTAAGGGGCTGAAGGTGAAGCCCACTAACTGAAAAGTAAGCTAGATCCATGGAAAATCTGCGACTAATGTGGATTATTTCGAAATGGCTCACTTTTGCGAAAGCCTTTTTTGGCTTTCGTGAAATCCCTTATGCCGACTAGCTCTGGCAACGTCACGCCTCATGGCAATGAGGCGTGACGTTGCCAGAGGTAAGGGTAGAAGTTGGTGAAAGGTGAGTACACATTTGTGGTTAAGAAAACACAAGTCGCATAATTTAAGACGCAGAATACCCGCCAAAACCTGCAATGCTGTCAGCAATACACGTCAAAAGCTCTGCGGGATTTTGAAGCCCGCGCCTGGCCCACGGGCTCGGAAGTGGCAGCACTAGTTCGGACCCCACCAACTGCAGGGGTAGTAACACAGCACTAGTTCGGGTCCCACCAATTGCAGTGGTAGCAACCCCCATGACCCCATGACTCGGCCACAGTTGGCCGCAGCTATACGGAGGATAGACAAAATGAGGGGGCAGAATAAACCACGCGATTAGTTTCCAGTCATTGATACTGAATGCACGCATAAACCTGTGCGATCCTAACAGTAATTTCAGTAGAATGTACCTACGTGTTTGAAATAATTACTGCCAATGTAATGCTTTCAAATGATTTTTTGGGCGACTTGTCTGTTCTGCAGGACCAGTGGTACAAGCGTTGTTGTTCGTCGTCTTGGTGGACACGTGTATGTGTGTTCCCCGGAAACGGTGCACATTGAGTCGGCGACAGGTCGGGACGAAACGGCCCGGGCCTGCGCGACGAAGGAACGAGTCGGGATGAGACGGCTCGGGCCTCCCGACGAAGGACAGCTGACGTAGAACAGACGCCGCCAGAATTCATTGCGGACAAACACAGAGAACGGGACACGCTTGTTTCTCCGTCTTTGAAACAAGCTCATTCCTCAAATCGTGTTTGTGAAATGCAATAAATAATTGAAAGGACGCTGCAACACAATTCATCTTGTGAGCAGTTTAATAGCAAACTCTGTTGCCCCTGAACTTTTGGTCACACCCTGCGCCACAGATCCGCATCGTCCTGCTCCGCCGCTTTCCGATGTAAACAAGACTGCAGGCCCGTGCGTCACCGCCAGTGGCTGGCCGGGGTCTCAGTGCCTAGAAAATACCCCGAACCCAACACGGCTTCGACGTTAAGATGTTTGCGTAGGATAAACAGAGCGGCATCCCGCGCCATCGCCTGCCCCGAGCGCTGGGCCGCTCTCGATATCGGCCGCCGGTGGCCCTGCAGTGCTCTCGAGCTCGTGCTGTCGCGCGGCGTCAGCAGGCACACGCAGCCGGAACCCGGAGTCCCGACTGTGGAGGCCAGCCGCCGGCTGATATCCCGATCCCGCCGGTGCCAGACGGGATCGGTCAGACGCGTGTCTGAGCCGCCACGAGCACTCAGGCACCTCCTCGTGGTCGGTATGGCCGGCGTCCAACAGCGGCCACGTTTGGACCGGCCGACGCGGTGCGGACGGCGGTCTGGTGCGTTTGCCAGACTTGTACTGATGAACGTCGGAAGCGTTGTGTTGGCATAGGCCGCTGTCCCGTTTGAGCTGTTTTTGCCTTTTGTCTTTGTTTCCACCACTGCCGGCGGTCGGACAGGCCGATAACTGGCTTGCTCAGTTAAAAACCCTGGCTTCCAACCAAGTGGCATCATGGACGCCTATACCCAGGGCGTTTGAATACAAATTCAAAACAAATTAGTGGTTGCCGAAGTGTCGAAATTCGTCACGAATGACAAAACACAACCGTTTGCTAGATGTAGCGACCTCGGGCTTATTGCGCCACGCGTTCCCAAATACGCAGCAGGATATTTTGCATTGCATCGCGAACGGCTTCTGTAAAATATGTTAAGTTAACAAACTTGTAGACTTAGGGGAAGAAAGCAAGCTGATTATAGAGGCCACTCAGCAGTATACACATTTGCACGGCATGGCATACATATGATCAGAAAATGCACGGATCACACAAACCTGGCGCCACAGAACCATCGCGTGCCTAGAGCACCACCTCGTGGCATACTGGTGACGCCACCATCCGCATTTGTATGAAATTTTGAACTGAAATGACCATCTTGAAAATCAGTCGATCCAGTTCACAGCTCTGCCCTTCTTAAAACATGAACCCATCTAGTTTCTGAGACACACGCCCTCGAAGATGTGCAAGCTATTTCGGGGAGACTATCTCAAGGCCACCTAGGCATCCATGACACCACAATAATGCCATTCAAATCCTGCCATTCCATTAGCCAAGTGGCGACCAAGGGCTAGAGATACTTAGTTATCGAGTCGCTCATATCTGGCTTTCGTGGGCACGATTTCCAGACATAACGGTCTTTAATTGGCTTACATAAATGTTTTATAAGGTACGATGCCGTAACCAAACAATGACGTATCGAGAAGCATATTAACTCAATGAAGGTATTGTGCCATCAGACCAGCCAGTGACCGGCTGCTGTGCGGAGCCAGGACCGAGGGCCGGTCACGTGACCTCCGCCACCACTGGCAGGAGCGACGCTCACTTCGAGGGAGACCGGGCGGTCAGGGAGCGACGCTCACTTCGAGGGAGACCGGGCGGTCAGCGCCACGCAACAGGAGCGTCACACATTCTCCGATAACCGGGCGACCAGCCGCCGTAACGCTGGGTATGACGGCAAAACGGAATACTTGTGAATCAAAGTCAGTCCCTTTCCATTCCCTTGCTGTGCAGAGCTTCATGAATTGTAAGGTTGAATAAATAGTGAGATCAATATATACTCTCGGGTTGTCAATTACCCATGTTTACATGCGAATTACGACACCTTGGAAAGCCGCTTCGGCATAATATGGATGCCTTCCGGTCAACAATTTTACATCATGCAGTTTCAGGTACAAAATTGTTGCCACATGAGCAATCGAACATGCCGTCAAAATGCATGGTTGGAAAACGTTCAGGCATGTAACTGTTAGCTCCTCAGGCGTGTTTCTCTTTGGGTACATTATCTTACTTGGAACTGTGACGTCAGTCTTTGAGCGCCGATAACGTCAACGTCTTCGTTCCGGAGTTCGGGCATGTTTATAAGATTGTCATTGGTCGACGAAACCCGGGGCGTACAAATGTCATAGCGAAATGAATTCCTCGTCTGAGGAGTCGGAGAAGAACTTCCGATAGGTTCTTCTTCTTCCGCCTTCCACCTGCCCCTTCCACCTTCTTCCATCGTCCATCTGTCGAAATTGTAGCTGAATAGCATCAAAATCCATAAAGCTCTAGGCGTCTTAGTCACCATTTTATTGTTATTAGTTTCCGGTATGCTCTCTGTAGAAACAGTACGCTACCTCCTCACGTTATTGCGGCGTGCGTTCCACCGAACAGAACTCTGCCGTTTCAGTCGAGAGAAGCGTAAAAGGCTTTGACCTGCCAGCTTTTCGGCATCGCGAACTGTTACGCTGAAAATAACGGACTTCAGCATACTTAAAAGGTTTCGTGTCTATCCAATATTATATGGTTCCAATATTTCGCTTTATACCATCTTATGTATGCCTATCATTTATAGTATCTCCATATATAAGGCGACGACGGCTCCATGGGAACAGTGTCAGAACAAAAGTCCTGCCGACTGGAGTGCTCCGACCTTACTCCGGCTGTCAAGGCTTATACACGACAGGTGCTACGCGACAAAACTTATGCTGTTCAAACTTACAACCGCCATTACTTCTACTGCAAACACTTAGTCATTGCTGATACGTGTCATTATTTGTGCTGCAAAAACTTATACGCGACCTATGTGTTACACGACAAAAATACACTTCAAGGTATATGCTCGTTATTGCTTCTCAACGGCAAAACCGCATGCAATCATTACTTATAAACGACTTTTCGTCTACTGAAAAGACAAACACGCGGTATTAGTGGTACGCGACAAAACGTATGCCTAAAAAAACAAGACTTAAATCAAGTTGTCTGGCAATGTGGTAATGCATACTGCCAGGAGCAACGATCGCATCTATATGTGTATGGCCGCAAACAAGTTTCCCATAGTGGCTAAGCGTGATTAAGTATGATAATTATGTAATGAAATGATTTATCTGGACGACTGCAAGAGACTGTCACAGACTTTCATAAGCCCATATCTCCCTCATCACACTTCGTGGCTTATGGGTTTTTATACCATGGTTTTATGAAGAGAACACGAGAATAACAGAGAACACTACCAGCGTCTGAAAGTTAAGAACATCGCACAGTCGCAACAACATGTTTGTCGGCGAAATAGTAATTGCTTTGGGAGAGCTAGAAGAGTGTTAACAACGACCGAAAACTACAAGTTAAGAATATCGCCGCATTGCAAAATTGTGTTTTTGTCGGGGAAATTGGAACTGCTTTGGTGGCACTCAAATGGTGTAGGACATGCTGGCGCGCGCCGCTTGCGTATAAAAACTTGTCTAATCCTGATGATCACGGTCCCTCCCCAACCAGCTGGAACACCGCCATGAAAGATGACCCTTCGTGGTGCCCTGCCTCGAACCCACAGCGCGTGGTCCGCTGTTGAATCGTGACCATTTTGAGCACCAGAGCGCGGGGTCGTCTGCATTCAGCCACTTCTTTTGTGAGCGGCGCCGTGCCTCATGTGCACGGCACTGTCTGCGCACAATGGCCCCGGAGCGCCAGCGGCGGACGACTCGGCTTACTTACGCCGGGCGGGAGCGTCGCGGCGCCGCCAGCCGGGACCGAGCCAGTGGGACGCGGTCTCTCACAATGGTCGAGGCGACCGGTGACGTGGCGTGGCTTTGGAAATGAAAGAGAACATAAACCGAGAAGAGAAGCGTTTTGTGAGCGACATTCTTGGCGGGATATTGCGACACATTGATTATGCCGTACATTGAGTTTTGCCTATTGTTATGCATGATTGTTGTGCTGCCGGCTCAAGCTTCCTGTTAACTGGATCCATGTGTGGTGTGCATTCACCGGAAACTGGACCTATAAACTTGCCTTCATTTCGTATCCCTACAGACCGAACGCCGAGCTGTTCGGGTTATTGCTCACGGCCGTGGCGTCAGGCTGCGCCCGATGCTGCGGTCAGCAATTCCTACGACCGCCGTCGGGTGTTCAGTGGTACTCAGATGTATTGAAAGCAATCATATGCACGGAAGCCAACTTAGAGTACTGAGATCATCTAGATCGTAAAGATCAAGGGCGCAGCACACGTGGCACCGGCTCGAAATTCTATGAACAAGTTGAATACATGCATCAGCACAGTATGGCTCCCAGTACGACGAAAAAACTGGCGAGCAATGGCGGGAATTTCTAACGCGCCCTTATGTCTTTTCCTTGGTGGCACAGTGGTTAGACCATCTGTCATCAGTCACAAGATTGTGGCCCGAGGCTTGAAGCCGCATATGCTTCGAAAGCTGGTTTACGTGCGTGACTAAGCAAACGGATATCCTCAGGTCTTTTCCTGGACCAAATAATCCCTGACGGCAGTCGTGGAAACAGCTGGCTGGAACGTTGTGTGCAGTTTAATTCAACTGGCTAGGACGATAGCCGAGCAACCACTCCATCTGAAAACACTCCTCGTCTCAAACGTTCTGTACCTTCCAGTTCCAGTCAGTTGCCTGTTGCCCCGACACGCCTGGAAAGTCTCATTGCTGCATCTCAGAGGCTGTAGCTGGCCCAGTGGCTCTAGTTGTCCCTTGATCCTTGGGTGACCCTACGCTCATCACGTTAATGTTCGATGATTAATGAACGGTGATTTTTACTGATACGACTTTTAGCAGTTAAAGGGTTGTTGTTGGCGGTTTCCCGTGTTTCCTTTTTTGGCGGTTTCCCTCAGTTTCCCGTGACCATGCACCACACATGGATCCAGCTAACAGGAAGCTTGAGCCGGCAGCACAGCAATCAGCTCAGCACATTCCTGTGGGGTTTTGAACTGAAATAGCCATCTTGAACACCTTTCGGTGCTGTTCATAATTCCGCTCCTCACAATTCTGTTCACAATCCTTAGCCCCTCCATATTCTGAGCTACACGTCCGCGAAGATGGCTAAAGGTATATCGGGCAGGGTATTTCAAGGTGACCTTAGCATTCATGACGTTATCATAACGTTATTCAAATCCTGCCATTCCATAAGCCATGCGGCGATCAAGGCCAAGAAAAACATAACTGTTGAGGCATTCATATCTGGCGTTCATGGGCGCGATCTTCAGATACAACGGCCGCCAATTGGCTCTCAATTAATGTTGTGCAAGGTACGATGGCGTAATCAAACCTTGAGGCACTGAGAAACAATTTACTAAACAGAGAACTGCGGTCTAGAGCAGTCTTTTCCACCTAAAATTATGCCAATAATTATAAGTGAGTCTGCTTTATCATATCTGGTGCCTGCTCCAACATCCTGAAACGTAAAACATTTCCGTTCAGACTTGCACTGACCCAAAATAGACATTTAACAACCCACGACATTACCCACTTGACCTGTCGTGACCTTGGTCCCAAATGACCTTAGGGAACATCACAATCGTTGATGAGGGTGGTGATCTATGCACTTGTCCTCTTCAGAACTTTTGACCAAAAGGATGTAGTGAACACAGAGCCTAGAAATGTTGCGGAATGGTGGCTTTCCATATTTTTGCCACGCACACCTTTGAGAATGCAGTTATGGCTTGTTTTGCTGGTGCTTTAGAGACTGAAACGTGTGAGCCAGATGGAAAAGGCTCAAAACTGAGGCAACGAAGCTTTCATTGTGATATACAGAAGGGTTGGGATAACCTTAAAAACTCCGTGTTATACCAGCTCCGTGTCCTGGCGAGAGTTGAGAATCAACGTGTTAATTTAACATCAGCAAGAAACCTTTTAGCGTCTGTTTTGAGGCATTATGAGTTCGCGTCTTTTATGTTTATCTGATCTTGTTTCTATCTTATTAAAATTGATCTTCAACGTATATGGGAGAGCCCATTAAACAACATGATCAGGTAAAAACTGATTATATTGTTAATGCTCGACGTTTCAAGCTGTGCTGGTGGTCATAACCCAACGTTTCTTTTTTCAGCAAAGGCCTGCTCAGCGTAGGGAGGTGGCAACAAATCCATATAGGTCGCTGAGACCCTTTAAATACATGGTGCGTCACGTACCGCGCAAATGCAAACTGACCCAGAGGTAAACAAAGACGATCTTTACTGATGACTGGCTGACGATTTTTAAAACAAAGATATGGTTTTTGTGGATGCAGCTACATTACAAGTATGAACCCTGTGAAGCCCCGATATTACTGAATCATATCTCAGATGGGTGACAGCGCTATGCAACTTGCAACCGATGTAAGCAATCGGTCCGGGCTTCTAGGACGTTGGAGCTGTATTTGCCCATATCGTGTTAAAATCCGCGTGTGTGCGTGTGTGCGTGCGTGCGTGCGTGTGTCACTGCGTCAAGTGCGTAACTGGAGCTTTATGACGAACCTGGCTGCTGTCATGTGGTGTCAAAGAGCGGGCACGTTGATATAAACAGGACGTTTCGCTCGAATATGCCGTAACGTTTAAAATGTTTGGAAAACTGGCCTAGAAAAGTAATGCGATCTGGAAACAATAGTTGCTAGATTTATATATATATATATATATATATATATATATATATATATATATATATATTGCCATGATTTCTTAATTCTGGCTTATCTCCCATCGGCTGGATTTTCTAACACCGAAACGTTGTGACATATTGCCATCCTCAATATGAATGAGCACCAGAAACAATATCGCTAGAACTTGGGCGTAACGCCTGACGGACACCCGTAATTTAAGCCACGCGAAGGACATCTTGATGGAAGAGGTTTTTCATTGTCATCAAGTCAACTCTCCGTTATTTGCACTGTGAAGTAATGTATATATGTTTAAGACTGCGCCTTGTACCAATCAATACACTGCGTCCGAAGGAGGACATACTCCAGCGTTAGTGGTTCATTCGGCGGACGAAAACATAACCACATCAGTGATGTGTTTTCGCAGTTAAAGTGACTTTCGCCACATAATCTAACTAGATTCTACTCTGTATGTCAGTCGTAACACAGCCGGCGACTGGCGAACTAGTCGTACTCGTGCAGTCCATAACAATCACTCACCAGCCGGGTTCGCTGAACCATGGGCTCACCAACGATGTGCGCGAGCTAACGAAAGGGGCTGAAAGACAGCTTCGGTTGGAAAGACGGCTGAGGAGACAAACCGGGATGACATGTCTCGCTAGCCGAGTGCCATTGTGTAACGCCCGTGTCTTGTGTGACCGGTTGCTGAGTCGCCAAGTCAGCAAGTCCCTCACCGACCGTCCTCTGACGTAACACTCGTGCTTCCAGAAATGTACCGATGACGCAGTCTCCAACAAGGACGAGTTTCCGAATTTCGCCCGCACGTTCCCGCCAGAGACGCAGGTGAGCTGTCCCGCCGCTGGCCGACCTGACCGTACGCTCCCGCCGGAGACGCAGGTGAGCTGTTACGCCGCTGGCCGACCTGACCGCACGTTCAATCATGGCTGACCGGAGCTGGAGTTTTCCTGCCTCCTTCTTCGTGGCAACTCCTGTTTATTAGTCCGGTGACGATTTTTTTTACTCTGGCGAAAATGATGGTGTTTTCGCCTTCGGAGTGGCACCTGGTCCCTTAGAACTGCCAACAGTTGGCATGGTTGCATTATAATTTACCTTGTACGCGCATACTTGTGTTGTAATAATTGTACACTGGCTCGTGCAGTGAATTGAAATTGTACATTCATTATTATTTGAAAATTTATGATGTGATCCCATGTCTCCACTTAAGCAACTTTTAGTAACATGCGGATACCATCATTGTTTCTGATCATGCAAGTGGTTCTGCATGCCACTTGATGGCTAGACGATAAAATATGCGAGATATGTATAGCACATAATCTAAAATGTGGCATACATGTACGTACAACTTCTTGGCGATTCCGTAATGACTGTTAATGTATCGATCAATTTTGGTGTCCGTGCCATTAGCGTCATTATTTTACTATTTCTTACATTAGCATGTGTTTTAAGGCTGCGCCCCAATATCAGTGACGTAATATCCTACTCGGTTGGAAGTCTTCTCATCTTGTCATCTCTCATCATCTCGACTTGTAGTTAAATCCCCAACTTACGACTGAGCCAACCCAACTTGCAGCTGAATGCTCTTTGTTTTGCATCAAGTTTTCCCGTTCTGAGACGTCCTGATGAAATTTCAGCGAACGCAGGCAGCAAATAAACGATGCTGTAAAAATCAATTTTAATTGCAAGGAACACTCACACATTACAGCGTTACTGCACACAGAATAAAAAACAACCGAAGACAAGTACTAAGTTATCAACAAATGTTTCATTTTTCTAATCGCAACCAAACTTGGCCTAAATCTGATGAAAATTGTTGCTTTGCGGTGTAATATGTTGATGAACCTCAGGGCTCATTGCGTGTCAGTTGATCATGCAAGACAACATATGCGCTTGGAATAGTTCAGTAGTGTTCACCTGGCCGGCAAATGTGTACGATTAGTAAAAGCATGCTTTGTGTTGAGGCTGACGATTCTTTCTGGACACTTGCTGACTTGGAGCGGGCAGAGAATGAGCGGGAGATACTAGGACGACGCAGAGGACGCAAGAGCGGACAGTAGCCTTGAGATACACGAATTTCCGCAGATGGAAGGGCTACAGCTCTCGCGAGCGAAGACTCTCTCGTGATCACTCGTCTCTCGAGTCTACGAGAGAGCTCTTATCTCGTATCTCTCTCTCTCTTATCTCATCAATCTTTCTCTATCTCTCTCTCTCTCTATCTCTCTCACTCTATCTCTCTCTCTCTCTCTCTCCTCTCTCCTCTTCTCTCTCTCTATCTTCTCTCTCTCTCTCTCTCTCTCTCTCTCTCTCGTCTCTCTCTCTCTCTTTCGCGCACGCCTGTGTTCCTCTCACCCCTTTCTCCTGTTACGCCTTGGATTTGCTCTTACTCCATACATAGCGTAGAGTCACTATATCGACCCAGAACGGCCGTCTTCTTTACTGGGGTATGCGTATTGGTAGTACATATCGCCATGTCTGCTGTGCATTTCATGCAGTCAGCTGAGCAAACGCTGAGCTGGCCATCATGTGACGCTGCTCGCAGTATGATTTTGCTCGATCTGCTGTAGAGCGGATGGCGTCGTGTTGTAGACCACAGCAGGCGGACCAGGCTTTCCCTCAGTGAACAGCATAGCATCACCGTAACGGCCCTCAGATGCGCACTAACAGTGCTTTGTGAGCTGCGCGAACCCATCAGTTCCTATTTGCAACATTTAACGGGCTGTGTTGGGTGCAGAATTTGGGAAAATTGTAGGTATGGATGCGGGTATGGATAAAACGTTTACGAATTGACTTCATTTACACTACTTTTCCAATTAAGAATTTATCAGAGTAAATCTGGGTGCAAAGTTTCCTGCGTTGCGATCATCTTGAAATAAAGTGCCCTAAAAATGCAAGCTGGTGACAAAAAAAGTTGGTACTACGGATTCAGATGAGTGGCAAAAGGGCACGGCGATCGGCCCGCAGGCAGCGTTTGGATCGGGCGAGGGACATCTCACCGGTGAAGGCCCCCAGCAACAGCAGCGATGTGATGAGCGTTGACCTAACGGCGGCTGGGCAGCGCTGATAAACATATTGGCTTCGCCGTCTGCAGGACGGCGCACAACACCAGCGTGTACGTAACACAGTGGACTAGACGGACACTGCGGTCTACTGGTGTCACGTCAGGGCGCGACGCGGCGGTAATTACAACCGTCACCTGTGATTAATCCGATATATTGCTGGGCTAGGATGCGGCCTTGGCGTGCGGGCATCACTTGAATGTAACAAACGAGGGGGGACTTGCAGCCACCCGATATAATTACGTGGTGTAATAGCACGGTATTGTAGCACAGTTGTACCGCTAGGATTATACAAAACGTTTCATGATATGTAATCGTAGGAATAATTGGGGTGTATTCAAGCAATTGTGTGTACAGATAGGTGTCACAGTACGTGAATGATGCAAGCATAGCAGCATTGCCACGGATGGTGGCAATCAAGCTGGCATCCCCTGTTCATCGCCAGTTCGCACATTCTTGCATTTGGCGTTTGCAAATCTTATTTTTGGGTACTTACGAGCTCTCTGGCCGGCTAGCTGAGATCTCTGAATGATTATGATCTTTCGCAAGCTCAATTTTCGGCATCGATCTTGTCCAGTCCAGTGATTCGTACTTCCAAACTTTCTCATGGACTGGTTCCTGTTTAGAAGCAGGTGGTCATATCGCACGTACATACATAGGTATGGATTAATTGCGCACATATTTGTAAGTAATTGCATGCATACATACTCTGTATTACCTGGACCGTTAACCGCAACCTATGTCTGACTTGAAGCAGCGAAGACATTAACATATCATGAGCTTTGAACGACGATCAGTTCATTTCAGTTTGCTTATGCTGTTCATTTTTTTATTCGAACTTGTCCCAATCCATGATTAGTGTTGTACGTTATGGTCGGTCCGGCTCAGTGCGTGGATCTTGCGTAATCCGCGGCTTGACTTACGCCGTGAGATGCTCGTATCGCACGTGAGTTAGCAAACTGGTGCATCTTTCACACGCATTGCTGTACATAATTGAACGCAGATGTGTGGATGTAGCCATGATGGCTTGACTTTTAACCGCCCTAAGTCCCGACCACACACCACACTGAACAGGCGCACTTTCTTCACGATCTCTCTTGGACATCTGTAATTACCTATCTGACATCGAGTGTTTACCGCTTCTGACGATGTGCGCAAGAAAAGGCGCCGGTCTTGTTGGTGTGTCTGCATATTAAAGCCGCAGTACCGCTCTGGCTGTTCGTCCGAGCAAAAATCCGAACACAAAAACCCGTAATATTCTGGTGAAGACCGGCGCCGACAGGTGGTCGGGCCCACGCCCGAGACGTTTTTTTTTTGTCGAGGCGCGCGACCGGCTCTGGCGCGTCACCGCCGTCGGCCGCGCCGTCCACCGCTCCAGCCGCCTGCTGCAGGCGCTGGCTATAAATAGCGCTGCAGAGTGGCCGCGGCCGGCTGCTGTGAGCCGCGGACCGGACGCGCGATGGACCGGCCCCAGCGCGACGCCGTCCGGAGCCACCGGTGGCCGCGCGCGCGCGCGCGCCGCTCCGTGGCGCCGATAGGACGCGGCGCGGCGCGGCGCTGTCGCGTCAAACGGGAGCGCAGGCCGCGCAGGCCGTGGTGACGGCGTAGGTACGTCGAGGATGTGGAGGTTCGGTCGGTTATGGTGGGGGGGGGGGGGGGGAGGGTCTGCGAGAATGTTGGCAGATTAGGGATACGGGGATTTGGTGAGTTAGTTGGGTGTGGAGATGATTGAGAGGAGTGGAGACGTTCTGAGTACTGGGGATCTAAGAGTTTGAAAGCCGCAGCGACGGCTGGAAAGAGTGGCGGACATTTAGGTTGAGAAATTAGGACACTGGCTGGAGCTCTACAATATGCGGTAGGCATTCGCTACGTTGATGGTATGTATGTGTGTGTATTGATGTATGTCTGTATTTGGTGTGATTTACATTCGCGGAATTTAAGTTACCTGTAGGTGTGTTGCTGGTCCAGAGCTTTGATTGCAGTAGCATCAACTTCCGTCTACATTGATCCTAGCGATCTTTGCAGGTTATTTTCGAAATTGTTTCCGTTGCCGAGCGAACGAACTTGTCCTTCTAAGACTTAACGGCCTGGCTACCTCCCATAGCAAACGGCGACACGCCGGAGACCTTGGGTTGTGACATTTCACGCCATTTTCGGCGATAACTAGCTCTTTTAGGGGGCATGCCAATTATGTTATCTATATCGTTATCCTGGCTGTGGAAAACCTACGCCACCAACATTTCCGAAAGTTTCGTAGCTCACAACCTTCGCATTCTCTTCCCCACACTGATGTGCGGTCAAGGGTTTGCTTCTCTCTCGAACATTCAACCATTGTCTTGACCAATCGCTTTTGACCACTTGCCGAATATGGCACATGCTCGCACGCATATAGATACATAGGCAAAGACGTACATAAACCACTCACCGAAACGGACCGCTTTATGCACTCTTGCGTAGGCCATGACTCACACCGCGCAGCAAAATGCCTTGCGCGGCTTGGACAGAGCCAAGAGGTAGCATACCAGAGCGTTAGGTGTGTTTGGCATTATGCAGATAATGTAAAAAAGTAAAATTCGCAGACCCGGACTTCTTTAAAAACAGATGTCTTTGAACTGAGTTACTGCGCGAGAAGTCTGAACATTTAATTGACCTTTCATTAAAATGTTGCAGGCGGGGTTCTATTGGTGTAGCATTTTTGAATTATCTCCTAGATAAAATGGAAAAAGGGATAATTGATTGGCTATTTCACTGGACATTATGAGCTCAGCTCTTGTGATGAGTTATCGACGTTCAATGTGCCAGGAGGTACCGGCTAAACAGCGCTATGGTACAAATGTTGGTGGCATTGAACACTGCTTGGCGTCTCAAGGTGGGCTCATGACCACCAGTTTATAAACTACGCACCGGAAATGACCATCCTACGCACTCTAGTATACGCCGCGGGTCACAAGCCCGGCTTAAAACGTGGAGTACTGTCTATGTGGCCAATGTTCGCACTATAGCGTCATTAAAAAGGAGCGCTATACATTTGTATGAGGTTTGAACTGAAAAATAGCCATCTTGAAGAGTACTCAGTGCAGTTCACAACCCCGCCCTTTTTAAGACCCAAACGCCTCTAGTTTCTGAGCTACAGGTCTGCGAAGATATGCAGACTGTTTCATACAGACTTTTTCGTACACACTATTTCAAGGTCACCCAGATATCCATGATGCACAGTTAAGTCCCGTAAACCCTGCCATTTTCTTGATCATGCTGCGATCATGGTCCAAAAAATAAAATTGTCGAGTCGTTCACATTTGGCGTCCGTGAGCACAATTTCCAGACATAACGGCCGTTAATAGAGTCCCGATCATCGCCGTGTAAGATACGTTGGCCCAATCGATCAATGGCGTATTGAGAGGCATGTTTACCAAATAAAGAAATTTTGCTGCGTGGAGCAATCTCCTCCACTTCAAATACCAAAAGTTATCGGCGAGCTTATTCCATATCTGATGAGTGCTTGAATATCTTCAAGTATGGAACAGCACTTTTACCAGCATCTTCTGGTATATTAAAGGCCAACAACACAGCATAAGACCCTCAGGCATATAATGTTGAGAGGTCAGTAACTGAACATCTTTCTTTTTTTGCACCGAGTATTTCATTTCGTATGCAGTGATAAATTGTCTGGTAACTGTAATTACAGACTTTTGTGATGATCAGCTTTTAATCGCCGTTTACTTTGGTTGATCAGGTTTTGCGATTTAAATCGACGAAATTCGAGTTCGGAGTTCTGAAATTTGGAGTGCATGAATCATGAGATGCTTCCACCACCACAGTCCCTTGCTCAATCGCTCAAATGCTGACGACTGGTTGTGTGGAGTACTCACTTCGGAAAGCAGCGTCCAGCTAGTTTGATTGATAGCTAAATGCGACTTAAAAGGGTGTATGATGAGCACGCCGCCATTGGCCATAAGACTTAGGTGGTGAATGAGAAAGAACGAAAAGAGTGATGGTATGGTGGGGATGGAGACTATGTGGAGCATGATACAATCGAGATGTGTCGTCCTTTTTGTAGGACTTTGATTTTGTTATAATTAGTGGTGCCATTGCCTGCCAGTGTACTCTGTTTAAATATATTTCATCTTTTTCTGACTTTTATGATGTGTGAGAGATTCCCTCCAAAGTTTGCTGAGCATTGGAAATTGAATTACTGGATTGTATGCTTTAAGTAATGTCGCATGTTTTCATATGTTGGTGTGCCGGCACCTTGCGATTTTAACGTCGAATGCTAACGTTTTTGCATCACGTTTTCTGGCTGACTTTCATCACGCCACTTCTCCCAATGATCTCTCTCGCAAACCAGCACCTCACCTGTAGCCGTCCTGTGTTCGTGACTGCCTCTGAGTGCACAAACTCGCCTGGCCTGTTCTTGCATGCATACAATAATAATGACCACATAAATAATGAGGCCTTCAGTAGTGGCGAGCGGCCTGTATTGCCCAGGTTCGAGTGTTCTCCCACTTGCCTTCGAGTATCGCACAGATTCGACTGTCCCCTCACTCGCCGTCTCGTCGGTCAGCTGGAGGCAGTGCTATCGTGCATCGTTCAGGTTCGTTCGTCACGTGAGCATAAGATTCTCCTTCGAATCTTAGTGTTCGCTCCTGGTCGCTGGCGAGAGGTCATGACTGCGGTCGCCTGCGTGTGGCGTCGGTGTGAGGAGGTGCACGTCACTCGTGTATGCTCCCAAACGACAATGGCCGGTTCGTAAGAAGCTTGCGGCACTTTGCCAAGCGTGATTTTTGGTTGGACGTCGGCGCTTGCCCATTTAAATATGTAGTATTGAAAATAAGTGCATCAATCAGGCTGTGTGCAATTTAACATTTTGCAAAACTTCCAAATTATGAATTTCCAACCTCTGCTCATCTGAAGTCATCTCGGTCAGCTTTTTAGCTCAGTCAGCTCTTCAGATCTGTAAGCTCTTTAGCTACGTCGGCTGAAGGAGTAAAGCTTTGCGGAATCCGTCGGTAGGGGGGGGGGAGGGCAAAGAAACGTGTTCTTGAAATGAGGATGCGTTGAAGTATCCATGTTTTGTGCGGCTGTCCCGATTGTTTAAGTCCCATGGATAAGTGAAGGAAAGTATCTGGCGTAAGGCAGACTTCGAGGAGATACAAGGTTTCATTCTGTTGTTCCATTTGTTCCATTATTTTGTTAAACATGTGGGAGGTGCACTAGGCATCTCTCAATTGTGTCCAGCTTGCGTGGAAGAACGATTTTCTATGCGTTTTTCCAACCAGAAGTAAGTTCAAGGTAATACGCAATTACTCCGGTGACTATTGCAGAACACTGATGGTCAAGTTAAAGTTCGTTAAGTTTTGTGTGGCTCTGTGTGGCCAAGGGCAAATTGCTCCCTAGTCTGAGCAACTTAAGGGGAAGCCCTTGTTCCTTAAGGTATGGCGTGTGCAGTGAATGCTCTGGGGACTGATCTGACTGCCGCGAGAAAATGATGTGTGATTAGGCTCCACACAAGGTAAATCGTCGTGAACAATCGTCATATTTTCACTGTCGCATTCATCTTAACTCTGCAGCTCTGTTCATTGAGTTTTTTTTTGGCATTTTACTCAGTCTGTTCCATTCGTTTAACTTTGACACGATGCACCGCGAGCATACAGCCTCATAGCTTCATTATTAAGAGCATCCAGACAAATTCACTATTCAAGCGCAGAACGACTAAATTAGGGACTGAAGGACATTGCTCGAGCACTTGATCGCCTGTAGCGACAAGGTTTGCCACGTTGACACCAGCTGTGTCTTCAGCGGCGGGCGCATATATACGCCATGCGTTATCCTGCGATCTGTATGTGAGACAGCGTCGAGATTCAGCGCTCCGCTCAGGCGTCGAGGACGACGTCGGCAGCTCTGGCGAGCGCGAGCATGAGCTGGGCCTACTGCCGGCTATGTCACCGCGTCTCTGCAGTGTGTCTGCTCTGCTCCAGGTGACCAAGTCGGTGGTGGCCCTGCTGCAGTACTACAACTGGTACAAGTTCTCCATCGTCGTGTCCAACACGGCGCAGCTGAAGAAGATCGCCGAGTCCCTGGAGAAGGTGGGTCCCAGAGCCGTCCCACACGGCTAACCCACAGTGAGAGGGGATGGGCAAAGCATGCTGCACCCCTATCCTGGGTGGAAGCTGCTGACATTTCTGGATGTCTCGAGGGGCGTAGGATCATTTCGAAACTTTGTTGTGTAATAGGCAATGCATAATATTTAGTCTGTTTCCCACGCATCACCAATCGATTGGGAGTATTCTTCGCTTTCAAGAAAGCTGCTTATGGACTATCTTGGTATTATTTGGCTTGTAGGGAAAAAGAGAATAGGTGAATTAAATAACCAGCATTGCCAGTTCATGATAATGCATCCGAGCTGGTTACACGGAAGATACAACACTAATATTGGGTGTATGGAGTTCAAAGTTGTGCATGCACGTTGTTTGATCATGCGTGGTTTTCCTGAAATATTGTACTATGACCAAAAAGTAGCATCCTCCACGGGTTCAACTTACAAAATGTACAGTTGCTTGGTAAAGGCTGTATAAATCGGGTTAAAATCCCGTCAGGGATTGACAACCCAAGATTACAGCGGTGTAGAATCAACAAGATGAGGCTGCGAAAAAGACGCGGGAATGGATTTGAGACAGATGCGCGCCACTGCGTCCAGCAGTTTACGGCCACCCACGTGCGTCCCATGTATTCACGAGGTTGTGAAGGTCTAATCTGGAGGGGGGGGGGGGGGGGGGACTCCAGATCCTCAACCAGATCAGATGCATGTTTGATACCAGCCAAAAATATAGGCGAAGGTGCTGTCTGTTTGTTAAATACCCAAGCCAACGCTGTCCTTCACATAAGCAACGTCGTCCCTTGCTTGTTCTGGTCGCGACGTGATTTGTGTATATGATAACAATAACATTCTGTGTCATCTTGTTCGTCTCACACGTCACAAGGCGTGTTACCGGTGGTATTATCCCTACCTGATGATGCTCCTCAGTTCTGACATCACCTCGCTCACTCCGCGCCAGGACGGTGTCTTATGGTCGCTATCAAGTTCTCTGAGAAGTCCAGTAGCTATGGCGTCTAACGGTTATGTGCGCACAACCGAACACGCCGCTGCGCTTTGAAACGTAGGTATGCGTATTTACGCCCCCGGCGTTACGACTTCAGCGTCAACGTGGGCTCATTTCATTTGTTAAATGTCAAACATAAGCAAACTGTTTCAGAGATCTTCATGCACAGTGAATAGCCCAAGAAATATTTGTCCGTAAAGAAAGACGTTGAATGCTCCGATAGATTTAGCCACATCTGGATTTCGTGGTGAGACCACAGAGAAGCCCATCAGCAGCGGTGGGCGATAATCTGTTGCTTTAGACTCTCGTTAACTGCAAATATGATGAGCGGACATTCGGTAATAATAGCCATCGGACAGGCCAGAATATCTTTGTTGAGGTCAAAAATAAGCGGCCAGAAGCCTCTGCATTAAGACACGTGGGGTATGTTTTTAAGAGAGCATCTCCATTTGAAACAACTCCACCACACCACCGGACCGTCATTTAACATAAACCAGCATTCCATTAGTGGCGTTGGCGGCCATCAATTTTCCGAGCGTGTCAGCACGTCTGCGCGACCAGGGCACACCAAGGTCAGCTGGCAGTTCCGCCGCGGCGCGATCGACGGCCCTCTGTCCGCGTCCCCGCGCTGGTACCGGAGCCGATCACGGGCGCACCGGCCACCAGCTGAACGCTGCACGTCAGCCGGCTGATGTTGCGGAGCTTGGCGAAAGGCTTGATGTGCCCTGGGGTCTGTATGCAAGGTGTTCATTTTGAGTAAGCATGAGCATATATTGCACAAGTAAATGCCAATGCTTCAGTTTGGCGCATAGTTAGCAGAAAATCAAGACGATGATCAGCGCTGGGAGGGGTAAGACGACATGAATCGGGCTCTCATCCCAGCTGTGCGCCCAAGTTACATTGCGAAGAAGCTTATGCTGTAAATTAAAGGGTGGCATGCAGTGCCTGTTGCCAGACGGGGTGAACTTCTGCGTTTTCTTGGCAATGCGCTTCGAATTACACCGAGTAATCGATCTAAGACATGTATGGAGAAAGTCCGCTATCGCGACGGCGCGACATCCCTTAACAATACGGTATTTTCAACTAAGCAATTGTGAACAGCCTGTCCGTTTTGTGGGTTCCATGCTGGCCGCCACCTGGCATCCCCCGCCCCCCCCTCGTTTGGCGCGCCTCGGCTTTCTGTGTGAACGGCGTTGGGAAAGCCGACGATAGCTCGGGTCCGGTCAGATGTAGCATGCTGTGTCTACCGTCGTCACATATACGCTGTAAACTAGGCTGTAATCTTTCCGGACCGCGATCTGCAGCGCGCTTCATACATACGTGACGTCGTGTGATTCTACGCCTAAATGCACGTGACGGTTTGCAGTCGATTACACGCACTTCAACTGCTGCACCAGCGCACCGTGCGCCGAAGGCATTAAACGAGCTATGCGCCTGCAAAACAAACCTTAAGTGTGCATTATAAACTGAGAATTATAACGAACGCTCAGTCTGGGGCACCAACAACTGGCGCATGTAAGGGGGACCGGTTTGTCTGTAGTGCTGGAGGGCCGGACCTCGCCGCAGACGCCCCGGGCCGTCCGCACTCCCAGAACAGAACGATAAGGGGACGGGCGCGCTCTCGAGTGGGTCCCGAGCTATTTTTAGGTCGGTACCCGTCACCGAGGCTGCGGGCTTGCTGTCTGGTTTTGCTCAAGGCCGCGGCCAGCATCCAAGGTTCGTCGCGGCATTACTGTGTCTGCCAAAGGGATCGTGGTTGTTCTGCCGACGGGGGGAGAAAGGGGGGATCGAACGTCCTGTGCAACACATTGGGACAAACGCGAGGTATTCATACGGGTCGAGGTCGCGTCTTTTGAGACTGTTTTCCTGCACCTCAAAACAAGAAAAAATAAATCATGTTTGTTATCACAGACGTCCTCAGGATTGGCGAGAGAGCAAACGCTGCTGCCAGTAAAGGTTTCGTTTCGAAGTAATTACACCGTGTGTTTTTGTGTGCTGTTTTCCTGCACACTTTCCAACTTTTATCTGCCTGCGCGTCAGTTTCAGTGACGATCTCTTGATGGCTTCGTCTTGTTTGGATGTCAAATGTAATGGCCTGCTCTGGGCGACTTCAAGCCAATGGGACAGCGCTCCTTGCTGCACCTCAGTAACATCAGGGTGATAGGTGTTTGGTGCATGCTGCATTTGGGACAGTCTGCTACCTTTAAGTGACCTCAGACTGTTATTGTTCACTGTACTGTGGGACAATCTGCTGTCTCCCGGTGACCTCAGACTGTTGTTGTTCACTGTACTGTGGGACAATCTGCTGTCTCCCGGTGACCTCAGACTGTTGTTGTTCACTGTACTGTGGGACAATCTGCTGTCTCCCGGTGACCTCAGACTGTTGTTGTTCACTGTACTGTGGGACAATCTGCTGTCTCCCGGTGACATCAGACTGTTGTTGTTCACTGTACTGTGGGACAATCTGCTGTCTCCCGGTGACATCAGACTGTTGTTGTTCACTGTACTGTGGGACAATCTGCTGTCTCCCGGTGACATCAGACTGTTATTGTTCACTGTACTGTGGGACAATCTGCTGTCTCCCGGTGACATCAGACTGTTGTTGTTCACTGTACTGTGGGACAATCTGCTGTCTCCCGGTGACATCAGACTGCTGGTGTTCACTGTACTGTGGGAAAACCCGCGGCCTCTCGGTGACTTCAGACTGATGTGTTTGTTGTACGGCCGGACGGTCGCTGTCTCTCAGTGACCTCAGGCTGCTGGTGTTTGTTGTGCGGTGGAACAGTCTGCTGCCTTTCGGTGGTCGCAGACTGCTAGTGTTTGGCACACAGGACAGTTTGCTGCCCCCCCCCCCCCCCAGTGACCTCACACTTATGGCACCTGGAGTGTGATGAGACAGTCCATATTCCCTCGGTGATCTGTTGCTGCTGTCGTTTGGTTACAATGTGTTAGTGACGCGTTTGGGGCCTCTAACTCCAAATTTCTTTTTTCAGCAAGTTGCTTGCAAATAGGACAAAAAGCGGTGAAACCTCATAGAGCACAGCCATTCGTGACACATGCATTCGGAATATTTTTAGGCTTCTGATATGTTTTACGCTGTAAGTTTTTGAGGTCGTAACCAGCACATAAAACCGACTTTCAGCGGGCAACATCGGAGGGCATGGAAATCAATCACAAGGTAGTGATTCCCGGGAGCAGTGGCTGCTGCAATAAGCTGAACGACTGCGAATGCGGCAGGATCTTCCCCGACATCGTCAAGAAAACCAAGGATGGCACCAGAAGTACGTACACCAGCCACTTTGCGTTCTCTGCGCTGAAGCGTACATGACGTCATAATGTTGCGTGCCTCAGCAGGGGCTTGTAAGCAGGTCATATAACCGAGTGACGTTTACAGCGGTAGGAGTTTATTGTTTGTATGATATATCCCCCAGTGTTAACACTATTTTCAGTTTGGTGTTCGTAGCGATCCTCTCAGCACTTGAGTTCTCTTGACGTTCGAGTGCAGTACTTCTGGTGAAATGTTTTCCTGGGAAAACCAGAATTACGAACCCCGTACTTCTGGTTTCCCAGAAGTACGGGGTTCGATTCCCCGCGGTGCCCGCATTTCCTGCCAGGGTGCGAGGCAGGCGACGCCATATAGCCTCAGCAGCTGAGTGTGTGGTAAAAGCTCCATTGGCACACGAAATGTTGTTCGTGCTTATTTTGGTGGCAGGCTGTTTACCGCGTGCTTTCAGTGCTAGCGACGGCTTTTCTGCTGCCCCGGGGACGAGGTCCCCAGCTGGTGGTCCAGCCACGGCTTGCATGTTCCGGGTGCATCCTCAGCGCCAATTATGTCGATCAGGTGGCGTGCTCTCGTGCTTCCAGAGCTGGCCATGCAGACGCCTGGCGTGCTCCGAAGGTGTTTTTAGAGCCCACAATAGCTGGTTTACACTTTTCGGGCAACTCAAAGCGGTCAGATTGGCATCATAGTGGCCAGGAATGGCACATGGATGATGATAGGAAACTCTATTGGGATGGCTCTGATTTTGAGGTTTAGAGCTGCATACCGTTTGATTGGACTTGTGCTGAGTAGGTTCCGGGCCTAGTAAACACTGCTAAGATTGGAAAAAAATGTGTTCTTGTGGAATGATATGTTCATTTTTTAGAGTTTGGGGACATGTATCGCATTTGGTCACCTTGACAGCTGAGCTAATACTACATTTCTTCCTACCCGCCACACTACCAGCGGCTTCAGACCGTTTCGAATTCTAACGGGTCAGTGATCAGCTGGCTGTGCTTTGTTCCTAGCTGATTCGGTGGAGATCAATTTTTTAGTTCGGTTAACGGAAAGCGTGAAGAGTGGTATATTGATCAGAACAGATGCAGGGGTCGACTGTCTCTCTTTGGCTGGGTTGTCTTGACTACTGGGAGCTTGGAAGTACAACTGGCAAAAGCGCTGCCGGCACTTCTACTTGTGAAGTGGACTGAACTTCTGCACGTTCTTCCAGTCGCTCATGATTGTGTGTGGCCTTTCGTTCGCCGCTTTTCGTTCACCGCCTTCGGTGAATTGTAGCGAACGGTGATTCGCTGCACCGCAGAGTGCAAGCTGGTTAACGTCCTCAGCGGGCAGCCAAACATGACGAATTCTTGGCGTGCCACGACCAGGCGTTCAGTTTGTTAGCACCAGCAGTTGGACAGACTTTCGCGCCGGTAGTTGTCATAGTGAGTTGTGACGTGTGCACAGCCTGAGGCTGGATCTGTGGACGGTTCGGCTCTAGTGTTACTTTGCACCCACTGCCAGGTGGCGAGTCTCGTGTTCAAGAGCTGGGAGGTAAGCGGAGTCGTTTTGAAACCAATGATCTAATGGGTGTCGAAGAGAACTTGTGGAAAACACAGCGAAGTATCGCATTCGTTAAAAGGTGCCGAAATATTCGGAGTTTCCGCAAAAGGACTCGACTCACACCTCAGGAGCAAGCATGGTGGTATGGATGTCGGTGTACCATCCCGATCGCGGGAGACACCTCAAAACGAGTCCGGCGAAGGCCAGGGTGATGGCTCCGGGCCTGCGGCACCGCTTCTGCAAGGAATCAGGGCCTTGGATTTATACACCCTATCTAAAACAGACGACGACCTAGATGTCGTTCTGGCCAAAATATACACGAGAGATGACCTTTTGAGGAGAGCCCTGAATTGGCGGCATATTTATCAAGAGAACTGCTGGGATCCCGGTATATCCCGCGATTGAGCCTCTCAAAATCTCAGAACCCAGCATTGCGAAAGGCCCGGGATTTTCAGCACCAGTCGGCGGCGAATGTCGCCAAGAGAGCTACACCCCTGGCCCAGTCACCTGCAGGGCTATGAGAAGCCGGCGACATTCTGACAGCGCAGTATGTGCTTATGTAATGATGATCAAACATGTGCCTGGAGCTCCCAAAAAGGTTTCAGGATCCTATTCCTGGATCCCATAAGTATTGACCCTTTAGGATCCTAGATTCACCCTTGAGATCCGGGAACATGTCTGATAATGACGGTTAGTTTCCGTTTAGAGAGGTGTTTTTGTCGTTGATTGCAGTGAAGATGATTAGACGCATGCCAGTGGGTGTATCCTGTGCGTTTTAAATGATGGGATCAATGGTAGTCAGTCTAGCTGGTAGACTGGGGTCGAAGGTGTTTGGCTTCTTTTCACCATTTTAAACGTCCAAAGGATGCTTGTTGGTATGCTTCTAACAATCTTGTATCTAAATGTAACGTCTAGCATCGTGCCGTATGCGCCCCTTATCCTGAAAATGTTGGCGATGCCGGATCGCTAAGCTATTATCGGTTTGGGTAGAGCCTTTTTCGACTGCACCCGTTCTGTCGTTGTTTTTAACGCACATTGAGCGAACAAACTGAAGCAAACGGTCTTCCTGAGTCTGTACACGCTCCTGTAGCCGCAATGTGTGCGCGCGCGGCGTGTCTGAGGGCTGCTATCTCTGTCGCCAGTTTATGTGTTCCTGGGATCGCCGGACGAGGTGCAGGAGATGCTGTACACCATGTCGCTCTTCGGACTGCTGGATGGTCGCTACATGGTCATCTACATCGACCTCGATTATTCATACTCGGAGCGGGACACCTTCAAATACATGTGGCGTAGGTAAACCAAACGGCGTCCGATCGATTATTTTTGCTTGCTTTACTTTTTCTTCTGTTTTGATTATTCAGATTTTCCAGACTATTCAGTTTGCACCATGTAACGCTTTTTCAGCGCCGCTAACGAACAGCAACAGCAGATGTTTGTTACGTTTAAGCTTAGGCTTGAGCACTTCAAGCTTACGGTAGGCTAAATGGCCTATTCATCATTTACCCTGTCATAGGCTATGCATGTACCTAGATGTCCATGTGCTGGAAGCAAGCACGCTGCAGGCTGAAGAGTTTAAACTAATATGACATCGGAAAAGCGCTGCACGTGATCATGTGAGTGGGTGTTGGCATGACTGTACCTTGTTAGCCAGTTCTTGGGTAATGTTTCTGGCTGCCTCCGTGGTCTAGGGGAAAGATACGCGACTCCGTGATCCAGCGGCATGGAGCACGATACCCCGAGCGAGCGCACTGTTCGGTCCGATTAAAGTGGAAAAGTCAGCCGGCCCAACGAGGGCGAACCCAGGCCCGGGGTGGCCGCACCGCAGCATCGGTCGGCTCGTAAAACCCTCCGCATTCCTGGCTGGCGAAAGGGCGGATGCGAATATCTGTTAAACTGGACGGCACGACATGGGTGGTGAATTCAGGGTACATGCAATAAGCTATGCTTCGCAGGTACTCTGAACCTGGAGCCACCCATGCAAACCATTCGGAATAAATGTATTTTGTCAAATTTTAAATATGTCGCTAGGTGCGCTCTTGATCGTCCAACGCAGCGCTGGCGCCTGGGAGACTGCGACTAACGCATGCTCTACAACGTCCTTCTCAGCGGTCGTGCGTGAGAGACTGAAATTCATGTACGCCTTTAACCGTTCCCTGCAGTGCTGATGTGCCGGAGACTGCGGCGCCAGTTGTCCCAAAATGTGTCGTCAGCGTGTTCATGTGTTTTGTTTTGATTTTGGGAGGCTATTTCCAAGCTCTTGACGCGTCGTCATGTTCTCCGCGTCTTCGTGTGTATCGTACAACTTGTAACCCATTGACTCGAATCAAACACTGATCCATCCAGGTGGAATGGTTCGTAGTAAATGAATGACATGACATGACATGAACGAATGTGTGGTGAAAGGAGTTGATTCCTGAGTTGACCCTTTCCGGGCAGAGGTTAATTCCACCCTTCTTTTGTTTTTTTCTCTTGTTCTAGCAAACATATTGTGAGCACTTCATTGAAATTTTCTGAACGATTATCAACAAGTGTTAACGTATTCTGTTAAAACATCGAGCACTTTGCATTTTCAGAGGCGGTTCCAGCGCTTTAGCAGTACTGCGGTGCAGGAGGGGGGGGGGGGGGGGGGGGGGGGGGTCCTCCGGTGAAACACGGCAATCATGCCAAGGTGATGATCTCCCGAGATTCGCCTTGTGTTTACAGGAGTAATTTATGCTTTTAGTGAATTGGATTGTAACAATATGCGTATGGTTATTGCGATATAGCAGAAGTCCAGGGCAGTGGTGGTTTCGGAGCTAAAAAAAAGTTGCGCTTCCAAGCTATTAAGGTGCATTGTGAGGTCTCAGTGTAGACATGTACAGGATGCTTCTCGTTGTTTTATGCAAAATTATTTACACCAAATGATGCGTACACGACCAATTTATATATACGGTGACAGAGGATTGTTCATTTTTGCCAAAGGTGGGGTAGAGGAACATGGTCTCAAACCTATGCCGAAGTCGGGGTGCTACGAATGTCTAGCGAAGAAAATATGTGCGCATTTGAAGCTAGAGTAAACTAAAATACTTTTGCGCAGAGCCGCGTCCAGAGATATATAAGATGCCTATACCATGAGGATCGTCATCGAAAAGAAACGTCGCGTCCCATCACACACTTTTGGGCAGCACACAGCATCTCAAAAATGCGTGCCAGAAGCGAGTTCGGAACCGAAAAATGGGGGGGGGGATGCTGCATACGGAGACCGTGGTGACTAATAGCGGGCCGTCCTTTCGCGGCCGCGTCAATAGGCCGCGCCCCTATCACATGTGCCTATTCCCCCTCCTTTGGAAAATATGTACGTCTATAACACTTGTTCATACAACATGCCGTATAGGCCTATGCATGCTATATGAAAAAGCAATCTTAATTTACAGCTCGTAGCAGCATTGCAGCCGACAATAGCATCCACTACTTACTTAGGTCTCCTTTCATCACATCCCAGTATCCCCTCCCCCCTCGCTGCTTGTACGAAAATTATTCATTTTCCTTAATTTAGAAAATTTCCAGTGGAGTTGAACGCTGTTGGGCTTTTCACGATCGGCTCAGCAGCTCCTGATGTCTCGAGAAGGGGGGGGGGGGGACAGCCCACCCTTACCCGGAATAAGATAAACGGGGTGTTTACGAGGTGTCCGACTGGAATTTGGTCAATGGGAGTTTTCCTCACTTGAACATATTGAGGCAAACATCAGATAAGCTAAACTAAGCTCGCTTGTAACTAATCGTATACTTTTAAGTGCTGAAGTCTGCTCTACAATACACAAATCCCTATTTCGTATATATTTTCTCAGTACGTCATCATGCTGAGGAAAAGCTTTGCGTTAATGCATCCAAGCTTTGTTTGGATTAAGGTTTGCGTTATGGAAAGTTTTTGTGGCGTCAGAGGGCTGCCAAACTGGCCGAGCGAAATGGCCACTCAAGCGGGCTGGCTCATTCATTTTCAGTACTTTAACCTTTTCAAGAGGTGTCGTGGAACTGGGTGCAGCGTTTCCAGAACCTAAATATCGCTGTACGCGTGTGTTTTGACCTTTTCCCGCGGTATGCTCGCATGCTAATCTGAGAGTCGATGTGTTTTACTTGCATCCACTTGCCCGATAATGGCGCTATTCTTAAGCTATGCGATTGCAAGTTTTATTTCCGTCATATCCAATACCACCGTCTAAATTCCTGCGTTATGTAGCACATAAATTTATTCGTGTTTGAAGCTCGCACTAAATGTGTAGCATTGGTTCCAAAATGTGCTCATGTATTTCTAGCACGCCAATATGGCGATCATATTGTTTGGCCTTGAACCCTACATGAGCAATGAGGTGGCAACATTTGTGTGATGTTTATGTGACGTAATACATGCCTGGGTGACCTTGAAATAGTCTGCCCGAAATAGTGTGCACAACTTCGCGGGCGTCTAGCTCGGAAGCCAGAGGATTTTAAGCCTTAGGAAGAGCAGGGCTATGAATTGCACCGAATGATCTTAAATATGTCTATATCAGTCTAAAACCCCATTTAAATGTAGAAAATTCCTTTCAAACATGTTAAAAGCTTTTATGATGATTCTCTTATTCACATGGTATCGTTTTTATTGCGGAAGTTTTCCCTTGTCGATTCAATAATTAGTTTTTGTTCTCAGTATCAGCAGTATTCAAGGACCCAAAGAGCTGGTTTGATATTTTGTATTTGCATTACATTTGCCACTTTACTTTACGTTTGCTGCTGCTTTATAAAAGCTGCCTTTCTCAGCGCTTGTACCTTTTTCTTACCCGTAACTGATTCACACCCAAACCACAAAAATACCGCGCATGGCTCGCGTCATACTAAGTCATAACCTGTGCCTGAATGCCATGGGTTTCTTATGACATCGACTGCATCAGAATGGAGACGTGTTGGGATCACACTGTGCCCACTTGCCAATGTGTGAGGGAAAATAATTGTGAAAGTCCACGCGACCGGTCAAAAGCTACGCAAAATTCTCAGCGGTTACAGCACATGCCGCTGATATCCAGCGGTGATATCCAGCCCAATCGGTGCGGAACTGTCTGACTTCAATCAGTGCCGAACTGCCTGACTTGAAATGAAAATTCGGAAAGCAGTCTTCGGCCATAGGTGCAATGCAGGCTGTTGCTCACTTTATTTGGCAGCGTCGCACGTGAAATTGAGTAATGTATCGGTTTGAGCACGCGGCCTTATGTCAGATTTCAGCAATTGCGTCAACAAAGTTGGATGAACGTGAGAAGCGCTTTTAAATCGATGCTTGAGACGGTTCGTGTGTCGAGATGGAACTTCGCCACGTCCAGGTGTTTGCTTTGCGGAACCTAACCGATATCCCCATGCATCTTCAAGTCACGAGGATGTCCAAAAGTAAGGGGGTGCCATGTCCAGGATTATTCTTAGTCATCCTACGCTGATGAAACTGCTGTGAGGTCCGGGATGGGACGGACTTCGGTGATGGGCCTTGAACAACGAATGTTTGGCGATATAGAGTTCGGTAATGAATTCGGTCGTAAGGATTGAACAACAGCTTAAGGATTGAACAGCAGGACAGTTTCTCATTTTCCATATCACCATATAACTAATACAGCGTACGTTGGTGATGACCGCTGTGTTCCACATGGTACCAGTATAGCTTCACCAGGCTACTATCGTTGATGACCACGTAACGTCACCGGAGTGCGGCGCCACCGACCGTGTGACGTCACCGGAGCCTGGTGTCACTAACCTGTGACTTCACGGGAGCCCGGCGTCGCTGGTTGTGTGATGCCATCAGAAGTCTGGCGTAGCCAAGGGGGAGGGCGTTTGGAGTCATCCCCCCATCCCGTTCTGGATGTGGCGGGGGCCCCTGGGGTCTCAGACCTCAATACTTTGTGACCGGTCATGACGCCAGCAGGACTTCTAAATCATCAAATAGAAAACAGGTCATTTACGCATCAACATGGAATCCCGGGTTTAAAAGGCCTTCTTTAAAAAACAGGGCCGCTGTAGCGACTGAGTGGCGAAAATGGCACGATTTGATCCCCTCCTGGGCATCCTGGCTACACCATGGCACCAGAACGCAGCGCCTCTGATTGAATGACGTCAACAGAGCCGTTAAGCGGGTGAAGTCACCAGGATGCGATGCCGCTGGTCACGTGTGGTCACCAGAGCGCGACGCCACTTACCGTGTGATGCCGTCAGATCCCGGCGCCGTTGCTCGAGTGACGCCACCAAAGCGCGTCAGTACTGATGTCTCCAGAGCGCGGTGCTGGTGATTGTGTGACGTCACCAGAGCGCGGCGCCGCTGGCCGTATGACGCCACTAGAGCACTGACCGGCAGGCGCCAACGAGATGTGGGAGCTGATCCGCAACCAAGACTACCACTGCCAGTGGGCTGACTGGGGGCTACTGCGCGGTCTGCTGGTTGTGCTGGCCACGCCGCCGCAGGGGGATTACCACTACTTCACCGAGCGCGTCCGCGAGTACAACAAGCGACCGCCCTTCAACATCACCCAGCCCGACTGGTGGATGTTCAAAAAGGTGGGCCTGCCGCTAGCTGGAGAGTATCAGACAATTTGAGAATATGGGCAACGGATATGAGGTTTTGCTCCTCTGCTTTAATGGGAGGGCTTCCCGTCACCGTTTGCCTCTGGGGTTGGGGCTTTGCTGGGTTTGTTCGGCTGACATCGCATTTTAGGAACGCACGTGTGTGCTGCAATGACCTGGTCTTTGTTGCTTTGACATTGAATCGGCTATGTATCATCTGCTATTTCCTGTAGTATCTATGGTCCAGACATGTATTGTGTCGCTCCATAAGCCAATTTCCGTATAATGTAATCAATTTACAAAAGCAACGCCATGACTTTGCCCATGGCCGGTCAAATTTGTGTGTCTTGTCTCTTGTCCAACCCTTAAATACAGTGTGTCATTTGGGACATGCAGAAAATAGCTGGAACCGAGATGTGAAACTTTTCACCTTTTAGAGGTCAGTCAGTACATATACTGGAGTTTTTCTGAGCATTTAATGTTTCTGTTTCAACACCTTTTCCTGTTTTTTTCACTAATGATTTCTAGTTGTCTTGAGAAAGTAACGCGCAAAACCTTGTTTAAACGAAATTGCTCAATAGCAAAAATACGTACTGATTTTCCTGAATATTTCCGATAGTTTTTATGCTGTTGCTCTACCAGGGAGGAACCAAAAGTAACCGTTGCATGTTTCCAAACTCGCCATCATTGTTGGTGTAATGCTTAATCGTTATCAATGCCAAATGTCGTTTCTTTCTTGTAGGAATTAGCGCGATAAATCTTTGTTTTTATTTCCACATTTCAAATGGTGTGATATCCACTTTTCAAATGGTATGAAAACATGAGTCCCGAGTTATGACCCATCGCAAAATAACAATGAAAAAAATTGATAGGCTGCAAAAGGCGTGCGTATTCAAGATGTATTTGGCTTGTTTTTGCACCAAGTTAGTGTAAATTAGTTTAGAAGATTGTTCAGGTACACCCTGATTTTGGAGAAGAGGTCACAACTGTTGCCCACAATATGTTTACTTCTATCATCCGGCAGTTTGGTCTTAGCTGTTACTATCGTGATGAGAAATGCGTTTTCCTGCTCTGTGTTGCACAGTTGGTTTGTGAACATTTGGGAAATATGTGATGAAGCCCCGAGACGAGCAGCATTAGAACAGCCCGAGACGAGCAGCGTTAGAACAGCCCGAGACGAGCAGCGTTAAAACAGCCCGAGACGAGCAGCGTTAGAACAGCCCGAGACGAGCAGCGTTAGAACAGCCCGAGACGAGCAGCATTAGAACAGCCCGAGACGAGCAGCGTTTAGAACAGCCCGAGACGAGCAGCGTTAGAACAACCCGAGACGAGCAGCGTTAGAACAGCCCGAGACGAGCAACGTTAGAACAGCCCGAGACGAGCAGCGTTAGAACAGCCCGAGACGAGCAGCGTTAGAACAGCCCGAGACGAGCAGCGTTAGAACAGCCCGAGACGAACAGTGTTAGAACAGCCCGAGACGAGCAGCATTAGAACAGCCCGAGACGAGCAGCGTTAGAACAGCCCGAGACGAACAGTGTTAGAACGACCCGAGACGAGCAGCGTTAGAACAGCCCGAGATGAGCAGCGTTAGAACAGCTCGAACAAATGCTACTGGGAGGTGTTTTAGTCATGAGTAAAACCGGAGGACAGAGGAAAGCATGGCGAGTGCGTGTGCTGTGTTTTGGAGCTGGGTCACGTGCATTGACGGAGAGGTCCAAACCAACAGGGACAACTGGCCGCAGCAAAGATAAACAGTGCCAAAATAAATGGACGTAACGCTATCTCGCCGGCGCCTGTGCCCACAAGATGTGAAAAATTGAACTTAAGCTCTGTCGTAATGTCACGCAATAATGTAAAGGTGCAAACGTGATCAACGTTGCGGAGCTCCCGTGGAATCGTGTCCCAGGTTTTGGACCTGTAGCCCTATCTTCATATTGACATTCCTGATAGTTATTTTGAATCTGCATTAAAACTGCTAGAGCTGGATCTCTGAGCCTTGATGACTTTTGCTGAACACAAATTTGGCATAACCACCCAAAATCTGAGCCTCCTCCTCTGTCTAGAGGCTGCTCTAGGAACCGGTTTTGGGAGGTATGTCGGTACGGATAAAGAGGTCTTCGAGGCAAACAGTTCTTTGACTAAATCCGGCTAATGTTTGATGCGAATGCCTTGAGTGCTAACGCGGTCTATTGCATCACGGCTGATTACATGTGGATTAGTATGATGCATGCGAGGTGTAAAACCTGTGTCCAGAAGCAAGAAGGGCTGGATTTTAGACGCGTAGAAACCCACATGAACGACACTGATTGCCTAGTAAAAGCGGCATGATTTCACTAATAGGGCGGGGTGATGTAACCCCGCTCTAAGGTTGCTGAAGAAGCCTCTCCGGCATGCCGTGCAGTCGCGCAGAAATTTTCAGTAGCCTGTGAGGCTCCGTGCGTCATGTTTTTACACCAGAAAAGTGCTTAGCTCCTCTGGTTTCGGAGCAGTGGCGGTTTTTGAGGAAAACTGCATGGCGACCTATGGCCTGGGCGGCCGGCGGGCCGGCTGCCGGGCGGGAGCTGATGGCGTCGCGAAACGCGCGCGGTCGGACGGCATTTTCACATTAACGGAGCTACGTAGCACAAAAGTATGCTTAAAACACAAACGTGCACCACTGCACTTAAAATTGAACAAGAAACACGCCTGTTTAAGTTTCGTGTTGCCGTAAGGCATGGTCTCGTAGGCATAATGTTGTGAAGTTGAAAAAGTGCGACCTCCTGGAAAACTTGGCCTTTGTACTGTCGTAATGGGGTGAATTGTTGACCTAACAACATGAAAAGTGATAACAATCGCGAGATCGTGTCGCCAACAGTTCACTGGAGTTTTCTGCTAAGCTCTATGTTTGTTCATTCGGAAACCCCAGGGGCTCGCACCACCACCCCGTCTCACTCCTCACCCACCTCACCACCCTCCTCAATCTGCGTTATGAAAAACAGCGACCCACGGCGATGGGTAGGCGATGTGTATGTATATCGACAACGGTAATACTTCAGAGGTTTACATATGTGTCAAGTGCAGTATTTGGCAATAAGGATTTCGATCCCAAGCTTTTGTAGCCACTGTAGCGCCTGCTGCGACGTGGCAATCAGTGCAGCATTACGTTGCTAAAGTCCAACAAAAATGGGAAGGGGTGAAATTAGGTAAGATAAACAGTGCCGTAATGCATTTGCCCCTCTTAACTGATTTGTGAATACCACCATAAAGTGTGTTGCCTTGCCACCTGGAGTCACAATCAGATTGGCTGACCTGTCCAGCTGGCCCGCTATATGTAGACTTTTCTTTTCCACCACTGGCTGAAGTACCTCACCGATATTTCTCACAACATTTCCGGCTCTACAAACCCGGTTACTCTTTGTCGTAGCCTACGGACGCATGTTAACAGCGCGCCCGGGTGGCCAGCTAGATACCCTTCGCTCGGATGGGGGGTCAATTTGACCCCTCCCCTGAGATCTCGGGAACTGAGAAAGCTAAAAACACCACATCTACCGGGTGTATTGACCTGTACGTGAACTCACTTGAGTCAAAGTTTCAAGTTCCTAGGTCATGACCTTGTTGTCGAAAAAGGTCAAACAAGGTCAAGTTCCAGGTTGGTCTCCAAAGTGCCCCCGGAACCTAGATAACCGTTTCTAAGCAAAAGATCTCGTGCTCATTCAAGGTCAGTGACCTTGTTTGACCTTTGAATGTCAAGGTGACAAAAATCATGCAAGATTGCTTTGAGTTTTGCATTTGACTAAGCGACAAAGATTACGCTAGGCAGTACATTCTTAAAACAAAATGTTGACCTGGGTCGCTTTAGGTCAATGACCTATTCCGACCTTTAAGAAGTCCATGGAAGATGTATGATGCGGTTCCTGCTATCAATAAACTCGAAATGAGCACCAGAAACTATCCCATACAGTAAGCCCTAGAGTAACAAAACGGGTCTTGACCTTGGTGCGACCTCTATACCCGACCATAGGTCAATGTAATTTGCTCATTCAACTGTTGTGCTGCCTAAGAAAGCATCTCAGAGATGTATGGCTTTGTCCAACACTTCGTTGTTAGATCAGATTGAAGGATTCCCTAGAAATTGCCTTCGCTAAAACTATGGTCTGACTTTGACCAGCCATAGGTCAGTGATCGTACAAGGTACACCTAAATTTTTGATTTCAAACGATCCGATATTTAATTGTCTACAGCTACGCACAATTTGACGCGACTACTCTGCGCCGTTCGGAAACCATTTTGGAAAAACCTTTAGGGGGGTCAATTCGACCCGCGCGATTTTGGGCGTGTTGAAATAATGAAACCTAATGGCTTGTAATAATACACTTAGTAATGCTCCTTTTATCTGCCTAGATCCATCACTTACGTTTTGCATCCACTTGTTCATGGCATATCATTGTTATAACTGGCTGGATGCGGTATTTGAGGCCATCTCTAGAGACAAGGGCAGGGTGTTTAGAAGGTAATCTTACCCCTAACCTTATATGTCTGCTTCCACCGCTGACGTAAGGCATCGCGTGTGTGATATGGTGCTACATAAAGGTGTTCGAATTCATTCTTTTTGTTACAGTGACGAATAGACCCACTAAAAACGAGACATAACGAAATATGTTCTAACTGTTGCTTTCTTGAGTGCGCTATGGACCATATTTGTTCAAATCTCCTATAGGTCAAAGCGAAGCTGACTTTCGGGGTTATGTCAACGGCGCTTTTCCAGGATGGCGTTTCGTTGATACTTGCTAAGCACGAGATGTAAGAAAATTTGTTTTTTCCGCTTTTTCTATGCCGTGACCTATATGCAAATTTGTTTGAACCTCTCCACATTTGAAAGGATTTGACATTTAGCTAGCTCGTTTGAAGCCCTCACCCGCCCAAATCGGACAACACAGGCGGATTCTGAGGCGCCGGGGTGCGATAAGCCCTCGCCTCACCCTTCGCGCAAAATTGAAGCAAAATTCACCGCATGAAAATAGGGTTTAACGGGAACGTGATTTGACAGCGAGCCTAACCACCGGCGTGCGAATCAATTAGAAAAGGAATCGTAACCTGCGTCCGAGGAGTGGCACAATTACGTACGAGTCAGTACTACATTGCCTTACAGTCGGATCGAAATATTTGGCATTACGTTCTTTCGAGCTGAGGCACATCTCAGAGCTGTCTCATGTCTCAAAGGTTAGGCGTTTGAGCTGATGCACGTCTCGGGGGCCCAGACGTTCGAGCTGGGGCACGTCTCGGAGCTCAAACGACCGAGCTGATCTCAGAGCTGCCCCAGAGCTCGGACGTTCCAGCTGAGTGCACGTCTCAGGGCTCAGACGGTGGCCCTGTAGAATAGTATCAATGGTATATCAGCTTACCCTAATGACCGACAAAGGACGTCACAGAAAATGTATGCTCGTAAACAGAGCCAAGCAGGCGGATTAAGCCGTTCTTCCTGGCATGACGTTGTTGAATAAGTGTTAAAAGCTCACGCTTCCTCAGCATCTCACCGTCAAACAGGCAGTCACTTCTTGCTCGCACGTGCATGATCGTTTTGTACAGTGGTCGGCGTTCTTTTTGCATGCCACGCGATTAGCACGCGACCATTGCGAGCTAGTTGGCTCACAATGGTCTCGTCCGCAGCTACATGGTAACTTTGGGCGCTATCACACAGGCTGATCTCGATGCCGCCGGGTGACGTCATGCCAACCGCCTTGTTTCCGGGATGTGTTCCCGAACCGCGGCGCCCGTTGTGGCGGTGATCTGTCCCAGTCTGCGGCCGCTTCGCGGCGGGTAGCAGGAGGGGATCGGCTCGGCGTGGCGTGTCTCCCGGCTTAGCTTCCGTCGGAAGTGGCCTTATTTCCCGGATACGATCGTGTTATTTTCGCTGACTTGTGGCGGAGAGTCCTAAGCGCCTGCCACCGGACTTTGATGCCCCACTCCACGCCCAGAGTCGTTTATTCCGTGTGTCCCAACTCTGCTGTCAGCCTTTCTGTCTTTCTGCCATTTTCTTTTCTGTCAGCATGCCAGCCTTTCTATTGTGGTCTAGACAAGTGCTGCCATCAGTGGACGCCGGAGCTTGTTTGTCTTTCCTGCCATCCCGCTCTGAACCGGACTGGCCACTGGCACGACTCCCGTTGCCTTCTCATAGGGCCAACGTCGTGGCGCGTTTCGTGCGGCGCGGTTGGTGTGCTGTTTGTTCAGAGCGAACGCGCGTCGCGTCGTTAGTGGCCGGGTCACGTCATGGCCGGTCATGGCCGGGTCGCGGTCACGACTGCGGCCGCCTCTGAACTCCCTCTTCTTTTGGGATAGCCAGGTCGACGAGCGATCAGGCTTGAACTTATTGCCTGCCCTCTGCGACTCTGCATGCGTTGGAGCCGTGTTTTCCTTCGGAGGGGACCTGGGCTTCCCATTGCCTGTATCAGCCCCTCAAAATTTGACGAAATCCAACAAAATCCGTCAGCAGGCGCTAAAAAGGAAGAGTTTTTTAGGCAAAGCTGGTCCCTCGTCCCCCCCCCCCCCCCCAGCTAAGCTGTAGTTCCCGCATGCGGCGATGTGCGCATGATGTGTCACATATAGATGGAAGACGTTCTTTGAAATGGAATGCATGCTTTTGGCATATTTAGTAAAATGTGCAGTTGAACTGCGGCCTACACTTTGACTGCATGCGCATCGAAAGTAATTCAGGAAACCATAATCATTTAAGCACCGATGCCAAAAGAGTGGAGTGTGCAGCGATATTCAGGTAAGTTGGTAACTGTGTAAACAGCGCAGGCAAAACCGACAGATGAGATTATTTGGTTGCGCGGATATGATACGCATAGTTCCTCCACAGCAGCGAAATACGTCGAATTCATTTGTTATTTTAAAACGATCTCCGAGCTTATGTGAACGTCGGGATCGGTGCTAAAAAATCATTTCTTGGGACCTTGGAAACACAAGGGGTGCAGTATGATCCCTTTATGACGAGCATCCTTGATGCAGGGTGAGATGCTCGTCTCCCATTCGTCTGCTCCGCTGGGCACGTGCGCACTCGATTGCCCCGCATGCACTGAGTCGGTCTGCTGGCCCGGTGCCCGGGCGAGCGCCGTTTAGGCTGGTCTGTTGTGTCAGCAGACAGGGCCAAGGTAGTTCGTCGGGATTTAGCAGCGGTCAGAAAATGCTTCCATTTCCACGCAATTTATGCGCTTCCAGAGCTTATGTCACAACATGCCTGTCAGCGGACGCAACTGCATCATGCATGTCAAAACATACATCAATCAGTAAATAGCATACTACAAATAGGAATGCATCAAGATGACGAAAGTTTGTGGTATTTGCTGAATGATGAACTGGGGAAGAAAGTACAGGAAGAACATTTTGCCTCGGAAGAACGTTGAGCATTGGAGCCCGCAACATGCCTCGAACAGTCAATATTGATTTTCAGAAATGACTTTGTTTTCGAGGCAAGGAGATGCATGTGTCTTCTGGGACCAAAAAGAGGTGCGTAGCCTTCACACTGCAAGCTACGAAGCAGATTTGTGACATATATATATATATATATATATATATATATATATATATATATACATACATACATATGTATAGATAAAGACCACTGCATTGCTCCCTCTGAAGCACAATAAATACATATGGCCGTGGGTAATGGTGAGAAGTCGTTCGAATACGTTTGGCTCAGATTTCGGTGCAAGTGTGTTCGTGGTGTGCAGGTGAATGTAAGGCGCATGCATGCTTCAACGTAGAATGAAAGCATCACCCAGAATAGCCCACGGCCGTCTTTGCGGATAGATACTACTCCTGTATCAGATGTTTGGCATGGATGCGACCGGAGCGCGACGGTGAACTTTTCAATGCCTAATATGGCAAGCATGTCAGTGCAAAAACTATACATTAACTTTCTGTTCAGAAAAGTTATTTATAATCCGGATGGCTTCCAAGGGATACTTAGACTGTATGCGATGCAAAGTAGTGCTTGGGTTTGCATAAATGACTGATTATTCGACTAAGGCCTATCCGGCTCATAAGCAGCCTCCATCCTTTTTAGCTATATACATGGCGTGCGTGAGCTTCTAGGCATTATTTAACTCAAAAACGATTTTCTCATATGTGCCCAACGTCATCAAAGGAATACGCCCTTTCTCTGGAGCTGGGAATCGTAGATGACTGCAACGCCATGAACATCTGCGAGTGTTTTCTCCCAAAACGAAACCAGAAACAATTTTGGAGTAAGCTGGAACTCTGAATGCGATCAGTTACAGCGCGAAGACAACTTCAAGGCAAGAAAATAGGTTAAAGTGCTGTTTCGTGCCAACCTGTCTGGGGGTGGTGTGACCTCCGTTTCCTGTTCGTCAGCTGGGTACACCGTTGTATGATAACTAACTCTTGAGTTTGAAAATATTATATTAAAGTTGAGGAAAGTTGTCAAAATCTGAGGCGAAACCAAGTTTTTGAGGAAGGTCATGTCAGACGCCACGAGCTGCCCCCTCCCCCAACCAGTTTGGCAAAGTGACTACTGACGCCTAGAGCCACCCCCGGTGAATGCAGGGCAACACAGTCCTGGCAGAGCATGTCGAATGGACAATCAGGAAAACCGGAGGTGTTGAAGTGCTTCAGGTAACATGAAGTGGTGGTGAGATCAGTAAACCAGGAGAGCCAAACCGGCCAGCCGCAGCTAAATGGCTTGCACGGCATTGAGCTTACTGAGAAACGCTCGTGAGTTAGGTATGTGGGCCGTTGAAGCATAATGGTTTGATTCATTTTGTAGCTTGTTTCCGTCTGAATTTTTTTCTTTGCGCGGCAGTTACCTTACAAGGTCTTGGGCTCGACCTGGTCCCCGGAGGAAGCGACTGGCATGTGGCGGGACCTTCAGTTCGGCGGAGTTCAGTCCGTGACGTGGCGACTGAAGACAAAGCTCGAAAGTGGCTTTTTCTCGGGTATTCTGGATGTATTGTGGTTGAATGGCTGCTCTTCTTATCATTCCTTTGATAATCTGCAGAGAAAATGAAAAGCTGTGTTGATGGACCAGCTTGCTTAACTCGCTTCGGCACGGGGTTGATGCAACATCCGGATTCGTGGAGGCACCACGCGTTGTTAAGTAATTATACCACGAAGCTCACTGATGCTGGTGGGCTTCGCTTACGTTAGTCATGGTTAAAGCACCACAAGATTGTATTTTGATACCTACCCATTCTCATGTGGCCGGTACATTCGCTAAATACGATAGTTAACCATGTAACATGGTGGGTGAGACGTGTCCATGATGGTGAAAGGGTCTCCTGAAGATTAAGGTTTGGATAGGTCACGTACAAAGTATTGCTTAAGTGGTAGTAACCCGAACGTCTGCGTAGTAGCGAGCTCCCGCTTTTGTCCTTAACCTATGTGGTGCTGCTTAGTAGTATGTTGAGTATTGCTAGGTAGTTATAAGTTTGAGGTGCCCTCCCGTAGTGCTGTTAGTAGACCATTTACAGCGAACTTATGTTTCTGTCACATATTAAGATCGCGCGTGAAAGACACCAAGTAAGGTCACAGAAGACCATAGAATGATGTCAGGTAAACTCACCTTACCCCTGGAGGCAAGCTGTGTCATGCCCTGACTTGTGTACACATTAACTTACGTGCATGGAAAGCTGGAACGATGGCAAATGACAGAGACGGCAAGGGCGTGCGTGGACCTAGTTTGAGCAAACCTGGCACGTCAAGCTGAAGAATCCGCCCGATAGCTCAGTTGTTTAGAGCGCCTGCCCTCCGATCCACTCACCCGTGGCGGGGTGGGTTCGGATCCACTCACCCGTGGCGGGGTGGGTTCGGATCGCTTTCGCGCTTGCTATTCGTCCTTGCCAGGTATGGCCTGCGGCTGGTGGCAACGACCGCACTAAAGGTCAGGTGACGCCAGACGGCGGGACGGGCCGTGTATAGCATCGCGGCATGCTACACTTTCGCTGCCAAATTCTGCCGTTGACCCGGAATTGCACGATCGGATGGTGGGGGTGAGGGCTCACATAACAAGCACTGCGTGGCGGCAGCTCTGATCCCAGAAACCCGTTCATTCAAAATGGTTCGGAATGAATCTTGAATGGCTCACCGTGGAATGTCAGGATAATATCGGTAGATCACGCAATGATTCGTCTTTTTTGTGGCCTGTGCGGGTGATGTCGAACAGCTAACGGCGTTTTCACTTTGAGACCCGTTGCCTTTAGTGGTGGCACTCGGCTCTGGTGCCGGGCCGCCTGTCGTGGGTGGCCCTGGACGCCCGCCGCCCGTCAGTGTCCTCCGCTCGCTCCGTTACGACCCGGTCTTACTCCCGCGCAGCACATCGGCGTGGTGGCGGCGTACCTGTACGACTCGGTGATCATGTACGTGGAGGCGCTGCACCGCACGATAAGCGACTACCCGAGCGTGCCGCTGAGCCAGATCATACACAACGGCTCCCAGATCATCGCTCGCATCCGCAACCAGACGTTCACGAGTGAGTGTGAGCCGCCGTCTGAACAGCGAGGGAGTGTGAGCCGGCGCCTGAACAGCGAGTGAGTGTGAGCCGCCGTCTAAACAGCGAGCATCGCAACCAGACGTTCACGAGTGAGTGTGAGCCGGCGTCTGAACAGCGAGTAAGTATGAGCCGCCGTGTAAACAGCGAGCACCGCAACCAGACGTTCACGAGTGAGTGTGAGCCGGCGTCTGAACAGCGAGTGAGTGTGAGCCGCCGTCTAAGCAGCGAGTAAGTATGAGCCGCCGTGTAAACAGCGAGCACCGCAACCAGACGTTCACGAGTGAGTGTGAGCCGGCGTCTGAACAGCGAGTGAGTGTGAGCCGCCGTCTAAACAGCGAGCACCGCAACCAGACGTTTACGAGTGAGTGTGAGCCTCCGTCTGAACACCAGTGAGTGTGAGCCGCCGTCTGAACAGCGCCGAACACCGCCGACCACACGGCAACAGCGCCACCGGCATGGACAGGGTACAACATAGCACCACCGTCCACACAGGGAACAGCACCACCGGCACGGACAGGGTACAACATAACACCGCTGTCCACAGCAACATGGCACAGCGCTGCTGCTCAGACATGACGTATCGGTGCTGTCCAGACAGGACATACCGCTGCTGTGCAGACAAGGTGCAGTACCACTATCCAGACAGTGTACGACGCTGCTGTCCGGAAAGAACACGATATCACTGCCCAAATAGGCTACAGCACCGCTTCCAGACGGTACGCAACTGGGCCGACGTGTTCCAGCGCACGGAGAGTACAATATCACTGACCAGATAACGCACAGCATCAGGTGGGCTTTGCTTGGAGATGCGCCTTTCAGTCGGATAATGTAACGGGATTTCTGTTGGAACATCTATGGTAATCTTGCCAGTGTTAGCATACCCTGCTTCATTATCCTGGGCAACCCCCGCGTAGGCATTTTCGGTGTAAAGGAATATAGCAACCTGTTTTTGAGTCGATATTTGCCATTCATTTGTATCCGTCTGCGGCCCAAACAACTTGCGCTCACCCTCACCGGCACACCAGTGTCTGGCAGTGGATGCCTTCTCTGGCTGGGGCTGTGACATGTGCTGTGGGTGCCAGCCAGCCTGCCGGCGCGGTCGTGATGAGCCCTCACCGCTGACGCAGGCGTGATGGGGTCCGTCATCAAAATGGATGACAACGGCGACTCGGAGGGCAACTTCACCGTGCTGGCGCTCAGCGGCAACTGCAACATGACCATCCGCTACGTGAGGAGCCACAACTACACCCTCAGCTGCCACAACTGCATGAAGCCCTTCGGCCAGTTCTATCTCACCAACAAGTCGCTGCCGGTAAGTGCTAGTGCCGCAGGCACGAGTGCCGGTCCGGACAAGTGCCAAGTGCCAAGACAAGTGCCCAACGCTGGCTGGATCCAGGTGTGACCTCAGCACGGGTCGCACCACCTCGATCTCTCTCATGAAAACAGTTCTCGCTGAGACAGCTAAGTTATGGTTCACGTTGTTCGGAATCGCATTGTTCTGCTCTGCTTCACATTGAAAGGAATGAAAATATCAGGTGGAAGAAGCAGTTTGCTGAATGTCTAAATTCGAAACACTAGCCATGTGTCACAAGAAATAATGTTGCCTCCTGTGCCAGTGACATTATGCACTACGTAGCATATTACGCTTTGTACTGCATAAAGCTTATTTATGCCTCCGCCTGTTATGTCTTCATGCAAACAAACTTCCGAGACAAGGTGTCAAGATCGACATGACAGGCACTAAGTCTTTTTTCAATCCAGCCCGTCAGCCCACAGGTAATGGTCTGAGGGCGGCCGGGATGATAACCCATTCTGGCAGGCGCTGGTGTTCCTTTTCCAAAGCATCGATGCCCCGGTTGCCCCAACGCCGCAGCGTTAGGCAGGGGGAGGGATGAAGGAGGAGAAATCTCCAGTCAGTATCACTCCTCTGCTAATTGGAGCTGTATCTCCTCAGCCGCCCTAGGCTCCTCTTGCAGCGGCGTCCTCCTCTTCTCGCCCCTCCCCCTCTATCATTTGCCATGCAGATGAGGTCAGCCGCCGAAGACTGGCGATGGCCTCCCGGTGACCCTTGCTTTCCAGCCAGCCTTTGTCTCCCGTCCGGGCCAGCCTTTGTCTCCCGTCCGGACATGCCCTGGTGCCAGATGGTGTGCGGAGTGTCTATGCAAATATAAGCCTCGTCGCCTGGGTCACGTGATGCGTCCAAGAAAGACAGGGCCTCATACACGGCGGTCAGGCTTGTTCGGCAGCTCTGCGTGGGTCCGGTCTGTTGAACCATGCTTACCTGTTGGCCGAAAGGCTGCAAACAGAGGCGATGAGGTCCCAGCTGAGCTACGTGAAGGGTACATCCTTTCATAAAACGATTTGCTAGCGGTGGTTTGATGCCCGCCCATGCTCATGTCTGAGTTCCCTGTCTCGCCAAGTAAGGCGTAAGAGTCTGGGGTATCACTGGTAACGAACCCCTAATGCTCTGTGTCTCCCAATGCTCCAAACATACTTGCGGTGTCGGTATTTTCTGTTTCGCTATCCGATCGTCCTTCGGGGAAACAAGATGATGCCACAATAATGTGATTTATCCGCTTTCCACGAGCCTGCTATCGTGTGGGTGCATCGTGTGTGACCGATCTATATCGCATTAGCATGTTTTTGTTTCTCCCGCAAACTTATGTTTGGCTAAGGCTTTAAGGCTTCCCCTAATGTGATGTTCCTCCCGTCGGTTTAGTGTAATCCCTAGTATATGACCATGACGTAGATGTCGTTTTTGAGA
>NW_023596746.1:44403183-44428083 GCF_011947565.3 Pollicipes pollicipes
TGAAGAGAAAATAACGTTGTCTTCTCTTTCATTGTGGCTGACCTTGCGTTGGAAAGGTTCAACGACAGCATTTGTTGAGGTGTGTGGCGTTCGTGTCCATGTATGCGTGCGTGCTTTCGTGTGTGCATGCGTGTGTGCGTGTGTGCGAGCGAGCGGTGTGCGGGCGGGCGTGCTTGTGCATGCGTGCGTGCGGGTGTGGGAGTGCGTGCGCGTGTGCCTCTGTGTCGGTGGATCTAAACAAGGATACTGCACCGCTTTTGTATAGCATGTACACATCTCTTATCCTCGTGTATGTATATGTATATATATATATATATATATATATATATATATATATATATATGTATATACATATATATATATGTGTGTAAATTGATTCAACATTTACCATTATCTGCAACGGCAAACCATGGCGGTAAGCTAACATTGTTTCGTCATTGAAATTGACGAACGCACCCGTGACGGAACACAGCAGCCGACTTGCCGTTGATACAGCCATGGTCGGCTGAGCAGCTGGCTCCCGACTGGCGATGTGCTAAGCTGTCACCCTCGCCGCAAACCAGTACAAATATGAAGTGGCTGGCGGCCGCGGCGCCCCACTCCCCGTGACCTCGGTGTGCCCTGTGCACCGGGCGACGGCGATCCCGTGCTCGCCGGCCGGTGCCAGGCCGGCTGGACGGGCCATGTTGTGTCCGATGTTGGCTGGACGTGCTATTGCGTCCGATGTTGGCTGGACGGGCCGTGTTGTGTCCGATGTTGGCTCGACGTGCTATTGCGTCCGACGTTGGCTGGATGTGCCATTTTGCGTCCGCTGTTGGCTGGACGTCTCGTCTCTCCGTGTTGCAGCTCAGTCAAGCCAGCATAGCGTCGTACGAGTCGAAAGGGTTCGGCCAGATCTTCACTCTGACCGGGCGGTACAGAGGCATCACCGTGCGGATACAGAATTTGAACTTCAGCAAGAAAGTAGACATATCGCGCGCCGTGATGAAGGAAATACGGTAAGAACATGGTATTTCCATGGAAAGTGCATGGTCCATTACAGAATGTGGGCTCCTTTACAAAAAAAGATCGGACCACAGCTCTAGTGCGTCCGGGGTTACAAGTCAAATAAAGTCGATTCTTGAAGGCGTTTACATGCATTGCAGACGTCTTAAGCTTCTCTGCTCAGGATTATCGGTAACAAATACGAGTGCGGCAGAACTGATTGTCCAGCTCACTTCTTTGCGCGGGAAGGGGGCTCGCCCGTGGCCATCCTGAGGTCGCCCTTTTCCCCAGCCGTGGGTCAGGTTTGGCAGGTCGCCGGCTGACGTCACTGATGCACAGCTGTCGCCTGTTTCGGCTGATGTCACGAGTGCACCGCTGTCGCCTGTTTCGGATGACGTCATAGGTGCACCGCCGTTGCCGGCTGACGCCACTGGTGCACCGCCGTCGCTGGATGATGTCACTGATGCACCGCCGTCACTGGATGACGTCACTGGTGCATCGCTGTCGCCGGCTGATGTCACTGGTAAACCGTTGTCGCCTGTTTCAGCTGACGCCACTGATGCACCGTTGTCGTTGGCTGACGTCACTGGTGCACAGCTGTCACCGGCTGACGTCATTGGTGTACCGCTGTCGCCTGTTTCAGCACGATGCGTGAACTGCGTCATCAAAACGTCAACTCCTTCTTGGGTGGCGTCGTTGAACCGAGCTGCTTCAAGATCGTCAGCGACTACTGCACCCGTGGCAGCCTTCCGGTATGCCTAGAGGGGGGGGGGGGGAGTAGTGGTGTTGATGAATTTCACTCATGGTCACTTGCGGACGCAAATTGTTGATGAGAGCGAAGATGGCTGAAGTAGTGTGCTCGTGAAGTGTGGATGGCCGCCAACGAAATGGGATTTTCGTCCCACGAGGAGGAAAGTAACACACGATATGTAACATCAGCTATGCGTAATGATGTTGCGATCTGTAATTTAATGATGAGTTTTTGAACACTGATTCAAGCCGTTTCTCGGGAATATAACAAGTGTTCAATAGCGGTAAGCGTGATAGTTCAATTTTTGTATCTTGCAATATCTAGTGAGTCACGGAAACACTTCTAAAGTTAGCGTGTACAAAAGCGATAAGCTGGCGGGACTATAGCTGAGTAAAGGTATAGCGTACAAGTGGGTATGGGTATGGAAGGTATGGCGGGACCATAACCCCCTCAAGTTACGGCGTTTAGGTCGACACCAGGTCATGTTTTGGACGCCATTAAGGCGGAGTGTCCGTGTCGTAGGCCGCGCTCTCCCACCAATCTCATTGGTGGGGGATTTGGCGTTCCTGGTCACTTCTTTTGGCGACGCTGTAAGTTGTCACGGCATGCGGTCTTTGGGATGGGCGTGCACAGGTTCTTCCTTTTCAAAGCCGGATAAAGTGAGTGCCACTGAGGCTGCGTTCTTTCGGACTATGGCAATAGCCATACTTTGCCAGAGCCAGTCACTCTCTCGTCTGCCGCCCGACGAGGAAATCAGTCTGGCCACAAGACTTTCGACAACATTTTTCATCAATTGGCCACAAACTCGGCCGTTTTCAAAGGCCATTGGTCGGAGCTGAAACCGCTGAGTGAGACTCGAGCATTTGCTATTATTTCTGCATCCGGCTTCTTAACTGCGGTGCCAGCGGCTATCGCGGGAGGCATAAGGATGGAGGCGGCAAACGTGTTGGTGCGTTTGGCATCCCATACCGGGCTCTTATCGCGGGCAAACGAAAATATGGTCATCCCAGCACGCCTTTTACCGTCTCCCCGGTCGATGCCAAAGGGTTCCAGGATAGATGGGATTGCTGTTGCCGGTAACTCGCGCCTCATCATGTCATTAAGTGTTGTGTGTCCGGGCAGTTGTCCAGCTCTCAAACGACAAATCAGCGCGTGATACCCCTTACGGCCTCTAAGCCGCGTCTGTGTGGTCGACATAAGTCGGTGCCTGCGCGGAGGACAATGGCGAGCCATAGTGTGTTCCGGTCCAGCGGTGTTCAAAGGCTGCCAGGTGGTACGGCGTGGAGCCAAGCACTGCTTTATTGAGTCATGGCGCTCCGTGGCCCAGCTTGGCCGGTTTATTGTCAGTCGGTTGTTGATTGTTAAGAAAATGCTATTGATTTCACCCGGAAATCTAGTTTTCTCGATGCCCTCAGTTGTTTTCAAGAAAATGAACTTGCACAATGTCCATGTCCATGCATCACGAGCACGTTATATAAAGGTCGTGGGGTAGCCATGAGACGTGGCTGAATGCATGGTAAAGTTCAAGCCAGATCTGTCGGGAAGCTTGCAGTTCTCTGTAGGGGCGGCCAAACAAAATCAACAAGTTTTTTTCCTAAGGGGGGGAAAGGAAGGTGCCGTCTTAGATCGATCCATTCCATGGAACGTTTGGCACGTTCGATATAAATGAAAAAAATCATGTTGTTACAAGTTCACTCCCACTTCCACCCATTTCTATCCTCCCGAGAATCCGTTGTATGTTTGAGGGGGCATGGCTTGCATAATTCATGGACGTCCCTTAGATTAGATAAAAGGAACATTCCCAGGCACGTGTCACTCCTGTGCGTTTTGATAACATTTGTTTTGATCATTCTTAGCTAAAAGATTTTGATGCGTTTGTTCTTTGTACCCAGGTCTCTACGTTCTTCAGCTATCGATATTCCGCCACTACGGTACATCTGGATAATTTTGTTTCCATCGTGCTTAGTTCGAAGAGTTCGAGGTCTTTGTACATTGTCCCTAGCTCTCGACGTTCCTGACGATTTTCCTGGCGGGGACTTACTAGCCGCAATCTGTTACAGGATATACTGGAAGGAGACGAGCTGAATCTAGAATATATGTTCATCGCCGAACTTATCCGCGACTTGGTTAAGGTAAGTGGTGCTCGATTTTGCGAGAGGCTTTTGCTGATGACTGTAACCAGTAAAGAGAGAACTGATTTATAATCGAGTTAAATGCGATCAAAATCTTAGAGTTCATGTTAGACGGTGAGGTTCACGTGCATACCGAAATAGTGAAAGTCCAGTTCCCTAAATAATTTTCCCCTCAAGTTTTTAGCCTGACAGGATTTTGTAAGGACATTTTAGTGTCGTAGAATATTGGAACACTGACTGAATGACTGGCTGACCGACCGACCCACTGATCGACCTGCAACGGTATGATACTTCAATACTTTACTATAGTACGGTCATTACTACATTTGGCGCTTCAATGTGCTGGTAGGCCATATAAAAAGCTTTAGTAAGTACCGATTGTTACTTAAAGACCGGCTGCCAAATAGTTGACATAAAAGCGAATTCACATGCCAGAAAACGGGGTATAGATCATCATATCTTAGGTAAATATGACCAGAATCTGCTGTCAACACTTGAATGAAAAACAAACGCCAGGAACGCTCCAAATAGACCTGGCGTCGTCATGCGAATTATGCAAATTCTGTGTTGAGTAGATCGGTTGTTTTGACCATTGCAGGGCATGCTGTACTTGCACACCTCTACGCTGCTCATGCACGGCAATCTCAAATCGTCCAACTGCGTGGTGACCTCCAGATGGGTGCTCAAGGTCACTGACTTTGGCCTGCACGAGCTGCGCACGATGTCAGACCGCGACAGCGAGTGTGATTACCAGTACTACAAGAGTGAGTCCTGCCCCTCCGGTCCGCGGTGTCCCTCAGATGTGTTTGGCTCCAGCTGGTAGCAGTGCTTTCATCTGGCTGCTCGAAGTCGAGGCGCGCAGTTTATGGAGCACCAGTAGAGTGAAATGTTTGATTAAATCGTGAAACCCTATCACATAAAACCCTGAATTCACGGACATGGGATTCTTTTCTGTACAGGTGGGACGTTTTGTTGCCTTTTTCATCAACACGGAAAGGGCTGAAACGATAAGCAGGGCCATTTCATGGACGGCATGGACCGGTCAGCCCACAACCGTGCGCTACGTGCGTGTCGGCGGCGCGCGCGCCGCGATTCTAGATGGCCTTGGCCGCCCACGCGCAGCGGCGAGGCCCAGCTTTTCGAGACTTCTGTTTGGATGGCACGTCTCGAGTACCTCTTCGTGCGTCTATGCACCATTTCCGCCGGTGATTCTTATTTCAGTTACCGCGTGCTGCGATTCGAAGTTTTTGTGACCGATGTGCCGTAGGTGTAGTGTAGTGTGCCGTAGGGACACTGATGTAGACGGGTCTGACCTGGAACATTGGAGACGGGAACAGGAACGAAGATCGGAAACGCTGCGGACGAATTTTCTGACAGCCTTTGTGTAGTTGAGTCGGGAGCTAGGGATGGGAGGAGAGAGGGAGGGGGCCGGGCTGGAGGTGGATCAGCAGGGACAAGCCAGTGGGAGAGGGGGAGGGGTCCTGGCTGGAGGTGGATCAGCAGGGACAAGCCAATGGAAGAGGGGGAGGGGGCCGGGCTGGAGGTGGATCAGCAGGGACAAGCCAAGCCCTGACCCAAATATCCATGAAGTGTTTTGTGTTTTTTTTTTTGTTGCTTCTTTAATTTTATGTTTTGTTTGTGTACACTGTTTACGTTGTGTGCTATGTGCCGTCAGTTTTACTTCGGAACGGTATTTTTGCATGCTTCTCCGGCACTGGTAAGAAGAGCTTGCGTTGAACGAAGAACGCAGTAACTCATTGCAATGTCAACAAAAAAATTATCAGCAAGCCTGCCATTTTGCTGAAAAGGGTTCTTCATGTGGGCGATGTCAGCCTCGAGTGACATTCTCACGTGTCAGGCCTCATAGGAGATCTTTTGATCTCCAATAGTTCACCAGTGGTCGCGAGCTGTTTCTGCATTCATTATAGTTTCAGAAATCCTGGCAATAAAACATCATCGACCAGTTAAATTGCGTAATAACTGCATGTGCACCGGATGTCTTCTCAGATGCGTGGGTTCGGTGTGTTCTATGTTAAACGTTGACTTAAGAACAGTTTAGGTACTTTGACAAGCCGTACGTGGACAACATCGATCAACAGATTAGGTGGTGCTGCTGCTGTTAGTTTATTTACAGCGACTACTGCAGAAATTCTGCACCACATCTTGGTATTTTGGAATTACACAATTTTCCAAAAATGAGTGGAGAAATTGGATGGACAGGTGCTAAAATACTTCTTGATTTTTTGTGTCGCTGATATCATTCTGTCATGTCACAAATTTGTATGTATTTCAACTTATTTCATGCTGTTCGTATACAAAACACTTTGATTCTATGACACAAACAGGTTGTTGATTGATCACGATAGTAGATGCTCGTCGTTGAAACAGATAGAAATCCCATGGCGTACGCTGCCACCTATTCCTTAGGCCGTGGGGCTTATAATGTGATATGGGAACGCAAGCACCAATTTTCCCAACATTCGCGGTTTGTAGCTTTTTTGGGTCACCGTTTTACGTCTGCCGCTTTTGTCATCATGTGCTGATTGCGCTGGGTCAATCTGAAGTGCTCATTAAAATTGTATTCACGAAAGCCTGGGATACACATTACTTGCCCACGGTAGCTTTCTTCCTTTCCGTTTATTTCGTGTGAGCGAATGCAGCGAGGTGAGCGATGAGTGGGGCTATTGTTAGTGGCATTATTGCAGCAGCGGTTTTTATATTTGAAATAAAAACAAACCCAAAATTTTTGGTCGACCTGATTTCTTTAGCCTTTTTGAGCGGACAGTTGGTGCATCCTTGGACTTCAGACTGAACTTCGCACAAGAACTTGCAGAATACGGCACATCCTATGGAAGCCGTGTGGGCGTTGGACGCGGGCGACGTGCCGGGACCGGTGGTGGCCCCAGCCCCGATCCGCTGGGCGCGTCAGGTGGTGGCCTCCGCGGCCCGACAGCGGCCTGGGCCGCCCTCGCACACCTGCTGTCACGATGTCGAGCGACTGCGGCGACTCAGCTGCCGCTGCTGATAGGTCACGACGATAGGTAACACGGTATCGATCTGCATTGGCCCCCCGCCAGGCACGATGGGAGCAAAAAGCTGGTACACCCCAACGTTCGGTATCGCCGGTGAGCCACGTGCCGATTCCGGGCTGTTGTCCCCCTCCTCCCCCCCCCCTTATTGCCCGACGGAAACGCTTTTTGCAGCGGCTTCAGCGCTTTTTTGTTTGTTCTTGTTTTTTGTAAAAAGTTTGCTTTTTAAGGCATTGGCTGTCCGAAGGCTAACGAATCACTTACGCTGACTAATACGATTTCACTTTACATGTGGTCACGTATACACTGTCATGCTGCACATGTTACATAAATGAGAAATGAGGAATTATGCTGATGCTCTCTTTCAACATAACATATGCTTTGCGTTGCCCGGTTTGTGGCTCGCACCATTTCCAGATTAAATTGAAGCTCACCATCTAAAACGCCTGAAAGGTCCGAGGTTCGGATCTTGAAAACTGCCTTCCATGCAATTCAAATGACACTCTTCGCGCTCAGCAGAACAACACAAGCTCCTGGCATCAGCGCCTCGAGTGATTTACGACAGAAGCACCTCCATGAACCATCCTCGCGTCACGTGCTCGATTTCCAACTGGTTTGCACCAGCTCAGACTGGCTGATTCATGCCACGTGCACCCTTTTAAGCTTCAGCGCCGGCACCAGCTGGATATCCAGTGGTTTTTGCCATTTGGGCCTTGCACGGCACAAGTCCGGCACAAGTTTGCACGGCACAAGTCCGGCACACACGACGGCGGCACGTCTGAGCGGAACGCTCACGGTGTCCGTGAAGGTGTCGTATAATGGGTGGGCAGGGGAGCTGTGACGGAGAAAACGATGCCTCCGTGCAACGGCAAATAGCATCAGCCTGTTGGAAGATGACAAATATGGAAGGATCAGGTTAGCCGAGAGTTCCTTCGTCATTCGTGACAGTGGCTGCGGCATACATGAACAATTCGCTCAAGATATTTTTGTGCATAGTTGTTCTTTCCTTTCGGTCAGGAAGGATACCTTTTTAGAGTTGTTCTTTTACCTCATGTTTAGTGTGGCAGACTTGTTGGAATTCATATGTTGTGACATGCGGTCGACATTGTGAAAATAGTGAAAATCATTCGGTTACAAAGCGGGCTCGGTTATGGAAAGGGCTATGATTTGGCTTATGGAATAGACTATGGATAGGCTAAATAGACCTATCCTATAGAAAGGGCTCTGAACACATGAGCCTTGCAGGCCACCCGCCAGAGCCCTTTCTGTAGGATAGGCCTGTTAGGAGTGCGTGTTATTCAATTATATAGGAGTGTCTATAGGAGTGCTATATATATATATATCGAGCCTATAGGAGTGCGTGTTAAGAATTGGTGCCAAACCGGCTGAGCGCCTCGTCAGCGCGCGCGGAGCTGGACTGGGCTGTTCAGATGCACATGCGTGCCATGTGCTGAAAGATCGCAGAGAGTGACTTAGGTCATTAATTATGTTCGTATTAAAGTGCATCTTGTGTGTTATCGAAGTGCGTGTCGCGCGCTGTCTTAGGGCACAAGTTGTCTATGATCCATCAAAAACTTCCTCCCCGGGTAATACGTAGAGCTTAGAGCGTTTTTCAACGATGTTGACGTCATATGCACAGACCTTGGCTTCCCGCTGCCAAGACAGGTTCCTATGCCTCCCTGCTTACAGCAGGCATGACAGGCGTTTCATGGTGCTGATGGCTATCATTATGGCTATGTCCGGCTGAAGTTTGGCGGGACACGACGCCGTCAAACGTGTCCTCTTCTGAGCCACTGAACGCGGCCAACTTACGTCGGACGACCGCGTCAGACGCAGAGCAATGAAAAGGCCAAAATGTTCACTGGTCAGTTACGCATGAGCCATCGCTTCTCTTCGCCACCACCTGGCGCCGGATCCCCCTCTCGAGCTGACCGCCAAGCATCGTATGACGAGTGCAGCGGTCCGCCCAGCTCCTGCTGACTCCCCCCCCCCCCCCGCCAGGTCAGCTGTGGAAGAGTCCGGAACAGCTGCGCTCGCCACCGACAGCGCCGCACCGCTCGCAGGCGGACGACGTGTACGCGTTCGGCATCATCCTGCACGAGATCATGTGCCGCGAGGGTCCGTTCGGCAGCAGCGCGCCGCGCGAGGAGCCCAAACGTGAGCAGGCACCGACCGCCGGGCGCAGAACCTAGGGGGTTAGCTGGAGGACGGACCGTGCCATGCTCACGAGCACCGTCGGCCTCGCATGTCAAAATAGTGTATGGTGGAGGCGCTGCTGCGCTGCGGTCAAGGCATGCTCGGAAATTCCTCTTCATCGTCCTGCTCTGCACACATGGTGTGAGTTTGACCCTCTCCCGACCCTTGACCTACCTCCGCCGAAATGATGAATACGCAAGCTGTTTCCCGCGGCCCATGCTCCACGTCTCGTGTGCGCAGTGCGCCCGCGGCGGAACGCCTCACTCGCCGTGTGCCCGCGGCGGACACCTCACTCTCGTGTGCCCGTGGCGGACGCGTGTATCGCGTGCCCGCTGTAGGGACGGGCTCTGAGGCGTCCCTCAGGTGACCGCATTGTCGGCGGGTGACCCCAGTGTCGGCGGGTGACCCTGGTGTCGGCTTGTGCTGCAGAGATCGTGGAGCGGGTGCAGGCGGGACCGGGGCCGGGGCCGGACGACCAGCCGTTCCGGCCCTCCATCGGCTGTCTGCGGCCGCCTCCCGACATGCCGGCAGAGTCAGAGAAGGTCAGTTGATGCCGGGTGTCGGACCAGATATCGGTCATGGATGTCTGGAGAGCTGCCGGCTGTCGGGGGCAGGAGGGCTAGAAGAGTTCTCGTCTGGTGGTGGTGGTGGGTGTCATCGGGGTAGATGGAGATTAGGTTCCGCTGAGGGCAGGTTATCTGACCACCGTAGCAGAGTGAGGGCCAACGCTCACTTTTGTAAAGCGGCGTCTAATGGTTGCCTAGAGCAGGAGGTACCGCCATCGCCATAATCATTAATGCCTCCTTTCATGAGAAAAAAAGAAAGAATACGTGGGATATGTAGCCATGCAGTTATACGCTGCCATGTCCAGAATCATCGTCTCCATCACCAGCTGTGTCACCTTCTCCGCTCTGGCCCGGCAGCTGGTGGTGGAGTGCATGCAGCAGTGCTGGAACGAGTCTGACCTGGCCAGGCCCACATTTCTGGACGTGAAGAAGATGCTACAGCCCCTCCGCTCCGGACTGTGAGCATGGGCCCAGTGTTCCACTGCCCGATGACACGCCGCCAGGTTATGGCTTGCCGTAACGTCTGGACATTTTGAACTCCCAATTTTTTGCTGTGCATGCCGTGCAGGTTTTGTGCATGCCAGCACTAGACACAGCCAATGGGCCTCTCTTTCCACTCGGAAGTTCTCTCCCGTCCGGACAATGGATATGGCCGCACGTGTCATCTCGGACTTATCACGGTGGGGCTGGCTAATTGGCTGGCTTCGGATCAGCTGTTGAATGACCTCGTGACTCGACTGAGATGCCTGCCTCCTCTGCTCGCCTGCTACTCTCGCCAGCCTGAGAAGTGCCTGCAGTGTTGAGACAGCCTGTTCTCCGTAGCTCTTGGGCCATCTGTGCCATCTTTGCGTTGTGAGCTGGTCAGTGGTGCTGAGGCGCTCGTTACTTGTGATCTGGTCAGTGGTGCTGAGGCGCTCGTTACTTGTGATCTGGTCAGTGGTGCTGAGGCGCTCGTTACTTGTGATCTGGTCAGTGGTGCTGAGGCGCTCGTTACTTGTGATCTGGTCAGTGGTGCTGAGGCGCTCGTGACTTATGAGCTGTTCAGTAGTACTGAGGCGTTCGTTACGCCAGATCTGTGTGGCGAGCGCTGTCGCTGCTGCTGCTCTGTTACTTGCCATGGATCTGCGCGTGGCCAAAGTCAACAAGAGGTTTCTCAGCGCTCTTCTTTGGGTCATTCGGAGAAAGAAGTAAGCTGTTTGAATGATCAATACGTTAGCTGTTCCCGGATCAGGTGTAATTCTGTGGGTCGACGGAGCTGACACCACCTCTTCATTAAATGCAGGCATTGCCCTAAGAAGCGTACATCAAGTGTAGGTCAAGTCATGCTACATGATTTGCTGTGTTCATACTTGGTATGCGTTGTCCAGATCTGTTAATCTGGTAAACCAAATGATGGAGAAAATGGAGAAGTATGCGAACAACCTGGAGGATCTGGTGAGGGAGCGCACCCACCTGCTGAATGAAGAGAAGCAGAAGACGGAGGCTCTTCTCTATCGCATGCTGCCACCGTAAGACTTATATAACATCGGAATGTTTTGCTCGGCGTTTTCACTCACTTTAAATCGAGTGTTTTTTGCTAACCTCCACGAGAATCGTTTGCAAAATTCACAGAAAGCACACGATGATACTCACAATTGCTGATTTGTGTTCATCATAGAACGCTTACGTGTTTGATGCAGGTAGATGGGATTGCAACGCACTGGACATTTAAGCTGAGCCGAAGGCGGAAGTGTCATCGAAATTTATGTCATATAGTCCACCGTCAGAGACGGCGCCGCGAGTGGTGAAGGTGAAGCTCTGGGCGGTCAGGTCGCTTGGGCACAGCACGTTCGGAGGCGAAAACTTATAGAACAGCCGCTAGGAGTTGAGCTTGTTTGGGCGCTGGGGTGGCAGTCGGTGACCTGCTCCGAGCTGCCAGCAACGTCCGCTCCGCTGAGAGCTGAGCTTGTTTTGGCGCTGGGGCGGCAGTCGGTGATCTGCTCCGAGCGGCCAGCAACGTTCGCCACTTTTAATGACTGGAGTGCGGCGAAAACATCACGTGCGAGCAGTACCGTCCCGCAAGGCCAGAAGTCATGTGTCACATTACAAGTCATAGCACATGATCTTTTTACTCTGTGTATGGCAGAGCGATGTTGTTGGTTTTCTTGTAGCGCGATTATCCACTGGGTATAAAAAGTCTTCCGTGAGGCCGGACGTGTGTGTTTTTACCCGTCTTGGCTGATAGTCGGGGCATTGTGTGCACGCTATTTGTGACTGGTTGTAAAAACACTTCATATCATATCACATCGTTCCACTTTCCGGGCGATAATGTGCCCCTAATATTACTCGCGGTATCTGATTGTTTTGGCCTTGCCGTGCTGGTGCTGTGCCGGCTGACCTGACGATGGTGCTGAACAGGCCCCGTACGCTTTCGATACCATTCAGTTTTACGGGATACTCCTCCTTTGGCTCCCGAGCTCCTGAGCTCTCGAGGTTCCGAGCACCTGAGCTCCCGAGCTTCCGAGCTCCCGAAATCCCGAGCTCCCGAGCTTCCAAGCTCTCGAACTCCCAAGGTCCGGAGTTTTCAAGCTCCCGAACTCCCGAGCTTCCGAGCTCCCGAGCTCCCGAGCTCCCGAGCTCTCGAGCTCTCGAGTTCCCGAGCTCTCGAGCTCCCGAGTTCTCGAGCTTCCAAGCTCTCAAACTCCCTAGGTCCCGAGTTTTCAAACTTCCGAACCCCCGAGCTCCCGAGCTCCCGAGCTCCCGAGCTCCCGAGCTCTCGAGCTCCCAAACTCTCGAACTCCCAAGGTCGCGAGCTCCCAAGCTCCGGACTCCGGAGCTCGTCTTTGCCGTGCCCTTCACCCGTCACCGCCGCCGCTGCCGGCCCGGGAGCGTTGCGCCGCTGCCAGGCGGCCGTTCGCCGCGTGACCCCGGCGCCCGGTCTGACGGCGTATGACCCGCCGGCAGGCCGGTGGCGTACAACCTGACCCGGGGTATCCCCGTCCAGCCGGAGACGTTCGACTCAGTCACCATCTACTTCAGCGACATCGTTGGCTTCACACAGATCTCAGCCGACAGCTCGCCGCTACAAGTGGGTCACGCCGGTGTATTCTACCCGCCCCCCTCACCCCCACCCCCTGCACCACCTGTCCGGTAGAGTGCACATGTGTCTCACGAACGGTGGGTTTGTCCCTCCCTCCTAACCCTGTCAAAGCTACTTAGTTAGCAAGTATCCTGCTGTCGGAACCGGGGTGGATGGGGTCTGATCTCCTCCGGCGGAGTTGGAGGCATCCACTCCCAGATGTGACCTCTCCCCCTATCCGGGCTGGTGGTGGCTCACATTTGTCCAGCTGCTGGAGCTGGCGGGCCCCACACGTGACCCACTGCCGGGACTGATCGAGCTTGCGCGTCTCGTCGTGCAGGGGGAGGGGGAGGGGGACGTCCCCGCTATAGGTTCACATATGTGGCGACTGCCGATGGATGAGGCCTCTCCTCTCAGTCGGATTGATGATCTCACACAAGTGTTTCAGTTCATGTCTCTCTACTTTTTTGTGAACGCACCTGGCAGTGACCTTTCGTGCCTACATCATTGTCGATGGTAGTTTCTGGGTAGACGCGAGTTATAGGCCTTGTTTGTGCTCACTGGAGGCAGGTGGCCGGTGACAGTCGCTTTGAGTGTGTGTAAACGGGAGTGTGTGTAAACGGGCCAGCAACATGTGTTCGGGAGTGTGTGTAAGCGGACCAGCAACATGTGTTCGGGAGTGTGTGTTAGCGGACCAGCAAAGGGAGATGATTTAAAGTTCAGATTGCTCTAGCGTTATTCAAAAAAGCCTCACAGAATGGCTGACGTTGAAATTGGGTCATCTTTGTCAAATTGGTCAGCGGCCGTCTTCCACGATTTTGTAAAGATGTGGCCACAGGCCATGCCATCAGTATGGAACAAAATGGAAGGTTGAACTGGGATATCAAACTTCTCGTCGGCATTGTCAAAAATGAGTACTTAAAAATGAGTTTCATAAAGCTCGTTGACTGATGCCGTAAAGGAAGCTGAATGCTGTATGTTTCCGCCTTTGGGCCATCGGTCACCAGCATCTGGGCGGCGAAACTGAGGCTGCTCCTCAGCTTCCCCCTCGCCGGTCCAGGCATGGTCTCAGCTGCCCCCTCGCTGGTCCAGGCATGGCCTCAGCTGCCCTCTCGCCGGTCCAGGCATGGTCACCCAATATTGTCGGGTGTCTGGCTTCACTGCAGTTGGAAGCACTCAGATGCTTTTATCTCTCCGGCTTTGGGTAGCGTGAAGTACTCTGGTGTCATAATGCTCTTTGGTGGAAGTCGGATAGATATCGTTGACAAGCTGCTGTGAGGTTAGTCATTTCAAGAGCGGACGGATATCGATGATCGATATAAGGTGACACTGCGGCCCGACAAGCCTAGCTGAGACGCCCGAGACGCTCTGAGTGGAAACACGAGCAAGAAAGCCTTATCGACTCAACGTATGAAACAAAGTGGTGCACACTTACACCCGGTGTGGTCTACGGAGGCGCCGACGCCTGAAGTCCGTCTCCACATGTTGTAACGTGCTCGGTGCCCGCGTTCAAAGCATTATCATACGGTTGGATGATTTGCTCGTGATAGCGCAAAATGGGCCAAGTGAGTATTTTATTAGATTGACATAAAAGATGGCCATGTCAGATCAAAGTAATGAGCAGGTGTGTCTCGATTTCCCTCCCTACAACCGACGTGTGAAGCGCGTCGTTGAAGATTATGTTGGCTACCAGCGCTGCGAAATAACTGGAGGACGACACATGAAGCTGGTGCGAGCACAGATCTGGCGAATGCGGGTCGTCCTTGTGATGCGTTTAAGTACAGCTCTTGTGGTCAGCAATGACCTTGTGATGCGTTTAAGCCCAGCTTTTGTGACCAGTAATGACCTTTTCAACGCGATGAAGTAAAAAGACACGTGGAAGGTGAAGTAAGAAGACACGTGGAAGGAGGTAGAAATACGGTAGCACTGTGCTCATCTTGTGTTACCGACTCACTGCGGCTTACACCGCGGGATAACTCCAAGTTCAAGCGTTTACGTCCAAGCGCTTACGTAATCATGGTCTTTGTCCCATTATTGGCTGGACCCGACATTTCGTTTGCCGTTTGTTGGACGCGCGCACCTCGTTGATCGGATATCTTCGAAACATAGCACTGACGCGTGGAGTTCGCCAAATTGTAAAGAATGTACCTGCTGCGCGGTCTGCAGCGCCATATCAGGGTTTGCCGTGCGCTCTGATGGACCTCCCAAGTACGTTGGCTACAAGGCCTTTTCTTGGCCAAGGGTCACCGCATGCACCCGGTGAGACTGGGGTGACGGGACCGCGGGGTGAAACGGGCTGGTGAGACGGGGGTTACGAGACCGCAGGGTGAAACGGGCCGGTAAGACGGGACTACGGGACCGCAGGGTGAAACGGGCCGGTAAGACGGGGCTACGGGACCGCAGGGTGAAACAGGCCGGTGAAACGGGGGTTACGAGACTGCAGGATGAAACGGGCCGATGAGACGGGGTTACGGGACCGCAGGATGAAATAGGCCGGTGAGACGGGGCTACGGGACCGCAGGGTGAAACGGGCCGGTGAGACGGGTTACGGGACCGCAGGGTGAAACGGGCCGGTGAGACTGGGTTACGGGACCGCAGGATGAAACGGGCCGGTGAGACGGGGGTTACGAGACCGCAGGATGAAATGGGCCGGTGAGACGGGGTTACGGGACCGCAGGATGAAACGGGCCGGTGAGACGGGGTTACGGGACCGCAGGATGAAACGGGCCGGTGAGACGGGGTTACGAGACCGCACGATGAAACGGGCCGGTGAGACGGGGGTTACGAGACCGCACGATGAAACGGGCCGGTGAGACGGGGCTACGGGACCGCAGGATGAAACGGGCGCAGAGGAAGGAAGGGCAGATGAATGCAGGCTGCCCGCGGAATGTTTATGTTTTGCTGAGCTGTGTTTTGATCGAAGGGAAATGTGCCTATGTCTCATCCATTTTATTTGCGATTTCAGGTGGTGGAACTGCTGAACGACCTGTACACCCTGTTTGATGACATCATACAGGGCTATGATGTCTACAAAGTCGAAACAATCGGTGACGCATATATGGTCGTAAGTTGGTCGACCGTTGTGGAACCTTCTGCGTCTTCTGTATCGTTTTAAACTCAGCAATTCATTTTATTTCACAAGTGCCTTTCATCTGGATGCCAACGCGGCATCACATTTGTACACCACGAAATGCTTGTTTTCGCGCAGGTAAGCTAGAAATATGCTGTTTTTTGTTGGTTGCCTGCACTTTTGGTTAAAGTTACATTTTCCCTGCATTTTCCTCCGCGGCTTTCCCTTCATTGTACGCATTGTTATTTTCCTTCGCGGGCAGCAGTGTCAGTGGAATTGTACAGGTTTCCTTTCTGAGTAGTGGTAGTAGTAATTGGGACTTTCGGGCGCTTCGACTGCCGGCTGTATGGCATTCATGGTATCCTCTCTGAACTGAATGCAGTCGTGTGTATAATTCTCAGTCGCCATTAGGTCAGTACACTATAAGAGCTATTCCGTTGTTCATTGCATTCGCTAACTTCTTGATTATTAGCGGTGGACGGCGGGAAGTTTTGGATATTTTGGCAAAAAAATAAGGACTCGTGCAAGATTTTGGTCGAAGACTACAGTACGAATCACGTGGCTTCATTAACAATTCATGGGCGAACTGCGCTCTCAGCATAGCCGACGGTTCATTTTTAGGACAGTGCGCCTTAGAAATACGATACAAAACGATAGGTCTTACGATTAACGCTTTAGTGCTACGTTAAACCTTATGTATGCGTAACGTTAACCGATGTAGATGTTTAACGTTAAACGCTCTAAACGAGCTTTTTGTCTCGGCGCCTGGCGGATACACGGCATTGGGTCAGCTGATTATAAAGGGTATGCTGTGACATCATTGCGTACTTTGGCAGGCCACCTCGCGCGCGCGGATGAAACTGTTTCCAGAATGAATCTTCTACCATTGTACTTCGAGAACTTTCACCCACCTGCGTCTTGATCCAGCTCAGTTTTTTATGGAAAACCCCGTACAATCTCTCTATTAACACGCGCTTGGGTGGGGAGGGGTAAATTGACCCCCTAAGGTTCTTCCAGAATGGTTTCTGAACGGCGCCAAATTTTGCATAGCTGTAGACAATTGAATAGCAGATCGTTTGACAAAAAATTGGATATGATTTGTGAGGTTGCTGACATCTGGCAGGTCAAAGTCAGGCTATGGTCTCAGCGAAGTCCGTTTCTGGAGAATCGTTCAATCTGATGCAACAACGTAGTATTAGGCGAAGCCATACATCTCCGAGATGCTTCCTCAGGTAACACAAGTATTGAAGGAGCAAATTATGTTGACCTTAGGTCAGGTATGAAGGTCAGACTAAGGTCATAGCCAACCTGTTTTATTACGCTATGGCTTGCTACATGGAATATTTTCTGGTGCTCGTTTCAAATTTACTGATAGCAGGAACCGCGTTATACATCTTCCATGGACTTCTTAGAGGTCAGAGTAAGTCATTGACATAAAAGGACCCAGGCCAACGTTTTGTTTTTACAAACATGCTGCTAAGCGTAATCTGTATCGCTTATTCAAATACAAAGTTCAGAGCAGTCTTCCATCATTTTGGTCACCATGACCTTCAAAAGGTCAAACAAGGTCACTGACCTTAGTGGAGCATGTGATCTTTTGCTTAGGAACAGTTATCTAGGTTGTGGGGACACTTCGGAGACCAATCTGGAATTTGACCTTGTTTGACCTTATAAGAGCCAAAGATTGCAACCTAGGAACCTCAAACTTTGACTTAAGTGAGTTCACGTATAGGTCAATACACCCTGAAAATTTGGTGTCTCTAGCTCTTCTGGTTCCCGAGATCTTAGGGGGGTCAAATTGACCCCCCACCAGAGCAAATGGTATCTAGCAGGCCACCCGGACGCGTGTTAAAAGTGATGTTACACAGTATTATCGGTCTGTGATACTGCTTCCAAACACAGATTTTGCTAGGACTGAGCCAAAACTCCTGCTAAAGCTCCGAATGCCTGTTGCCTGTAAAACTCGCAGAAAACGTGTTTATATGTGCTCTACCCGGCTGCGCATTCAGTATCATGTTCAGCAGCTACTGACTCTTTCTTTTGCCGCTAGGTGTCAGGTGTGCCCGAACGCAATGGGATCCGGCATGCGGGCGAAATCGCTTCGATGGCGCTCAGCCTGCTCCAGGCGATCCGCAAGCACACGATCCAGCACCGGCCCAGCGAACAACTCAAGCTGCGCATCGGGGTGCATACCGGTAGGTGGTAGGTGGGGGGGGGGGGGGGGGAGGGGAGGGACCGGGGGGGGGGGGGGGGGCGCTAGAGGGCTGGATGGACTGGGAGCTTCAGGCTGTGAGCCATTGCCCCGACTGGGGCGGAGGTCCCTCAACAGAGTTTGGACCTATATGGGCTCAGTAAGGAGGGCCAAGTTTTGAGGCGGCGATCTATGGCGTGCTGCTCGCTGAACTCCGTCGCACCAGGAGAAGGCAGGCCGGCTGTAATCTTCATCATCCACCCGTCATGGAGGCGGTGTCAACGTCACCAGACAGCATCGTCACATCCAAACTGCATCTTAAACTACTCCGTGCTGTTCTGCGGCCTCTCCGCGCCCCCAGTGATTCCCTGTGACGTAAGGTCCGGCGACACGCCGCTGACCCCCCCCCCCCTACCCTCCCCGCAGGTCAGGTGGTGGCCGGCGTGGTGGGACTCACCATGCCGCGCTACTGTCTGTTCGGCGACACCGTCAACACCGCCTCGCGCATCGAGTCGACCGGCGAGCCGTTGCGCATCCACATATCGGACCGGTGTCACCGCACGCTGGCGCGCCTCGGCGGCTACCGGACGGAGCCGCGCGGCCCCGTACCCATGAAGGGCAAGGGTCTAGTGGAGACGCACTGGCTGCTGGGCGCCGACGCCGGCACTGTGCAGCGGCGGCGTGTCGACCTGCCGTCGCTGCCACCACTCTTCTCGCGCAGCAGCGTGTGTCACGGCACGGCGGCGCAGTGTGCGTCCACCCTCAGTTTGCCGAGCGAGCGCACACGCGGCTCGGCGGCGGCGACCAGCGGCGCCCCGAGTCCGGCGCCATCGCGGTCGTCGGAGCGCCCGAACCGGCTGGCCGTGCCGCGCTGCCTCCACCGACCGAACGGACTGCCGCCCATTCGGGAGTCGCGCAGCCTGGAGAACTTCCGGCCGGCGCCGCGGCTGTCGGCGCCGCCGCACCGGCGCGACTCGCGCTCGGTCGGCAACTGTCGCGACCTGGGGCCGCCGCAGGACCTGGGGCCGCCCGGCGAGGTCCAGCCGCTCATACCGAGTCCGCGCCTGCTGCAAATGCGGCTGGCGTCCCAGCTGGAGTCGGCCGCGCTGGCTGATGAGGAGGAGGCGGAGGAGACGGAGGGTGAGGAGGCTGGTGGCGGCGGCGGCGAGGCAGCAGGGGAGGAGGCGGTGGTGGTGGTGCCGCTGCCGCCGGCCGCCGCGCCGCCCGCCTGGGACTGCCTCAAGGACTGGTTTCGGCGCTTCTTCAGCCGTCACCGACTCGAGCCGCCCATGCCGCTCAACGGCAAGCTCAAGCACAACGGCTACAGCCTCCACTCGAGCCACGACACGGCCGTGTGATGCGCCGCGGCTGGGCGACCGCGGCGCCGCCGTGTGATAGCCCTGGAGACGGCGGTCGGCAGCGGGGCTGGCGCGACGCTGGCCGGCCCCGCAGCGAGGTCCGGCGCCGGTGTGCGCCCCGTTCGTTTGAGTGCCATGTGGCTGTGGTCCGGCTGGGAGGAGCCCGACCGGCGCGGGCTCCCGCGCCGCGGCGGCAGGGACAACACGCGCCGGGGCCCGCGCGCGCCGGCGGCCCAGCGGGGTGTAGGCAGTTCCATAGTGTTCATGAGGAGGCGGCGGCGAAGCGGCCGCCCAAGTGCACATCTCATCACACACGATATTTGTCACGAAGTTGTTGTTTGATGTATTTACCTGTGCTGCCGTTTGTTGTATTTGCAGCATGTTTATTGTAATTAATATATCATGATCATCCACACCAGTGGCGTGGTGGCCGCGGTGATGAGTTTGAAAATTCCATGAGGTGATAGCGTGAATGAAATGCAATAAAGTTTCAGGCGCAATATAGTTCAGAGGCTATGTCACACTTGGCACTACGTCACGCGTGAGCAATGCTGGATGGAATTTGGTTTCCAAACGTTAATAGTGTACACACTGAACGTCCATCCGTCCGTTGTGGGGCAGCCTACAGGCTCTACCAGACCGATCAGCTGGTACTTTTCAAGGGATCGCAAACACTGCGAAGCTGGTGCCTAGAACAATCTTTGATCGTCCTCAAAGGTCACAGGCCAGCTGACTTTAGGCACCTACACAGAGCCTCTCGGTCGAACACACCGCAGAGGAACGGTGCGTGGCATGACAGCGTCCAGCTTACATGCATCAAAGCGCCTTGTCAAGTGGGTGATAGCTTCCGACTGCTGCTTAGCATCATCAGCTGGCCGCAGTGAGACCCGGAGTCCCCGTTCCTCACAGTACTGCCGTGGCGACGATGAGGCGCGTCTTTCGTTTCGTGATATTGCTTCTAGGAGCAGCCTGTTTTGTTGGCCGTTCGTAGCTTTTGAGGTTCACTGTAGATTAACAGAACTTGCGGCAGATTCTGCTCTAGACATACACACTGAGGTCCCCTAAGCGGACAGAGCACTGTGGAGACTTTGTGGTCAGCAGTGCAGCAGGCTAATGCTTTGACAGGAAATCGTTTGCAAGGAGACAAAACATGAACGTTTCGAGCGTCCTACGTCGATTCCATTCCTGGTGTCACCGGAATGTCAGTCCATCCCTGGCGTTACCCGGAGGCGTCATTCTTGGGAAAATCGACGGATGGGAGTTGAAAATCATGCGGTGGAGCTTGGCCGGTGCGGCATTTTGATGTACGCATTTGAATAGTACATCTTAAAAGACCATGCGTCCTTAACATTAAGAGAATATCGGTTGGAATATTGCACTCTACTGTAGCGAGCTGTGTGTGGCAAGAGGTGACGATGATGTGACGCACTGCAGCTGTTAGGTATTTTGCCGTTTTGCTAGGAGTGAGTTCACCGGTCATGTTGCGTTGAAAGATTAGACCGATGAGGCGTAGACTTGGCATCTTGTAAAGAACGCTGCTCCAAACACCGGCCTTGCAGGAAGGTGCTACTTTTGCGCGCTTGCGCGAGGCCAGACGTGCCCACGTGCGCGCGACTGACCAGGAATGCCCTCCAGGGGTGATGAGACGTGACGTCCGTTACCGGCGCTGTGCCGCAGCTATCACCGCCACGCACACCTAACGGCCGCAGGCTAACGCCGTCACACACCCAACGGCTGCAGTTAACCCCGCCTCACACACCTATCGGACGCAGCTAACGCCGCCACACACACCCAACGGCCGCAGCTAACGCCGCCACACACACTCAACGGCTGCAGCTAACGCCGTCACCCATACCCAACGGCCGCAGCTAATGCCACAACACACACCCAACGGCTGCAGCTAACGCCGCCACACACACCCAACGGCTGCAGCTAACGCCGCCACACACACCCAACGGCCGGAGCTAACGCCGTCACCCATACCCAACGGCCGTAGCTAATACCGCAACATACACCCAACGGCCGCAGCTAACGCCGTCAACCATACCCAACGGCCGCAGCTAGTGCCGCCACACATACCCAACGGCCGCAGTAAACGCCGTCACCCATACCCAACGGCCGTAGCTAATGCCGCAACATACACCCAACGGCCGCAGCTAACGCCGTCAACCATACCCAACGGCCGCAGCTAGTGCCGCCACACACACCCAACGGCCGCAGTAAACGCCGTCACACACACCCAACGGCCCCAGCTGATGCCGCCATGTACACCCAACGACCGCGTGAAATGCTCTACGAGCCATGAGAAAACTACAGCAGCAGTCCTGACAACCGCAGCCGCTGAAATGCGACCCTCGGAAGATAACGCGCAACAGACAGCCGGAGCCTGCCTTGACTCGGACGCGGAACATGTGAGCAAACAAAAGTTTGAACCGTGACTGAAGATCGCATTGTGATAGCAAAACCCACATGGCGAAAGAGATTGGGTTGTGTTGGGTGAGTACACCAGGTTTATTCCGGTTTATTTCGATTGGGTCAGGTTATGCTGAATTAGTCAGAACTAGACTGCGTCAGGTTTATAGCGTACTACTCAAGCTCCGTTAACGCTATCAGCACTTGCCTTCACGTTAATTAGTATTCCGAAGGCGACTTGAAACGACTTCACGTAAAGCTTTTGCCGATTGCAGTTGGGTCAGGTTGGGTGACGTGTTCGTCCGCCCTGTTTCATTTGAAGTCCTTGGCAATCCGAGTCGGGCTTAGGCGCCATGGCAGTAACCAAACACGGCATCGAACTCATGCAATTTAACAGTGGTTAACCCATGACTAGGCATCGGGCTCCCGATACAGGGATTCCGACTCGGGCTCAGGTCCGTGGGTTAAGACACATGCTGGCTGCGTAGAATAGACAGCAATGCTCCTCATACGAGCTCTGTGTTTACAACATACCTGAGTTGTGAGGGAGGCTGGGATCCCGGACCGTCGTCCCGTCGCCCGCGATATTGGGATCCTGGTCCCGGTTGGCCTGAAGGGTGTCTGTCCTGCACATTTTGTGTAACCGCTAAGAAGGCTTTCCTTCACTGTCTGACTGAGCACTGAGATACTAAATACAAGATGAAAGAAGTCGGTGTAAATAATGTGTCGTAGTAAGATAGACGCCGCTTACCTGTGCCAGCATAAACCGTAAACCTGGCAGACACGTGTATGGAACCGTTCTCAGAACTTAGCATTTTCGCGTGATCTGCCGACTACCCGGCAGTTCCCGTGGTTTGTACGCGTCGCCGGCGGGGAGCCACGGTCAACATTAGCGGCGTAGTACTCCCACGGAGGCATTCTCACGCAGCACCCTGACGATGGGCGTGGGTCCTGCGCTGCACACCAAATCATATAAAAAGTGGATCCGGTATCTGCTTTCACGCGGAAAAACGGACCAGCCGGCCAAGTGGAGCGCCGCAGGAGCGCCGTTTGGCAGGGCGGCGTCGGTTTCCATGGTCCCCATTCTGGGCGGTGTCATCGGCCGCGATAATGTGAGCGTGCGGCGGCCGTCGCGATGTCGGTGAGAACTTATTGTGGTGGTCAGCGAGAACTTACTGTGGTGGTCAGCGAGGACTTACTGTGGTGATCAGCGAGAACTTACTGTGGTGGTCAGCGAGATCTAACTGTGGTGGTCAGCGAGAACTGGCTGTGGTGGTCAGCGAGAACTTACTGTGGTGGTCAGCGAGATCTAACTGTGGTGGTCAGCGAGAAGTTACTGTGGTGCTCAGGGAGAACTGGCTGTGGTGGTCAGCGAGAACTGGCTGTGGTGGTCAGCGAGAACTGGCTGTGGTGGTCAGCGAGAACTGGCTGTGGTGGTCAGCGAGAACTAGCTGTGGTGGTCGATACGATAAGAGAAATGGACGCAAAGTCCATGCGTCAGTGTGATGTTTCGAAGACATCCGACCAGTTTCCCACACGCAAGCACGTATGGACAAACGGCAAACTGGTCACCTGTGGCCAGCTAATGTGGCGAAGACTACGACTGCAAACGTCGCAAACGTTTAAACTTCATTGAAGTAGGTACGTCGCAACAAACAGACCACGGAAAGCGCTCATCACATTTTCATGTACGAACCATGTCTCACAAACTCCGGCACCTGCCGAGGGCGTGCGGCTGCCGTCGAATCTGAGCTCCGTCTCGGCTGGCCTCGCAGCCAGCAGTTGGCAGCGCCGATCGCTGGGAGGCCAGGTGTTCTGATCACGGGCGTCATGCACCGGTTACGCCAAGAGACGATTCGTACTCAACGACGGAAATTAATATTCGTTAGACTCGGACCATCCATCACCGTGGCCATGCACTGCCCGTGCCGTTCCCGCTCCCCCCCCCCCCCCCCCCGCCTCCTCCCCCTGCAGATGTTGCTCAGTGTAGTACCGTAATATCCGCATTTATTGGAGATTTGGGGAAGCCGTATAACAGAGCAGCAATAAATGTGCGCCTTGTATTAAACGTGGGTGTTTCGTTTTAATCTCGGGTGGAGTGTTTCGTTTTTCAGGTCATGAGAGGTCTCGAGGCTACCGGACATCACTGAATATTGATGATATACCCATAAATTAGTGGAAGTTAATGTCTTGCACACCGTTTCTCCCATGTCATTTATAGTGACTTACTTCGCCACCTGCACACGTACCCTGTCCGCTACACCCGTTCCCCGCATCGGTCTTACTGCACCATGCCGTGCTGCTCCACGGAAGCCTCTACACCTCTTCCCTCTAGCCTTCTTGCACGCATTTGAACAATGACACTCCTTTCTGCACCTTTTCCCATCGGCTCCACTGAGATCCCCACACTCGTTCCTCTCGCAGCGTCTGTTCAGCGCCTTTTCCAAGCGCCCGGCTTCTCTCATGCCGTCCTTGCATCCCTGCCCATCGCCCGGATACTTTCGTGCCGTCCTCGCACCCTTGCCCATCTCCCGGCTTCTCTCGTGCCGTCCTCGCACCCTTGCCCATCGCCCGGCTATTCTCGTGCTGTCCTCGCATCCTTGCCCATCGCCCGGCTTCTCTCGTGCCGTCCTCTTTGCACCCTTGCCCACTGTCCCACTGCGCCTGGGCCCAGCTGTTGCCGTGGCGCGGCGGCCGGCGGCGGTGTCGGCGGTGTCGGCTTTGTCTCGGCGGCGGTCAGCGGGCCGCCGCGTCACCTGAGCGGTCGGCGTGGGCCGCGCTGGCCCCGATCTGTGACGGCGACGTCCTGCAGATGGCGCTGCCGGCAGCTGCCGTCGGCTTCTCCGGCCCGACGGCCGCCGGTCGCCGCAGTGACGCGCGTGCCCGCCGCACTGAGCGCCAGACCGGCGGGGGCGGCACGAGTCGGGTCAGGCGGAGAGGTCTGCCGGTGTCGGGGGAGGTCGGCAGCGGCCGGAGAGTGTCGTGTCCAGCCGGCGGCGACCGGACGGGCCAGGTCGGATCGACGGCGGCTCGACAGTGCCTGTCGCGTGACTGAGGGTGTCAAGACAGGCCAGTGTTGCCCGATTGATACGGGCGAGGTCGGCGGTAGCAGTGTAGCATCGTGTCAGGACTGCAGTGGCCCACAGCATCAGA
>NW_023596746.1:44429083-44436583 GCF_011947565.3 Pollicipes pollicipes
ACTTTGTTTTCGAGCAAGGAGATGCATGGTGTCTTCTGGGACCAAAAAGAGGTGCGTAGCCTTACACACTGCAAGCTACGAAAGCAGATTTGTGAACCTATATTATATATTATATATATAGTATATATAATATATTATATACATACTACATACAATGTATAGATAAAGACCACGCATTGCTCCTCTGAAGCAACAATAAATCATATGGCGCGTGGTAATGGTGAGAAGTCGTTCGAATACGTTTGGCTCAGATTTCGGGTGCAGTGTGTTCGTGGTGTGCAGGGAATGTAAGCGCATGCATGCTCAACGTGAATGAAAGCATCACCCAGAATAGCCCACGGCCGTCTTTGCGGATAGATACTACTCCTGTATCAGATGTTTGGCATGGATGCGACCGGAGCGCGACGGTGAACTTTTCAATGCCTAATATGGCAAGCATGTCAGTGCAAAAACTATACATTAACTTTCTGTTCAGAAAAGTTATTTATAATCCGGATGGCTTCCAAGGGATACTTAGACTGTATGCGATGCAAAGTAGTGCTTGGGTTTGCATAAATGACTGATTATTCGACTAAGGCCTATCCGGCTCATAAGCAGCCTCCATCCTTTTTAGCTATATACATGGCGTGCGTGAGCTTCTAGGCATTATTTAACTCAAAAACGATTTTCTCATATGTGCCCAACGTCATCAAAGGAATACGCCCTTTCTCTGGAGCTGGGAATCGTAGATGACTGCAACGCCATGAACATCTGCGAGTGTTTTCTCCCAAACGAAACCAGAAACAATTTTGGAGTAAGCTGGAACTCTGAATGCGATCAGTTACAGCGCGAAGACAACTTCAAGGCAAGAAAATAGGTTAAAGTGCTGTTTCGTGCCAACCTGTCTGGGGGTGGTGTGACCTCCGTTTCCTGTTCGTCAGCTGGGTACACCGTTGTATGATAACTAACTCTTGAGTTTGAAAATATTATATTGAAGTTGAGGAAAGTTGTCAAAATCTGGGGCGAAACCAAGTTTTTGAGGAAGGTCATGTCAGACGCCACGAGCTGCCCCCTCCCCCAACCAGTTTGGCAAAGTGACTCTGCTGACGCCTAGAGCCACCCCCGGTGAATGCAGGGCAACACAGTCCTGGCAGAGCATGTCGAATGGACAATCAGGAAAACCGGAGGTGTTGAAGTGCTTCAGGTAACATGAAGTGGTGGTGAGATCAGTAAACCAGGAGAGCCAAACCGGCCAGCCGCAGCTAAATGGCTTGCACGGCATTGAGCTTACTGAGAAACGCTCGTGAGTTAGGTATGTGAGCCGTTGAAGCATAATGGTTTGATTCATTTTGTAGCTTGTTTCCGTCTCAATTTTTTTCTTTGCGCGGCAGTTACTTTACAAGGTCTTGGGCTCAACCTGGTCCCCGGAGGAAGCGACTGGCATGTGGCGGGACCTTCAGTTCGGCGGAGTTCAGTCCGTGACGTGGCGACTGAAGACAAAGCTCGAAAGTGGCTTTTTCTCGGGTATTCTGGATGCATTGTGGTTGAATGGCTGCTCTTCTTAATCATTCCTTTGATAATCTGCAGAGAAAATGAAAAGCTGTGTTGATGGACCAGCTTGCTTAACTCGCTTCGGCACGGGGTTGATGCAACATCCGGATTCGTGGAGGCACCACGGGTTGTTAAGTAATTATACCACGAAGCTCACTGATGCTGGTGGGCTTCGCTCACGTTAGTCATGGTTAAAGCACCACAAGATTGTATTTTGATACCTACCCATTCTCACGTGGCCGGTACATTCGCTAAATACGATAGTTAACCATGTAACATGGTGGGTGAGACGTGTCCATGATGGTGAAAAGGTCTCCTGAAGATTAAGGTTTGGATAGGTCACGTACAAAGTATTGCTTAAGTGGTAGTAATCCGAACGTCTGCGTAGTAGCGAGCTCCCGCTTTTGTCCTTAACCTATGTGGTGCTGCTTAGTAGTATGTTGAGTATTGCTAGGTAGTTATAAGTTTGAGGTGCCCTCCCGTAGTGCTGTTAGTAGACCATTTACAGCGAACTTATGTTTCTGTCACATATTAAGATCGCGCGTGAAAGACACCAAGTAAGGTCACAGAAGACCATAGAATGATGTCAGGTAAACTCACCTTACCCCTGGAGGCAAGCTGTGTCATGCCCTGACTTGTGTACACATTAACTTACGTGCATGGAAAGCTGGAACGATGGCGAGAGAACGAACGACAGAGACGGCAAGGGCGTGCGTGGACCCAGTTTGAGCAAACCTGGCACGTCAAGCTGAAGAATCCGCCCGATAGCTCAGTTGTTTAGAGCGCCTGCCCTCCGATCCACTCACCCGTGGCGGGGTGGGTTCGGATCTACTCACCCGTGGCGGGGTGGGTTCGGATCCACTCACCCGTGGCGGGGTGGGTTCGGATCCACTCACCCGTGGCGGGGTGGGTTCGGATCGCTTTCGCGCTTGCTATTCGTCCTTGCCAGGTATGGCCTGCGGCTGGTGGCAACGACCGCACTAAAGGTCAGGTGACGCCAGACGGCGGGACGGGCCGTGTATAGCATCGCGGCATGCTACACTTTCGCTGCCAAATTCTGCCGTTGACCCGGAATTGCACGATCGGATGGTGGGGGTGAGGGCTCACATAACAAGCACTGCGTGGCGGCAGCTCTGATCCCAGAAACCCGTTCATTCAAAATGGTTCGGAATGAATCTTGAATGGCTCACCGTGGAATGTCAGGATAATATCGGTAGATCACGCAATGATTCGTCTTTTTTGTGGCCTGTGCGGGTGATGTCGAACAGCTAACGGCGTTTTCACTTTGAGACCCGTTGCCTTTAGTGGTTGCACTCGGCTCTGGTGCCGGGCCGCCTGTCGTGGGTGGCCCTGGACGCCCGCCGCCCGTCAGTGTCCTCCGCTCGGCTCCGTTACGACCGGTCTTACTCCCGCGCAGCACATCGGCGTGGTGGCGGCGTACCTGTACGACTCGGTGATCATGTACGTGGAGGCGCTGCCACCGCACGATAAGCGACTACCCGAGCGTGCCGCTGAGCCAGATCATACACAACGGCTCCCAGATCATCGCTCGCATCCGCAAACCAGACGTTCACGAGTGAGTGTGAGCCGCCGTCTGAACAGCGAGGGAGTGTGAGCCGGCGCCTGAACAAGCGAGTGAGTGTGAGCCGCCGTCTAAACAGCGAGCATCGCAACCAGACGTTCACGAAGTGAGTGTGAGCCGGCGTCTGAACAGCGAGTAAGTATGAGCCGCCGTGTAAACAGCGAGCAGCCGCAACCAGACGTTCACGAGTGAGTGTGAGCCGGCGTCTGACAGCGAGGTGAGTGTGAGCCGCCGGTCTAAGCAGCGAGTAAGTATGAGCCGCCGTGTAAACAGCGAGCACCGCAAACCAGACGTTCACGAGTGAGTGTGAGCCGAGCGTCTGAACAGCGAGTGAGTGTGAGCCGCCGTCTAAACAGCGAGCAACCGCAACCAGACGTTTACGAGTGAGTGTGAGCCTCCTCTGAACACCAGTGAGTGTGAGCCGCCGTCTGAACAGCGCCGAACACCGCCGACCACACGGCAACAGCGCCACCGGCATGGACAGGGTACAACATAGCACCACCGTCCACACAGGGAACAGCACCACCGGCACGGACAGGGTACAACATAACACCGCTGTCCACAGCAACATGGCACAGCGCTGCTGCTCAGACATGACGTATCGGTGCTGTCCAGACAGGACATACCGCTGCTGTGCAGACAAGGTGCAGTACCACTATCCAGACAGTGTACGACGCTGCTGTCCGGAAAGAACACGATATCACTGCCCAAATAGGCTACAGCAGACCGCTTCCAGACGGTACGCAACTGGGCCGACGTGTTTCCAGCGCACGGAGAGTACAATATCACTGACCAGATAACGCACAGCATCAGGTGGGCTTGTTGCTTGGAGATGCGCCTTTCAGTCGGATAATGTAACGGGATTTCTGTTGGAACATCATGGTAATCTTGCCAGTGTTTAGCATACCCTGCTTCATTATCCTGGGCAACCCCCGCGTAGGCATTTTCGGTTGTAAAGGAATATAGCAACCTGTTTTTGAGTCGATATTTGCCATTCATTTGTATCCGTCTGCGGCCCAAACAACTTGCGCTCACCCTCACCGGCACACCAGTGTCTGGCAGTGGATGCCTTCTCTGGCTGGGGCTGTGACATGTGCTGTGGGTGCCAGCCAGCCTGCCGGCGCGGTCGTGATGAGCCCTCACCGCTGACGCAGGCGTGATGGGGGTCCGTCATCAAAATGGATGACAACGGCGACTCGGAGGGCAACTTCACCGTGCTGGCGCTCAGCGGCAACTGCAACATGACCATCCGCTACGTGAGGAGCCACAACTACACCCTCAGCTGCCACAACTGCATGAAGCCCTTCGGCCAGTTCTATCTCACCAACAAGTCGCTGCCGGTAAGTGCTAGTGCCGCAGGCACGAGTGCCGGTCCGGACAAGTGCCAAGTGCCAAGACAAGTGCCCAACGCTGGCTGGATCCAGGTGTGACCTCAGCACGGGTCGCACCACCTCGATCTCTCTCATGAAAACAGTTCTCGCTGAGACAGCTAAGTTATGGTTCACGTTGTTCGGAATCGCATTGTTCTGCTCTGCTTCACATTGAAAGGAATGAAAATATCAGGTGGAAGAAGCAGTTTGCTGAATGTCTAAATTCGAAACACTAGCCATGTGTCACAAGAAATAATGTTTGCCTCCTGTGCCAGTGACATTATGCACTACGTAGCATATTACGCTTTGTACTGCATAAAGCTTATTTATGCCTCCGCCTGTTATGTCTTCATGCAAACAAACTTCCGAGACAAGGTGTCAAGATCGACATGACAGGCACTAAGTCTTTTTTCAATCCCAGCCCGTCAGCCCACAGGTAATGGTCTGAGGCGGCCGGGATGATAACCCATTCTGGCAGGCGCTGGTGTTCCTTTTCCAAAGCATCGATGCCCCGGTTGCCCCAACGACCGCAGCGTTAGGCAGGGGAGGGATGAAGGAGGAGAAATCTCCAGTCAGTATCACTCCTCTGCTAATTGGAGCTGTATCTCCTCAGCCGCCCTAGGCTCCTCTTGCAGCGGCGTCCTCCTCTTCTCGCCCCTCCCCCTCTATCATTTGCCATGCAGATGAGGTCAGCCGCCGAAGACTGGCGATGGCCTCCCGGTGACCCTTGCTTTCCAGCCAGCCTTGTCTCCCGTCCGGGCCAGCCTTTGTCTCCCGTCCGTGACATGCCCTGGTGCCAGATGGTGTGCGGAGTGTCTATGCAAATATAAGCCTCGTCGCCTGGGTCACGTGATGCGTCCAAGAAAGACAGGGCCTCATACACGGCGGTCAGGCTTGTTCGGCAGCTCTGCGTGGGTCCGGTCTGTTGAACCATGCTTACCTGTTGGCCGAAAGGCTGCAAACAGAGGCGATGAGGTCCCAGCTGAGCTACGTGAAGGGTACATTCCTTTCATAAAACGATTTGCTAGCGGTGGTTTGATGCCCGCCCATGCTCATGTCTGAGTTCCCTGTCTCGCCAAGTAAGGCGTAGAGTCTGGGGTATCACTGGTAACGAACCCCTAATGCTCTGTGTCTCCCAATGCTCCAAACATACTTGCGGTGTCGGTATTTTCTGTTTCGCTATCCGATCGTCCTTCGGGGAAACAAGATGATGCCACAATAATGTGATTTATCCGCTTTCCACGAGCCTGCTATCGTGTGGGTGCATCGTGTGTGACCGATCTATATCGCATTAGCATGTTTTTGTTTCTCCCGCAAACTTATGTTTGGCTAAGGCTTTAAGGCTTCCCCTAATGTGATGTTCCTCCCGTCGGTTTAGTGTAATCCCTAGTATATGACCATGACGTAGATGTCGTTTTTGAGGACAAAACACCTCAACCATGTTTTTAATCTTTTAGCTGCATTTCAAAAGACATTTAGATTTGTTTTCATTCGTATCAGTGGTTGAGGTGAACGTCGTCCCCACTCATAATTTGGCCCGTCCAGCGGACAGCATGTCATGCTATTTACCCCGACCTTGCAGGCATGGCTATTATAGCTCCGTTGCGAAACCCTTGCAGCCGACGGAGAAGGGAGCTAGTTCTGCGCCATCCACGCCCGTTTTGGGTTGTGTGTCGCGACGTCTGTTTCTGTCTGACCGGCCATCCATGCTGGCTGTGCCATGCCCAGCACGCAACAGCCCAGAACGGAACAGAACAGAACAGATCAGAGTAGACCCGACCAGAGCAAGTCGTTGCTTGTACTGACCCGAACATTGTGCCCTACTGTCATGTTGTCATCCTGGTATGCTATCTGAATCATACCAGTCCTAGCTACCTTGCCCCGCCCTGCCCTGCCTCCATGTCCTGCCTCGCTCTTGTCTAATCTGACTTGATTTGACCTGACCTGGTTTGACCTGACCTCGTTTGGTATGGTTTGGTCCGGCCCGACCAGGTCTGATATAACAGGCCAGATAGATACGGCGGGGTTTGACGAATCTGACAAGACCAGACCTGGTCTGACTAACCCTGACCTGTCCTGACCTGACTTGACCCGACGATTCAGACGTCGCTGAACCAGACTAGATGAGACAAGGCAAGACCAGGCCATATGATAACATATCTTACCCTAACGTGGCCTGGTCTGACCTAGCTCAACCGGGCATGACCTGGGCTTGTCTGACTTGACCTGACCTGACCTGGCATTTTTGCAGGAGTTTCGACCCGACCACGGTCGCACGCCGCCCTGGGACGGCAGTGGGGTGCCCATTCAGGAGCCCGTTGTGCGGCTACGACGGCATGAAGTGCTCCCGGATCGAAGACGGCAAGCGGCAGGTCTGAGTCTCCCCTCTGAGTTCTGACCGCGCCCTGCCGTCGCTCAGTTGTCCATCTGATTATCCTAAGGCTGCCGCATTATTATGTGACTGTGGTTACCGTCAAATTTCAGCACTCGCAGTGCCCTCTTCCAGCTTTGGCATAATGATGACGCCGCTGGCTGGGCACAGGCTGACGTGTTAGGACCCCTCAGCGAAAGGCCCCGCGGCAAGCTGAAGATACCGCAGCGTAGCTGGGATGTTCAGGATAGTCGATGGGCTTAACATGAGCTGTCCATATCTCTGCTTAAACTGGTCAGGAGCAGTACCGTAGACGGGCGTCCGACTTGCGTGACTGCCCGCGGTCAAGGGTGCCGGCGGCCTCTGGATCGAGCACAAATAGGCATTTGTCATGAAAGCGATGCTACCGTGTTGCATGCAAACGGGGTTTCGAATTTAAACCGACGTGACCGTTCCGTTTGCTTGGCGCACATTGTGCAAAACAACCTGGGCGGGTTGTTCGAATTGGGCAAGCTTTGATCAGTCCTTGTCAAACAGAGTGACGTTTGATCACACTGTGAACTCGCGCGGGAAGAGACATTCTCAGTGTGGAGTAAATCTACCGCAGACCCTCAGGCGGTATACTGTGCGTGTTGTGGAGCGAACCC
>NW_023596746.1:44441583-44479083 GCF_011947565.3 Pollicipes pollicipes
GTCGTTGGCTGACGTCACTGGTGCACAGCTGTCACCGGCTGACGTCATTGGTGTACCGCTGTCGCCTGTTTCAGCACGATGCGTGAACTGCGTCATCAAAACGTCAACTCCTTCTTGGGTGGCGTCGTTGAACCGAGCTGCTTCAAGATCGTCAGCGACTACTGCACCCGTGGCAGCCTTCCGGTATGCCTAGAGGGGGGGGGGGGAGTACTAGTGTTGATGAATTTCACTCATGGTCACTTGCGGACGCACATAGTTGATGAGAGCGAAGATGGCTGAAGTAGTGTGCTCGTGAAGTGTGGATGGCCGCCAACGAAATGGGATTTTCGTCCCACGAGGAGGAAAGTAACACACGATATGTAACATCAGCTATGCGTAATGATGTTGCGATCTGTAATTTAATGATGAGTTTTTGAACACTGATTCAAGCCGTTTCTCGGGAATATAACAAGTGTTCAATAGCGGTAAGCGTGATAGTTCAATTTTTGTATCTTGCAATATCTAGTGAGTCACGGAAACACTTCTAAAGTTAGCGTGTACAAAAGCGATAAGCTGGCGGGACTATAGCTGAGTAAAGGTATAGCGTACAAGTGGGTATGGGTATGGAAGGTATGGCGGGACCATAACCCCCTCAAGTTACGGCGTTTAGGTCGACACCAGGTCATGTTTTGGACGCCATTAAGGCGGAGTGTCCGTGTCGTAGGCCGCGCTCTCCCACCAATCTCATTGGTGGGGGATTTGGCGTTCCTGGTCACTTCTTTTGGCGACGCTGTAAGTTGTCACGGCATGCGGTCTTTGGGATGGGCGTGCACAGGTTCTTCCTTTTCAAAGCCGGATAAAGTGAGTGCCACTGAGGCTGCGTTCTTTCGGACTATGGCAATAGCCATACTTTGCCAGAGCCAGTCACTCTCTCGTCTGCCGCCCGACGAGGAAATCAGTCTGGCCACAAGACTTTCGACAACATTTTTCATCAATTGGCCACAAACTCGGCCGTTTTTCAAAGGCCATTGGTCGGAGCTGAAACCGCTGAGTGAGACTCGAGCATTTGCTATTATTTCTGCATCCGGCTTCTTAACTGCGGTGCCAGCGGCTATCGCGGGAGGCATAAGGATGGAGGCGGCAAACGTGTTGGTGCGTTTGGCATCCCATACCGGGCTCTTATCGCGGGCAAACGAAAATATGGTCATCCCAGCACGCCTTTTACCGTCTCCCCGGTCGATGCCAAAGGGTTCCAGGATAGATGGGATTGCTGTTGCCGGTAACTCGCGCCTCATCATGTCATTAAGTGTTGTGTGTCCGGGCAGTTGTCCAGCTCTCAAACGACAAATCAGCGCGTGATACCCCTTACGGCCTCTAAGCCGCGTCTGTGTGGTCGACATAAGTCGGTGCCTGCGCGGAGGACAATGGCGAGCCATAGTGTGTTCCGGTCCAGCGGTGTTCAAAGGCTGCCAGGTGGTACGGCGTGGAGCCAAGCACTGCTTTATTGAGTCATGGCGCTCCGTGGCCCAGCTTGGCCGGTTTATTGTCAGTCGGTTGTTGATTGTTAAGAAAATGCTATTGATTTCACCCGGAAATCTAGTTTTCTCGATGCCCTCAGTTGTTTTCAAGAAAATGAACTTGCACAATGTCCATGTCCATGCATCACGAGCACGTTATATAAAGGTCGTGGGGTAGCCATGAGACGTGGCTGAATGCATGGTAAAGTTCAAGCCAGATCTGTCGGGAAGCTTGCAGTTCTCTGTAGGGGCGGCCAAACAAAATCAACAAGTTTTTTTCCTAAGGGGGGGAAAGGAAGGTGCCGTCTTAGATCGATCCATTCCATGGAACGTTTGGCACGTTCGATATAAATGAAAAAAATCATGTTGTTACAAGTTCACTCCCACTTCCACCCATTTCTATCCTCCCGAGAATCCGTTGTATGTTTGAGGGGGCATGGCTTGCATAATTCATGGACGTCCCTTAGATTAGATAAAAGGAACATTCCCAGGCACGTGTCACTCCTGTGCGTTTTGATAACATTTGTTTTGATCATTCTTAGCTAAAAGATTTTGATGCGTTTGTTCTTTGTACCCAGGTCTCTACGTTCTTCAGCTATCGATATTCCGCCACTACGGTACATCTGGATAATTTTGTTTCCATCGTGCTTAGTTCGAAGAGTTCGAGGTCTTTGTACATTGTCCCTAGCTCTCGACGTTCCTGACGATTTTCCTGGCGGGGACTTACTAGCCGCAATCTGTTACAGGATATACTGGAAGGAGACGAGCTGAATCTAGAATATATGTTCATCGCCGAACTTATCCGCGACTTGGTTAAGGTAAGTGGTGCTCGATTTTGCGAGAGGCTTTTGCTGATGACTGTAACCAGTAAAGAGAGAACTGATTTATAATCGAGTTAAATGCGATCAAAATCTTAGAGTTCATGTTAGACGGTGAGGTTCACGTGCATACCGAAATAGTGAAAGTCCAGTTCCCTAAATAATTTTCCCCTCAAGTTTTTAGCCTGACAGGATTTTGTAAGGACATTTTAGTGTCGTAGAATATTGGAACACTGACTGAATGACTGGCTGACCGACCGACCCACTGATCGACCTGCAACGGTATGATACTTCAATACTTTACTATAGTACGGTCATTACTACATTTGGCGCTTCAATGTGCTTGTAGGCCATATAAAAAGCTTTAGTAAGTACCGATTGTTACTTAAAGACCGGCTGCCAAATAGTTGACATAAAAGCGAATTCACATGCCAGAAAACGGGGTATAGATCATCATATCTTAGGTAAATATGACCAGAATCTGCTGTCAACACTTGAATGAAAAACAAACGCCAGTAACGCTCCAAATAGACCTGGCGTCGTCATGCGAATTATGCAAATTCTGTGTTGAGTAGATCGGTTGTTTTGACCATTGCAGGGCATGCTGTACTTGCACACCTCTACGCTGCTCATGCACGGCAATCTCAAATCGTCCAACTGCGTGGTGACCTCCAGATGGGTGCTCAAGGTCACTGACTTTGGCCTGCACGAGCTGCGCACGATGTCAGACCGCGACAGCGAGTGTGATTACCAGTACTACAAGAGTGAGTCCTGCCCCTCCGGTCCGCGGTGTCCCTCAGATGTGTTTGGCTCCAGCTGGTAGCAGTGCTTTCATCTGGCTGCTCGAAGTCGAGGCGCGCAGTTTATGGAGCACCAGTAGAGTGAAATGTTTGATTAAATCGTGAAACCCTATCACATAAAACCCTGAATTCACGGACATGGGATTCTTTTCTGTACAGGTGGGACGTTTTGTTGCCTTTTTCATCAACACGGAAAGGGCTGAAACGATAAGCAGGGCCATTTCATGGACGGCATGGACCGGTCAGCCCACAACCGTGCGCTACGTGCGTGTCGGCGGCGCGCGCACCGCGATTCTAGATGGCCTTGGCCGCCCACGCGCAGCGGCGAGGCCCAGCTTTTCGAGACTTCTGTTTGGATGGCACGTCTCGAGTACCTCTTCGTGCGTCTATGCACCATTTCCGCCGGTGATTCTTATTTCAGTTACCGCGTGCTGCGATTCGAAGTTTTTGTGACCGATGTGCCGTAGGTGTAGTGTAGTGTGCCGTAGGGACACTGATGTAGACGGGTCTGACCTGGAACATTGGAGACGGGAACAGGAACGAAGATCGGAAACGCTGCGGACGAATTTTCTGACAGCCTTTGTGTAGTTGAGTCGGGAGCTAGGGATGGGAGGAGAGAGGGAGGGGGCCGGGCTGGAGGTGGATCAGCAGGGACAAGCCAGTGGGAGAGGGGGAGGGGTCCTGGCTGGAGGTGGATCAGCAGGGACAAGCCAATGGAAGAGGGGGAGGGGGCCGGGCTGGAGGTGGATCAGCAGGGACAAGCCAAGCCCTGACCCAAATATCCATGAAGTGTTTTGTGTTTTTTTTTTGTTGCTTCTTTAATTTTATGTTTTGTTTGTGTACACTGTTTACGTTGTGTGCTATGTGCCGTCAGTTTTACTTCGGAACGGTATTTTTGCATGCTTCTCCGGCACTGGTAAGAAGAGCTTGCGTTGAACGAAGAACGCAGTAACTCATTGCAATGTCAACAAAAAAATTATCAGCAAGCCTGCCATTTTGCTGATAAGGGTTCTTCATGTGGGCGATGTCAGCCTCGAGTGACATTCTCACGTGTCAGGCCTCATAGGAGATCTTTTGATCTCCAATAGTTCACCAGTGGTCGCGAGCTGTTTCTGCATTCATTATAGTTTCAGAAATCCTGGCAATAAAACATCATCGACCAGTTAAATTGCGTAATAACTGCATGTGCACCGGATGTCTTCTCAGATGCGTGGGTTCGGTGTGTTCTATGTTAAACGTTGACTTAAGAACAGTTTAGGTACTTTGACAAGCCGTACGTGGACAACATCGATCAACAGATTAGGTGGTGCTGCTGCTGTTAGTTTATTTACAGCGACTACTGCAGAAATTCTGCACCACATCTTGGTATTTTGGAATTACACAATTTTCCAAAAATGAGTGGAGAAATTGGATGGACAGGTGCTAAAATACTTCTTGATTTTTTGTGTCGCTGATATCATTCTGTCATGTCACAAATTTGTATGTATTTCAACTTATTTCATGCTGTTCGTATACAAAACACTTTGATTCTATGACACAAACAGGTTGTTGATTGATCACGATAGTAGATGCTCGTCGTTGAAACAGATAGAAATCCCATGGCGTACGCTGCCACCTATTCCTTAGGCCGTGGGGCTTATAATGTGATATGGGAACGCAAGCACCAATTTTCCCAACATTCGCGGTTTGTAGCTTTTTTGGGTCACCGTTTTACGTCTGCCGCTTTTGTCATCATGTGCTGATTGCGCTGGGTCAATCTGAAGTGCTCATTAAAATTGTATTCACGAAAGCCTGGGATACACATTACTTGCCCACGGTAGCTTTCTTCCTTTCCGTTTATTTCGTGTGAGCGAATGCAGCGAGGTGAGCGATGAGTGGGGCTATTGTTAGTGGCATTATTGCAGCAGCGGTTTTTATATTTGAAATAAAAACAAACCCAAAATTTTTGGTCGACCTGATTTCTTTAGCCTTTTTGAGCGGACAGTTGGTGCATCCTTGGACTTCAGACTGAACTTCGCACAAGAACTTGCAGAATACGGCACATCCTATGGAAGCCGTGTGGGCGTTGGACGCGGGCGACGTGCCGGGACCGGCGGTGGCCCCAGCCCCGATCCGCCGGGCGCGTCAGGTGGTGGCCTCCGCGGCCCGACAGCGGCCTGGGCCGCCCTCGCACACCTGCTGTCACGATGTCGAGCGACTGCGGCGACTCAGCTGCCGCTGCTGATAGGTCACGACGATAGGTAACACGGTATCGATCTGCATTGGCCCCCCGCCAGGCACGATGGGAGCAAAAAGCTGGTACACCCCAACGTTCGGTATCGCCGGTGAGCCACGTGCCGATTCCGGGCTGTTGTCCCCCTCCTCCCCCCCCCCCTTATTGCCCGACGGAAACGCTTTTTGCAGCGGCTTCAGCGCTTTTTTGTTTGTTCTTGTTTTTTGTAAAAAGTTTGCTTTTTAAGGCATTGGCTGTCCGAAGGCTAACGAATCACTTACGCTGACTAATACGATTTCACTTTACATGTGGTCACGTATACACTGTCATGCTGCACATGTTACATAAATGAGAAATGAGGAATTATGCTGATGCTCTCTTTCAACATAACATATGCTTTGCGTTGCCCGGTTTGTGGCTCGCACCATTTCCAGATTAAATTGAAGCTCACCATCTAAAACGCCTGAAAGGTCCGAGGTTCGGATCTTGAAAACTGCCTTCCATGCAATTCAAATGACACTCTTCGCGCTCAGCAGAACAACACAAGCTCCTGGCATCAGCGCCTCGAGTGATTTACGACAGAAGCACCTCCATGAACCATCCTCGCGTCACGTGCTCGATTTCCAACTGGTTTGCACCAGCTCAGACTGGCTGATTCATGCCACGTGCACCCTTTTAAGCTTCAGCGCCGGCACCAGCTGGATATCCAGTGGTTTTTGCCATTTGGGCCTTGCACGGCACAAGTCCGGCACAAGTTTGCACGGCACAAGTCCGGCACACACGACGGCGGCACGTCTGAGCGGAACGCTCACGGTGTCCGTGAAGGTGTCGTATAATGGGTGGGCAGGGGAGCTGTGACGGAGAAACGATGCCTCCGTGCAACGGCAAATAGCATCAGCCTGTTGGAAGATGACAAATATGGAAGGATCAGGTTAGCCGAGAGTTCCTTCGTCATTCGTGACAGTGGCTGCGGCATACATGAACAATTCGCTCAAGATATTTTTGTGCATAGTTGTTCTTTCCTTTCGGTCAGGAAGGATACCTTTTTAGAGTTGTTCTTTTACCTCATGTTTAGTGTGGCAGACTTGTTGGAATTCATATGTTGTGACATGCGGTCGACATTGTGAAAATAGTGAAAATCATTCGGTTACAAAGCGGGCTCGGTTATGGAAAGGGCTATGATTTGGCTTATGGAATAGACTATGGATAGGCTAAATAGACCTATCCTATAGAAAGGGCTCTGAACACATGAGCCTTGCAGGCCACCCGCCAGAGCCCTTTCTGTAGGATAGGCCTGTTAGGAGTGCGTGTTATTCAATTCTATAGGAGTGTCTATAGGAGTGCTATATATATATATCGAGCCTATAGGAGTGCGTGTTAAGAATTGGTGCCAAACCGGCTGAGCGCCTCGTCAGCGCGCGCGGAGCTGGACTGGGCTGTTCAGATGCACATGCGTGCCATGTGCTGAAAGATCGCAGAGAGTGACTTAGGTCATTAATTATGTTCGTATTAAAGTGCATCTTGTGTGTTATCGAAGTGCGTGTCGCGCGCTGTCTTAGGGCACAAGTTGTCTATGATCCATCAAAAACTTCCTCCCCGGGTAATACGTAGAGCTTAGAGCGTTTTTCAACGATGTTGATGTCATATGCACAGACCTTGGCTTCCCGCTGCCAAGACAGGTTCCTATGCCTCCCTGCTTATAGCAGGCATGACAGGCGTTTCATGGTGCTGATGGCTATCATTATGGCTATGTCCGGCTGAAGTTCGGCGGGACACGACGCCGTCAAACGTGTCCTCTTCTGAGCCACTGAACGCGGCCAACTTACGTCGGACGACCGCGTCGGACGCAGAGCAATGAAAAGGCCAAAATGTTCACTGGTCAGTTACGCATGAGCCATCGCTTCCCTTCGCCACCGCCTGGCGCCGGATCCCCCTCTCGAGCTGACCGCCAAGCATCGTATGGCGAGTGCAGCGGTCCGCCCAGCTCCTGCTGACTCCCCCCCCCCCCCCCGCCAGGTCAGCTGTGGAAGAGTCCGGAACAGCTGCGCTCGCCACCGACAGCGCCGCACCGCTCGCAGGCGGACGACGTGTACGCGTTCGGCATCATCCTGCACGAGATCATGTGCCGCGAGGGTCCGTTCGGCAGCAGCGCGCCGCGCGAGGAGCCCAAACGTGAGCAGGCACCGACCGCCGGGCGCAGAACCCAGGGGGTTAGCTGGAGGACGGACCGTGCCATGCTCACGAGCACCGTCGGCCTCGCATGTCAAAATAGTGTATGGTGGAGGCGCTGCTGCGCTGCAGTCAAGGCATGCTCGGAAATTCCTCTTCATCGTCCTGCTCTGCACACATGGTGTGAGTTTGACCCTCTCCCGACCCTTGACCTACCTCCGCCGAAATGATGAATACGCAAGCTGTTTCCCGCGGCCCATGCTCCACGTCTCGTGTGCGCAGTGCGCCCGCGGCGGAACGCCTCACTCGCCGTGTGCCCGCGGCGGACACCTCACTCTCGTGTGCCCGTGGCGGACGCGTGTATCGCGTGCCCACTGTAGGGACGGGCTCTGAGGCGTCCCTCAGGTGACCGCATTGTCGGCGGGTGACCCCAGTGTCGGCGGGTGACCCTGGTGTCGGCGGGTGACCCTGGTGTCGGCGGGTGACTGCAGTGTCGGCGGCGGGTGATCCCAGTGTCGGTGGGTGACCCCAGTGGCGGCGGGTGACCGTAGTGTCGGCGGGTGACCCTAGTGTCGGCGGGTGACCCTGGTGTCGGCGGGTGATCGCAGTGTCGGCGGCGGGTGATCCCAGTGTCGGTGGGTGACCCCAGTGTCGGCGGGTGACCGTAGTATCGGCGGGTGACCCTGGTGTCGGCGGGTGACCCTGGTGTCGGCGGGTGATCGCAGTGTCGGCGGGTGACCGCAGTGTCGGCGGCGGGTGACCCCAGTGTCGGCGGGTGACCGTAGTGTCGGCGGCGGGTGACCCCAGTGTCGGCGGGTGACCCTGGTGTCGGCTTGTGCTGCAGAGATCGTGGAGCGGGTGCAGGCGGGACCGGGGCCGGGGCCGGACGACCAGCCGTTCCGGCCCTCCATCGGCTGTCTGCGGCCGCCTCCCGACATGCCGGCAGAGTCAGAGAAGGTCAGTTGATGCCGGGTGTCGGACCAGATATCGGTCATGGATGTCTGGAGAGCTGCCGGCTGTCGGGGGCAGGAGGGCTAGGAGAGTTCTCGTCTGGTGGTGGTGGTGGGTGTCATCGGGGTAGATGGAGATTAGGTTCCGCTGAGGGCAGGTTATCTGACCACCATAGCAGAGTGAGGGCCAACGCTCACTTTTGTAAAGCGGCGTCTAATGGTTGCCTAGAGCAGGAGGTACCGCCATCGCCATAATCATTAATGCCTCCTTTCATGAGAAAAAAAGAAAGAATACGTGGGATATGTAGCCATGCAGTTATACGCTGCCATGTCCAGAATCATCGTCTCCATCACCAGCTGTGTCACCTTCTCCGCTCTGGCCCGGCAGCTGGTGGTGGAGTGCATGCAGCAGTGCTGGAACGAGTCTGACCTGGCCAGGCCTACATTTCTGGACGTGAAGAAGATGCTACAGCCCCTCCGCTCCGGACTGTGAGCATGGGCCCAGTGTTCCACTGCCCGATGACACGCCGCCAGGTTATGGCCCGCCGTAACGTCTGGACATTTTGAACTCCCAATTTTTTGCTGTGCATGCCGTGCAGGTTTTGTGCATGCCAGCACTAGACACAGCCAATGGGCCTCTCTTTCCACTCGGAAGTTCTCTCCCGTCCGGACAATGGATATGGCCGCACGTGTCATCTCGGACTTATCACGGTGGGGCTGGCTAATTGGCTGGCTTCGGATCAGCTGTTGAATGACCTCGTGACTCGACTGAGATGCCTGCCTCCTCTGCTCGCCTGCTACTCTCGCCAGCCTGAGAAGTGCCTGCAGTGTTGAGACAGCCTGTTCTCCGTAGCTCTTGGGCCATCTGTGTCATCTATGCGTTGTGAGCTGGTCAGTGGTGCTGAGGCGCTCGTTACTTGTGATCTGGTCAGTGGTGCTGAGGCGCTCGTTACTTGTGATCTGGTCAGTGGTGCTGAGGCGCTCGTTACTTGTGATCTGGTCAGTGGTGCTGAGGCGCTCGTTACTTGTGATCTGGTCAGTGGTGCTGAGGCGCTCGTTACTTGTGATCTGGTCAGTGGTGCTGAGGCGCTCGTTACTTGTGATCTGGTCAGTGGTGCTGAGGCGCTCGTGACTTATGAGCTGTTCAGTAGTACTGAGGCGCTCGTTACGCCAGATCTGTGTGGCGAGCGCTGTCGCTGCTGCTGCTCTGTTATTTGCCATGGATCTGCGCGTGGCCAAAGTCAACAAGAGGTTTCTCAGCGCTCTTCTTTGGGTCATTCGGAGAAAGAAGTAAGCTTTTTGAATGATCAATACGTCAGCTGTTCCCGGCTCAGGTGTAATTCTGTGGGTCGACGGAGCTGACACCACCTCTTCATTAAATGCAGGCATTGCCCTAAGAAGCGTACATCAAGTGTAGGTCAAGTCATGCTACATGATTTGCTGTGTTCATACTTGGTATGCGTTGTCCAGATCTGTTAATCTGGTAAACCAAATGATGGAGAAAATGGAGAAGTATGCGAACAACCTGGAGGATCTGGTGAGGGAGCGCACCCACCTGCTGAATGAAGAGAAGCAAAAGACGGAGGCTCTTCTCTATCGCATGCTGCCACCGTAAGACTTATATAACATCGGAATGTTTTGCTCGGCGTTTTCACTCACTTTAAATCGAGTGTTTTTTGCTAACCTCCACGAGAATCGTTTGCAAAATTCACAGAAAGCACACGATGATACTCACAATTGCTGATTTGTGTTCATCATAGAACGCTTACGTGTTTGATGCAGGTAGATGGGATTGCAACGCACTGGACATTTAAGCTGAGCCGAAGGCGGAAGTGTCATCGAAATTTATGTCATATAGTCCACCGTCAGAGACGGCGCCGCGAGTGGTGAAGGTGAAGCTCTGGGCGGTCAGGTCGCTTGGGCACAGCACGTTCGGAGGCGAAAACTTATAGAACAGCCGCTAGGAGTTGAGCTTGTTTGGGCGCTGGGACGGCAGTCGGTGACCTGCTCCGAGCTGCCAGCAACGTCCGCTCCGCTGAGAGCTGAGCTTGTTTTGGCGCTGGGGCGGCAGTCGGTGATCTGCTTCGAGCTGCCAGCAACGTTCGCCACTTTTAATGACTGGAGTGCGGCGAAAACATCACGTGCGAGCAGTACCGTCCCGCAAGGCCAGAAGTCATGTGTCACATTACAAGTCATAGCACATGATCTTTTTACTCTGTGTATGGCAGAGCGATGTTGTTAGTTTTCTTGTAGCGTGATTATCCACTGGGTATAAAAAGTCTTCCGTGAGGCCGGACGTGTGTGTTTTTACCCGTCTTGGCTGATAGTCGGGGCATTGTGTGCACGCTATTTGTGACTGGTTGTAAAAACACTTCATATCATATCACATCGTTCCACTTTCCGGGCGATAATGTGCCCCTAATATAACTCGCGGTATCTGATTGTTTTGGCCTTGCCGTGCTGGTGCTGTGCCGGCTGACCTGACGATGGTGCTGAACAGGCCCCGTACGCTTTCGATACCGTTCAGTTTTACGGGATACTCCTCCTTTGACTCCCGAGCTCCTGAGCTCTCGAGGTTCCGAGCACCTGAGCTCCCGAGTTTCCGAGCTCCCGAAATCCCGAGCTCCCGAGCTTCCAAGCTCTCGAACTCCCAAGGTCCGGAGTTTTCAAGCTCCCGAACTCCCGAGCTCCCGAGCTCCCGAGCTCCCGAGCTCTCGAGCTCTCGAGTTCCCGAGCTCTCGAGCTCCCGAGTTCTCGAGCTTCCAAGCTCTCAAACTCCCTAGGTCCCGAGTTTTCAAGCTTCCGAACCCCCGAGCTCCCGAGCTCCCGAGCTCCCGAGCTCCCGAGCTCTCGAGCTCCCAAACTCTCGAACTCCCAAGGTCGCGAGCTCCCAAGCTCCGGACTCCGGAGCTCGTCTTTGCCGTGCCCTTCACCCGTCACCGCCGCCGCTGCCGGCCCGGGAGCGTTGCGCCGCTGCCAGGCGGCCGTTCGCCGCGTGACCCCGGCGCCCGGTCTGACGGCGTATGACCCGCCGGCAGGCCGGTGGCGTACAACCTGACCCGGGGTATCCCCGTCCAGCCGGAGACGTTCGACTCAGTCACCATCTACTTCAGCGACATCGTTGGCTTCACACAGATCTCAGCCGACAGCTCGCCGCTACAAGTGGGTCACGCCGGTGTATTCTACCCGCCCCCCTCACCCCCACCCCCTGCACCACCTGTCCGGTAGAGTGCACATGTGTCTCACGAACGGTGGGTTTGTCCCTCCCTCCTAACCCTGTCAAAGCTACTTAGTTCGCAAGTATCCTGCTGTCGGAACCGGGGTGGATGGGGTCTGATCTCCTCCGGCGGAGTTGGAGGCATCCACTCCCAGATGTGACCTCTCCCCCTATCCGGGCTGGTGGTGGCTCACATTTGTCCAGCTGCTGGAGCTGGCGGGCCCCACACGTGACCCACTGCCGGGACTGATCGAGCTTGCGCGTCTCGTCGTGCAGGGGGAGGGGGAGGGGGACGTCCCCGCTATAGGCTCACATATGTGGCGACTGCCGATGGATGAGGCCTCTCCTCTCAGTCGGATTGATGATCTCACGCAAGTGTTTCAGTTCATGTCTCTCTACTTTTTTGTGAACGCACCTGGCAGTGACCTTTCGTGCCTACATCATTGTCGATGGTAGTTTCTGGGTAGACGCGAGTTATAGGCCTTGTTTGTGCTCACTGGAGGCAGGTGGCCGGTGACAGTCACTTTGAGTGTGTGTAAACGGGAGTGTGTGTAAACGGGCCAGCAACATGTGTTCGGGAGTGTGTGTAAGCGGACCAGCAACACGTGTTCGGGAGTGTGTGTTAGCGGACCAGCAAAGGGAGATGATTTAAAGTTCAGATTGCTCTAGCGTTATTCAAAAAAGCCTCACAGAATGGCTGACGTTGAAATTAGGTCATCTTTGTCAAATTGGTCAGCGGCCGTCTTCCACGATTTTGTAAAGATGTGGCCACAGGCCATGCCATCAGTATGGAACAAAATGGAAGGCTGAACTGGGATATCAAACTTCTCGTCGGCATTGTCAAAAATGAGTACTTAAAAATGAGTTTCATAAAGCTCGTTGACTGATGCCGTAAAGGAAGCTGAATGCTGTATGTTTCCGCCTTTGGGCCATCGGTCACCAGCATCTGGGCGGCGAAACTGAAGCTGCTCCTCAGCTTCCCCCTCGCCGGTCCAGGCATGGTCTCAGCTGCCCCCTCGCTGGTCCAGGCATGGCCTCAGCTGCCCTCTCGCCGGTCCAGGCATGGTCACCCAATATTGTCGGGTGTCTGGCTTCACTGCAGTTGGAAACACTCAGATGCTTTTATCTCTCCGGCTTTGGGTAGCTTGAAGTACTCTGGTGTCATGATGCTCTTTGGTGGAAGTCTGATAGATATCGTTGACAGGCTGCTATGAGGTTAGTCATTTCAAAAGCGGACGGATATCGATGATCGATATAAGGTGACACTGCGGCCCGACAAGCCTAGCTGAGACGCCCGAGACGCTCTGAGTGGAAACACGAGCAAGAAAGCCTTATCGACTCAACGTATGAAACAAAGTGGTGCGCACTTACACCCGGTGTGGTCTACGGAGGCGCCGACGCCTGAAGTCCGTCTCCACATGTTGTAACGTGCTCGGTGCCCGCGTTCAAAGCATTATCATACGGTTTGATGATTTGCTCGTGATAGCGCAAAATGGGCCAAGTGAGTATTTTATTAGATTGACATAAAAGATGGCCATGTCAGATCAAAGTAATGATCAGGTGTGTCTCGATTTCCCTCCCTACAACCGACGTGTGAAGCGCGTCGTTGAAGATTATGTTGGCTACCAGCGCTGCGAAATAACTGGAGGACGACACATGAAGCTGGTGCGAGCACAGATCTGGCGAATGCGGGTCGTCCTTGTGATGCGTTTAAGTACAGCTCTTGTGGTCAGCAATGACCTTGTGATGCGTTTAAGCCCAGCTTTTGCGACCAGTAATGACCTTTTCAACGCGATGAAGTAAAAAGACACGTGGAAGGTGAAGTAAGAAGACACGTGGAAGGAGGTAGAAATACGGTAGCACTGTGCTCATCTTGTGTTACCGACTCACTGCGGCTTACACCGCGGGATAACTCCAAGTTCAAGCGTTTACGTCCAAGTGCTTACGTAATCATGGTCTTTGTCCCATTATTGGCTGGACCCGACATTCCGTTTGCCGTTTGTTGGACGCGCGCGCCTCGTTGATCGGATATCTTCGAAACATAGCACTGACGCGTGGAGTTCGCCAAATTGTAAAGAATGTACCTGCTGCGCGGTCTGCAGCGCCATATCAGGGTTTGCCGTGCGCTCTGATGGACCTCCCAAGTACGTTGGCTACAAGGCCTTTTCTTGGCCAAGGGTCACCGCATGCACCCGGTGAGACTGGGGTGACGGGACCGCGGGGTGAAACGGGCTGGTGAGACGGGGGTTACGAGACCGCAGGGTGAAACGGGCCGGTAAGACGGGGCTACGGGACCGCAGGATGAAACAGGCCGGTGAGACGGGGCTACGGGACCGCAGGATGAAACGGGCCGGTAAGACGGGGCTACGGGACCGCAGGGTGAAACGGGCCGGTAAGACGGGGCTACGGGACCGCAGGGTGAAACAGGCCGGTGAAACGGGGGTTACGAGACTGCAGGATGAAACGGGCCGATGAGACGGGGTTACGGGACCGCAGGATGAAATAGGCCGGTGAGACGGGGCTACGGGACCGCAGGGTGAAACGGGCCGGTGAGACGGGGTTACGGGACCGCAGGGTGAAACGGGCCGGTGAGACTGGGTTACGGGACCGCAGGATGAAACGGGCCGGTGAGACGGGGGTTACGAGACCGCACGATGAATCGGGCCGGTGAGACGGGGCTACGGGACCGCAGGATGAAACGGGCGCAGAGGAAGGAAGGGCAGATGAATGCAGGCTGCCCGCGGAATGTTTATGTTTTGCTGAGCTGTGTTTTGATCGAAGGGAAATGTGCCTATGTCTCATCCATTTTATTTGCGATTTCAGGTGGTGGAACTGCTGAACGACCTGTACACCCTGTTTGATGACATCATACAGGGCTATGATGTCTACAAAGTCGAAACAATCGGTGACGCATATATGGTCGTAAGTTGGTCGACCGTTGTGGAACCTTCTGCGTCTTCTGTATCGTTTTAAACTCAGCAATTAATTTTATTTCACAAGTGCCTTTCATCTGGATGCCAACGCGGCATCACATTTGTACACCACGAAATGCTTGTTTTCGCGCAGGTAAGCTAGAAATATGCTGTTTTTTGTTGGTTGCCTGCACTTTTGGTTAAAGTTACATTTTCCCTGCATTTTCCTCCGCGGCTTTCCCTTCATTGTACGCATTGTTATTTTCCTTCGCGGCAGCAGTGTCAGTGGAATTGTACAGGTTTCCTTTCTGAGTAGTGGTAGTAGTAATTGGGACTTTCGGGCGCTTCGACTGCCGGCTGTATGGCATTCATGGTATCCTCTCTGAACTGAATGCAGTCGTGTGTATAATTCTCAGTCGCCATTAGGTCAGTACACTATAAGAGCTATTCCGTTGTTCATTGCATTCGCTAACTTCTTGATTATTAGTGGTGGACGGCGGGAAGTTTTAGATATTTTGGCAAAAAAATAAGGACTCGTGCAAGATTCTGGTCGAAGACTACAGTACGAATCACGTGGCTTCATTAACAATTCATGGGCGAACTGCGCTCTCAGCATAGCCGACGGTTCATTTTTAGGACAGTGCGCCTTAGAAATACGATACAAAACGACAGGTCTTACGATTAACGCTTTAGTGCTACGTTAAACCTTATATATGCGTAACGTTAACCGATGTAGATGTTTAACGTTAAACGCTCTAAACGAGCTTTTTGTCTCGGCGCCTGGCGGATACACGGCATTGGGTCAGCTGATTATAAAGGGTATGCTGTGACATCATTGCGTACTTTGGCAGGCCACCTCGCGCGCGCGGATGAAACTGTTTCCAGAATGAATCTTCTACCATTGTGCTTCGAGAACTTTCACCCACCTGCGTCTTGATCCAGCTCAGTTTTTTATGCAAAACCCCGCACAATCTCTCTATTAACACGCGCTTGGGTGGGGAGGGGTAAATTGACCCCCTAAGGTTCTTCCAGAATGGTTTCTGAACGGCGCCAAATTTTGCATAGCTGTAGACAATTGAATAGCAGATCGTTTGACAAAAAATTGGATGTGATTTGTGAGGTTGCTGACATCTGGCAGGTCAAAGTCAGGCTATGGTCTCAGCGAAGTCCGTTTCTGGAGAATCGTTCAATCTGATGCAACAACGTAGTATTAGGCGAAGCCATACATCTCCGAGATGCTTCCTCAGGTAACAAAAGTATTGAAGGAGCAAATTATGTTGACCTTAGGTCAGGTATGAAGGTCAGACTAAGGTCATAGCCAACCTGTTTTATTACACTATGGCTTGCTACATGGAATATTTTCTGGTGCTCGTTCCAAATTTACTGATAGCAGGAACCGCGTTATACATCTTCCATGGACTTCTTAGAGGTCAGAGTAAGTCATTGACATAAAAGGACCCAGGCCAACGTTTTGTTTTTACAAACATGCTGCTAAGCGTAATCTGTATCGCTTATTCAAATACAAAGTTCAGAGCAGTCTTCCATCATTTTGGTCACCATGACCTTCAAAAGGTCAAAGAAGGTCACTGACCTTAGTGGAGCATGTGATCTTTTGCTTAGGAACAGTTATCTAGGTTGTGGGGACACTTCGGAGACCAATCTGGAATTTGACCTTGTTTGACCTTATTAGAGCCAAAGATTGCAACCTAGGAACCTCAAACTTTGACTTAAGTGAGTTCACGTATAGGTCAATACACCCTGAAAATTTGGTGTCTCTAGCTCTCCTGGTTCCCGAGATCTTAGGGGGGCCAAATTGACCCCCCACCAGAGCAAATGGTATCTAGCAGGCCACCCGGACGCGTGTTAAAAGTGATGTTACACAGTATTATCGGTCTATGATACTGCTTCCAAACACAGATTTTGCTAGGACTGAGCCAAAATTCCTGCTAAAGCTCCGAATGCCTGTTGCCTGTAAAACTCGCAGAAAACGTGTTTATATGTGCTCTACCCGGCTGCGCATTCAGTATCATGTTCAGCAGCTACTGACTCTTTCTTTTGCCGCTAGGTGTCAGGTGTGCCCGAACGCAATGGGATCCGGCATGCGGGCGAAATCGCCTCGATGGCGCTCAGCCTGCTCCAGGCGATCCGCAAGCACACGATCCAGCACCGGCCCAGCGAACAACTCAAGCTGCGCATCGGGGTGCATACCGGTAGGTGGTAGGTGGGGGGGGGGGGGGGAGGGGAGGGACCGGGGGGGGGGGGGGGGGGGCGCTAGAGGCCTGGATGGACTGGGAGCTTCAGGCTGTGAGCCATTGCCCCGACTGGGGCGGAGGTCCCTCAACAGAGTTTGGACCTATATGGGCCCAGTAAGGAGGGCCAAGTTTTGAGGCGGCGATCTATGGCGTGCTGCTCGCTGAACTCCGTTGCACCAGGAGAAGGCAGGCCGGCTGTAATCTTCATCATCCACCCGTCATGGAGGCGGTGTCAACGTCACCAGACAGCATCGTCACATCCAAACTGCATCTTAAACTATTCCGTGCTGTTCTGCGGCCTCTCCGCGCCCCCAGTGATTCCCTGTGACGTAAGGTCCGGCGCCACGCCGCGGACCCCCCCCCCCCCCTACCCTCCCCGCAGGTCAGGTGGTGGCCGGCGTGGTGGGACTCACCATGCCGCGCTACTGTCTGTTCGGCGACACCGTCAACACCGCCTCGCGCATCGAGTCGACCGGCGAGCCGTTGCGCATCCACATATCGGACCGGTGTCACCGCACGCTGGCGCGCCTCGGCGGCTACCGGACGGAGCCGCGCGGCCCCGTACCCATGAAGGGCAAGGGTCTAGTGGAGACGCACTGGCTGCTGGGCGCCGACGCCGGCGCTGTGCAGCGGCGGCGTGTCGACCTGCCGTCGCTGCCACCACTCTTCTCGCGCAGCAGCGTGTGTCACGGCACGGCGGCGCAGTGTGCGTCCACCCTCAGTTTGCCGAGCGAGCGCACCCGCGGCTCGGCGGCGGCGACCTGCGGCGCCCCGAGTCCGGCGCCATCGCGGTCGTCGGAGCGCCCGAACCGGCTGGCCGTGCCGCGCTGCCTCCACCGACCGAACGGACTGCCGCCCATTCGGGAGTCGCGCAGCCTGGAGAACTTCCGGCCGGCGCCGCGGCTGTCGGCGCCGCCGCACCGGCGCGACTCCCGCTCGGTCGGCAACTGTCGCGACCTTGGGCCGCCGCAGGACGCGCCCGGCGAGGTCCAGCCGCTCATACCGAATCCGCGCCTGCTGCAAATGCGGCTGGCGTCCCAGCTGGAGTCGGCCGCGCTGGCTGATGAGGAGGAGGCGGAGGAGACGGAGGGTGAGGAGGCTGGTGGCGGCGGCGGCGAGGCAGCAGGGGAGGAGGCGGTGGTGGTGGTGCCGCTGCCGCCGGCCGCCGCGCCGCCCGCCTGGGACTGCCTCAAGGACTGGTTTCGGCGCTTCTTCAGCCGTCACCGACTCGAGCCGCCCATGCCGCTCAACGGCAAGCTCAAGCACAACGGCTACAGCCTCCACTCGAGCCACGACACGGCCGTGTGATGCGCCGCGGCTGGGCGACCGCGGCGCCGCCGTGTGATAGCCCTGGAGACGGCGGTCGGCAGCGGGGCTGGCGCGACGCTGGCCGGCCCCGCAGCGAGGTCCGGCGCCGGTGTGCGCCCCGTTCGTTTGAGTGCCATGTGGCTGTGGTCCGGCTGGGAGGAGCCCGACCGGCGCGGGCTCCCGCGCCGCGGCGGCAGGGACAACACGCGCCGGGGCCCGCGCGCGCCGGCGGCCCAGCGGGGTGTAGGCAGTTCCATAGTGTTCATGAGGAGGCGGCGGCGAAGCGGCCGCCCAAGTGCACATCTCATCACACACGATATTTGTCACGAAGTTGTTGTTTGATGTATTTACCTGTGCTGCCGTTTGTTGTATTTGCAGCATGTTTATTGTAATTAATATATCATGATCATCCACACCAGTGGCGTGGTGGCCGCGGTGGTGAGTTTGAAAATTCCATGAGGTGATAGCGTGAATGAAATGCAATAAAGTTTCAGGCGCAATATAGTTCAGAGGCTATGTCACACTTGGCACTACGTCACGCGTGAGCAATGCTGGATGGAATTTGGTTTCCAAACGTTAATAGTGTACACACTGAACGTCCATCCGTCCGTTGTGGGGCAGCCTACAGGCTCTACCAGACTGATCAGCTGGTACTTTTCAAGGGATCGCAAACACTGCGAAGCTGGTGCCTAGAACAATCTTTGATCGTCCTCAAAGGTCACAGGCCAGCTGACTTTAGGCACCTACACAGAGCCTCTCGGTCGAACACACTGCAGAGGAACGGTGCGTGGCATGACAGCGTCCAGCTTACATGCATCAAAGCGCCTTGTCAAGTGGGTGATAGCTTCCGACTGCTGCTTAGCATCATCAGCTGGCCGCAGTGAGACCCGGAGTCCCCGTTCCTCACAGTACTGCCGTGGCGACGATGAGGCGCGTCTTTCGTTTCGTGATATTGCTTCTAGGAGCAGCCTGTTTTGTTGGCCGTTCGTAGCTTTTGAGGTTCACTGTAGATTAACAGAACTTGCGGCAGATTCTGCTCTAGACATACACACTGAGGTCCCCTAAGCGGACAGAGCACTGTGGAGACTTTGTGGTCAGCAGTGCAGCAGGCTAATGCTTTGACAGGAAATCGTTTGCAAGGAGACAAAACATGAACGTTTCGAGCGTCCTACGTCGATTCCATTCCTGGTGTCACCGGAATGTCAGTCCATCCCTGGCGTTACCCGGAGGCGTCATTCTTGGGAAAATCGACGGATGGGAATTGAAAATCATGCGGTGGAGCTTGGCCGGTGCGGCATTTTGATGTACGCATTTGAATAGTACATCTTAAAAGACCATGCATCCTTAACATTAAGAGAATATCGGTTGGAATATTGCACTCTACTGTAGCGAGCTGTGTGTGGCAAGAGGTGACGATGATGTGACGCACTGCAGCTGTTAGGTATTTTGCCGTTTTGCTGGGAGTGAGTTCACCGGTCATGTTGCGTTGAAAAATTAGACCGATGAGGCGTAGACTTGGCATCTTGTAAAGAACGCTGCTCCAAACACCGGCCTTGCAGGAAGGTGCTACTTTTGCGCGCTTGCGCGAGGCCAGACGTGCCCACGTGCGCGCGACTGACCAGGAATGCCCTCCAGGGGTGATGAGACGTGACGTCCGTTACCGGCGCTGTGCCGCAGCTATCACCGCCACACACACCTAACGGCCGCAGGCTAACGCCGTCACACACCCAACGGCTGCAGTTAACCCCGCCTCACACCTATCGGACGCAGCTAACGCCGCCACACACACCCAACGGCCGCAGCTAACGCCGCCACACACACTCAACGGCTGCAGCTAACGCCGTCACCCATACCCAACGGCCGCAGCTAATGCCACAACACACACCCAACGGCTGCAGCTAACGCCGCCACACACACCCAACGGCTGCAGCTAACGCCGCCACACACACCCAACGGCCGGAGCTAACGCTGTCACCCATACCCAACGGCCGTAGCTAATTCCGCAACATACACCCAACGGCCGCAGCTAACGCCGTCAACCATACCCAACGGCCGCAGCTAGTGCCGCCACACACACCCAACGGCCGCAGTAAACGCCGTCACCCATACCCAACGGCCGTAGCTAATGCCGCAACATACACCCAACGGCCGCAGCTAACGCCGTCAACCATACCCAACGGCCGCAGCTAGTGCCGCCGCACACACCCAACGGCCGCAGTAAACGCCGTCACACACACCCAACGGCCCCAGCTGATGCCGCCATGTACACCCAACGACCGCGTGAAATGCTCTACGAGCCATGAGAAAACTACAGCAGCAGTCCTGACAACCGCAGCCGCTGAAATGCGACCCTCGGAAGATAACGCGCAACAGACAGCCGGAGCCTGCCTTGACTCGGACGCGGAACATGTGAGCAAACAAAAGTTTGAACCGTGACTGAAGATCGCATTGTGATAGCAAAACCCACATGGCGAAAGAGATTGGGTTGTGTTGGGTGAGTACACCAGGTTTATTCCGGTTTATTTCGATTGGGTCAGGTTATGCTGAATTAGTCAGAACTAGACTGCGTCAGGTTTATAGCGTACTACTCAAGCTCCGTTAACGCTATCAGCACTTGCCTTCAAGTTAATTAGTATTCCGAAGGCGACTTGAAACGACTTCATGTAAAGCTTTTGCCGATTGCAGTTGGGTCAGGTTGGGTGACGTGTTCGTCCGCCCTGTTTCATTTGAAGTCCTTGGCAATCCGAGTCGGGCTTAGGCGCCATGGCAGTAACCAAACACGGCATCGAACTCACGCAATTTAACAGTGGTTAACCCATGACTAGGCATCGGGCTCCCGATACAGGGATTCCGACTCGGGCTCAGGTCCGTGGGTTAAGACACATGCTGGCTGCGTAGAATAGACAGCAATGCTCCTCATACGAGCTCTGTGTTTACAACATACCTGAGTTGTGAGGGAGGCTGGGATCCCGGACCGTCGTCCCGTCGGCCGCGATATTGGGATCCTGGTCCCGGTTGGCCTGAAGGGTGTCTGTCCTGCACATTTTGTGTAACCGCTAAGAAGGCTTTCCTTCACTGTCTGACTGAGCACTGAGATACTAAATACAAGATGAAAGAAGTCGGTTGTAAATAATGTGTCGTAGTAAGATAGACGCCGCTTACCTGTGCCAGCATAAACCGTAAACCTGGCAGACACGTGTATGGAACCGTTCTCAGAACTTAGCATTTTCGCGTGATCTGCCGACTACCCGGCAGTTCCCGTGGTTTGTACGCGTCGCCGGCGGGGAGCCACGGTCAACATTAGCGGCGTAGTACTCCCACGGAGGTATTCTCACGCAGCACCCTGACGATGGGCGTGGGTCCTGCGCTGCACACCAAATCATATAAAAAGTGGATCCGGTATCTGCTTTCACGCGGAGAAGCGGACCAGCCGGCCAAGTGGAGCGCCGCAGGAGCGCAGTTTGGCAGGGCGGCGTCGGTTTCCATGGTCCCCATTCTGGGCGGTGTCATCGGCCGCGATAATGTGAGCGTGCGGCGGCCGTCGCGATGTCGGTGAGAACTAATTGTGGTGGTCAGCGAGAACTTACTGTGGTGGTCAGCGAGGACTTACTGAGGTGATCAGCGAGAACTTACTGTGGTGGTCAGCGAGATCTAACTGTGGTGGTCAGCGAGAGCTGGCTGTGGTGGTCAGCGAGAACTTACTGTGGTGGTCAGCGAGATCTAACTGTGGTGGTCAGCGAGAAGTTACTGTGGTGCTCAGGGAGAACTGGCTGTGGTGGTCAGCGAGAACTGGCTGTGGTGGTCAGCGAGAACTGGCTGTGGTGGTCAGCGAGAACTGGCTGTGGTGGTCAGCGAGAACTGGCTGTGGTGGTCAGCGAGAACTAGCTGTGGTGGTCGATACGATAAGAGAAATGGACGCAAAGTCCATGCGTCAGTGTGATGTTTCGAAGACATCCGACCAGTTTCCCACACGCAAGCACGTATGGACAAACGGCAAACTGGTCACCTGTGGCCAGCTAATGTGGCGAAGACTACGACTGCAAACGTCGCAAACGTTTAAACTTCATTGAAGTAGGTACGTCGCAACAAACAGACCACGGAAAGCGCTCATCACATTTTCATGTACGAACCATGTCTCACAAACTCCGGCACCTGCCGAGGGCGTGCGGCTGCCGTCGAATCTGAGCTCCGTCTCGGCTGGCCTCGCAGCCAGCAGTTGGCAGCGCCGATCGCTGGGAGGCCAGGTGTTCTGATCACGGGCGTCATGCACCGGTTACGCCAAGAGACGATTCGTACTCAACGACGGAAATTAATATTCGTTAGACTCGGACCATCCATCACCGTGGCCATGCACTGCCCGTGCCGTTCCCGCTCCCCCCCCCCCCCCCCCCGCCTCCTCCCCCTGCAGATGTTGCTCAGTGTAGTACCGTAATATCCGCATTTATTGGAGATTTGGGGAAGCCGTATAACAGAGCAGCAATAAATGTGCGCCTTGTATTAAACGTGGGTGTTTCGTTTTAATCTCGGGTGGAGTGTTTCGTTTTTCAGGTCATGAGAGGTCTCGGGGCTACCGGACATCACTGAATATTGATGATATACCCATAAATTAGTGGAAGTTAATGTCTTGCACACCGTTTCTCCCATGTCATTTATAGTGACTTACTTCGCCACCTGCACCCGTACCCTGTCCGCTACACCCGTTCCCCGCATCGGTCTTACTGCACCATGCCGTGCTGCTCCACGGAAGCCTCTACACCTCTTCCCTCTAGCCTTCTTGCACGCATTTGAACAATGACACTCCTTTCTGCACCTTTTCCCATCGGCTCCACTGAGATCCCCACACTCGTTCCTCTCGTAGCGGCTGTTCAGCGCCTTTTCCAAGCGCCCGGCTTCTCTCATGCCGTCCTTGCATCCCTGCCCATCGCCCGGATACTTTCGTGCCGTCCTCGCACCCTTGCCCATCTCCCGGCTTCTCTCGTGCCGTCCTCGCACCCTTGCCCATCGCCCGGCTTCTCTCGTGCCGTCCTCGCACCCTTGTCCATCGCCCGGCTTCTCTCGTGCCGTCCTCGCACCCTTGCCCATCGCCCGGCTATTCTCGTGCTGTCCTCGCATCCTTGCCCATCGCCCGGCTTCTCTCGTGCCGTCCTCTTTGCACCCTTGCCCACTGTCCCACTGCGCCTGGGCCCAGCTGTTGCCGTGGCGCGGCGGCCGGCGGCGGTGTCGGCGGTGTCGGCTTTGTCTCGGCGGCGGTCAGCGGGCCGCCGCGTCACCTGAGCGGTCGGCGTGGGCCGCGCTGGCCCCGATCTGTGACGGCGACGTCCTGCAGATGGCGCTGCCGGCAGCTGCCGTCGGCTTCTCCGGCCCGACGGCCGCCGGTCGCCGCAGTGACGCGCGTGCCCGCCGCACTGAGCGCCAGACCGGCGGGGGCGGCACGAGTCGGGTCAGGCGGAGAGGTCTGCCGGTGTCGGGGGAGGTCGGCAGCGGCCGGAGAGTGTCGTGTCCAGCCGGCGGCGACCGGACGGGCCAGGTCGGATCGACGGCGGCTCGACAGTGCCTGTCGCGTGACTGAGGGTGTCAAGACAGGCCAGTGTTGCCCGATTGATACGGGCGAGGTCGGCGGTAGCAGTGTAGCATCGTGTCAGGACTGCAGTGGCCCACAGCATCAGACGAGGCCCACGGGACACGCTCCGGAGGTGAGCCCCAGAGGAGGCCGACAGGACCCGCTCCGGAGGTCAGCTCCAGAGGAGGCCGACAGGACCCGCTCCGGAGGTCAGCTCCAGAGGAGGCCGACGTGACCCGCTCCGGGGTCAGCTCCAAAGAAGGCTGACCCTGACCGCGCCGCCGACCGGTGTCGGGCGCGTCAGGCCGCTGACGCGGCTGGACCTCATGGTGCGCCGGGCTCCGGCCAGAGACCGTCCACCAGTGCTGACACCGACCAAACACTGCCTACCAGTGCTGATGACTGGCGCCATGCTGACCGACTGTGACCCGACCGTGACCCGACGCTGATCACTGACCCGAGCGGTATCAGCCGTACAGGGCCCGCCCGATCCGCTAACCCGAGGTCGGCCCCGGCAGTGCGGTCCAACGCGGACGGTGGAGGCCCTAAGCATCGGGACAGGGAGAGCGCAGTAGAATGCAGTGGACGTTTCCGACTACCGTGCTGCTCCTGCTGCTCCTGACACAGAGAATCCAGGCCAACTTCATGTTACAGCGGCTCTCCAACCTCCTCGCTCAGAACAGTGAGTCAGCTGCATGTCCTGCCCTAGGTTCGCAGCAGGCATCAGCGCAGTCCACTGCCGAAACCCCTGTCACATGGCCGTCCAGCATTATAACGGCATCAAAGGAACGCATAGCACTATTGAAGCTTGCCACGACCCAACACGGTCAATTAGTCACGCACCGGGCTCGTCGCGTACACATTCGTCCCTTTGATTCCCAGAAGTACCCATAGGTCCCCAGGCAGGTATAAGGCTGATTCCCAGATGAGCCCGCAGTAGCTCAGGTATATTGCTGTCATTGGCATCGATTTTATTTGGTATATGGAGCTTAATGTCCCGAACTTAATAACTTATCCCAATGTGCTTCAAAGAGTCGAGTACCTACTGTGAATAATGCTTCCAGCCGGATCTTGGTCGCACACTGCAGTAACTGTCACCTCCCTTCGTCTGACCTTTGGGGGTCAAACTGTAACGTGAGACGTGAACTATTTCCGTGTCATAACACCACATCGCGCAGCTTCCGCAAATACCACAAGTCGCTTTGGTTCCTCGGTCCTGAAAATACCTCCGAGCCGACCTGAACGAACACAACTGACCGTAACGCCGTCGTCCGCCCGACCCAGGAGGGGATACCACGCATGGGGAACGTCATCCATCACACCAGTCATTACCGGCCGCCTCGGAAGACACACTCAGCTTCCGACACCAGCTGATTAATGTCATTGCTCCACTTTACGTCACATTGTGCTCCGTAAATCGTTCAGCTTTGAGAATGAACGTTTGCGATAACATTTGCAGACGGCTTAATCCCATAATATACCGCCCTGCAATAGGGATCTGACTGAAATATGACTGGCTGCTCAGTGAATGATGCTATCTTGCAGCAGTCTGAAAGCATACAATATTTCAATTTCCTATGGTGTTCGATATGTGGCGACTCCTTGGTATTTTGTGGCCGCTACAGGGTGCAGCCGTACAATCGCTGTATTGAGGGTGTGTGGCCGTAGTGTCCATACGACCTCCGCGGTGGGGGGGGGGGGGGGGAGAGGACGGCACGCTTCACAGCTCAGAACAGCACTACTGCTTTCCTCCGGGACCGCACGTCTGTTGTGTGATCTCTGTATGACTGTGTATGGTCTCGGTGTGACTACAGCCGTGAAGCGAGCGGTGCTCTGCCTCCGCTGTCATCTGAGGTACATTCGCGTCCTCAGTATGACCTTAGTGTGACATTAGTGTGACTTCGTTCGCTTAGCGCACGGCACTCTGCTTACCACTGTTGCGTCTGAGGTGCGCTTGGGGTGGACTTGTATGGCCACTGCGTGACCTTTGAGTGACCCCTGTGACCTCTGCGGATCGGGAACTCCCTGTACGACGCTATTCTGGGAGGTACGCCGACGCCGTGCGACCTCCGTGTGACCTTCTTGCGGCTGCAGCTTCGCAACGGGCGCTGTTCTGCTTGTCTGTCCTCGGAGGCTCGCGCCCTCTGTGTGACCCCTGTGTGACCCTTACGCGATGGCACCTGGGGAGCTAACGGTGCTTTGCCGGCCGCTGCTCTCTGAGGCAAGAAGCCTCTATGATTTCGGTGTGTCTGCAGCTGTCAAATGAGCAGCGCTGTGTCCGCCGCTATTTTCTGAAGTGCGTGGCCGCTGTGACCCCTGTGACCTCTGTGTGACCGCAGCCGTGGAGCGGGCGGCGCTGTGTCCGCCCCTGTTCTCGGAGGTGCGCGGCCGCTGCTACCACTACGGCTCGTTCCTGGCCAGCTGGTTCCGGGCAGCCGAATATTGTCACAGCATGGGAGAGCATGTCAGCCTGGCCTGCGTGGACGACTCGGTCGAGAACTGGGCCATTAAACGCTGGCTCCTCTTCAACGGTGGGCGCCGGCGTCGACTGCAGAGCGCGTCGCGGAACATGAACCAGGAGCTTAGCAAACATGTCCCGGTGTCGGCTCCCAACACCGCCGTGAAAATTATTGGCATCGTATCATCGTCAGTAGCTGCTTCATGTCAGTCCCTGTCTGAATGGAACGCGTCTGCTTCATTCGACTGCACTAATAATGGGTGTAAGACAGGATGTTGAATCACTTTGTGGTGATTTGCCGAGTTCACTAACGGGATCGGTGTGATGACCATTTGCGGTCCTGCTTCGCTCGGAGCGCTGACAGCTACGTGCGCGCTTTTCGTCCCGGCCTCGGTCATGTGGCCGCGGACGCGTCGGACTGTAATGAGATCACAACCCGCAGGCGATCACAAGACGGGCGCGTGGATAGGAGGATCGGACAACGGCCACCACGGCATTTGGGCCTGGTTTCCGACGGGTGAGTCCGCGGAGCGCCGGCGTGGAAACCGCTCCCCGGGTTATCTCCGGACCCCCCACCAAGCCTAGGTCAGACCATGTCAGCCGACACATGGCACACATGTGTCGCCTCGAGAGCTGTCCGCCTGACTTCCTCCGTGCGTCGGAGGTGTGGCTATACACCATTCGAACAAAGCGCGCCGTCACTCTGCACCCCTGCACCGTCACGGGCATCGTCACTCTGCACTCCTGCACCGTCACAGGCACCGTCACCCTGCACCCCCTGCACCGTCACGGGCGCTGTCACTCTGCACCCCCGCACCGACACGGCACCGTCACTCTGCACCCCCGCTACCGTCACGGATACTGTCACGGACGTCGTAACTCTGCACCCCTGTACCGTGACGGTGCAGGGGTGGGCCGACCGCACCGTCGTGTGCGGCCGACCGCGTCGGCCACCTTTGAGAGGGCGCCGAGTGTTGTCAAAAGACTTTACTGGTGAATCCGCGCGCCCACTGTCCCGCTGCTTGTGACCTACAGCGGTCGCGGTCCGCTAATGACCCGTGACTTGTGCGTGGCAGGTCAGCAGGTGCGGTTCGCCGACTGGGGGCCGTCGCAGCCCACCGGCGGCGATCAGCACTGCATGTACATCGTGGGCGGCATGCTGGGCTACCAGTGGGCCGACCTACACTGTGACTTCGAGATGAACTTCATCTGCGAGTACCGTGCCAACCAGGTCACGCCGTGGTGGCGTTAGACCGGCGATGGGCCGGTCTGGAGGAGCCACCCCGTCCAGCAGGAGCCTTTCAACTGACCTGGCGTAACGGCTCCCCCACAGACGACTAGCACGCACCCCGGAGCGGCGGCGACAGCGGCTCCCGCTGGATTGGCGGGAGCCGCACTGCTCCCTCTGGATTCCTGTGCGTTCGTGACGGGTGACCGGTGGCCGACCGCGGGCCGATGGCGTCGTGGCGGGCTGCCTGTGGCCGAGTCCTGGCCGATGGCGTCACGCCGTGGCCGGCGGACGGACGCCGCGCTGTAATGGACGCTCGGCCACGTCCAGAGACCGTACCGTGACGCCGTGGGACGGGGCCGTGGCGCCCTGAGGCCGCAGTGCGACGCCCTGGGACTAGGGCGTGATGTCCCGGGTGTAGTAACATTCCACTGACATCAGTAGGCCGTGTTCTGGTGCAGTGACAAACAATTTAGCCATGCCTCACCGAGAAGCCCAGATTCCAGCGGCGGCTGGTTTAACCGTGCGTGTCTCTGGCGTCTTGGACAGCGATCGCTTGGAGAATTTAGCTGACTATAAAGATGGACGCTGGACAGGTGCTGCCGTACCGACAGCTGACAGCTCTGGGTGACGGATGTGAGTGATAGACATGCTGGACGTGCCGGAACGTATCACTATGAGTGTGGTGATGCACTGTCTTGACGCTGTCCGCACGCAGGGGCATGTGCACGTAGCAACCCCCCTGGCACGTGCACATCCGTTGACAAATATTTGACATACACGGGTAAAAGCAAGCAAATCGTGAAGATGCAACGATTTTCGCAATGCACAAAACATTGCAATCTCCTGACAAACACCGAACATGATTCTCAGTGCTACTTTTTTAATTCTGACATTTAAATGTGACCTTTGCATTGTGACACCACGTGAACCTCCCCCCCCCCCCCGCCGGTCCGGCTTCTCCGGGATGCAGTGGTGGACAAAACCATGTGTTCATTGACGACGTCATAAGTATGTTGTGCATCCTAAGGGCTACTTTCTCGGCCTGATGTACATCTGATGGGATAGCATTTCCCTGCCTATGTAGCCGATATGATAAAAAAGTGTCGACAATTATTATACAAACAGATTGCTTTACACCCAGTGAGATCTTCCGCCGCCTCCGTGGTCCGGTGGAAAGATGCTGGACCCGTATTCCAGCGGCACTGGTTACGAGCCCCAGAGCGGGCGCATTGTTTGGCCCGACTGAAATGGGAAGGTCAACTGGGAACTGGCCAACGAGGGTCAACCCTGGCCCAAGGCGGCCGTGTCGCAACATAACGCGGCACATGAAACCCCTCCGCATTCCTGTCTGGCGTCAGGACGGAGGCAAAATTATCCGTTGAACTGGACGGTGCGACTCGGGTGGTGGGCTCAGGGAACACGCAACAAGCTATGCTTAGCAGGTTCCATGACCCCATTCACCCGTACAAGCTATTAGGGATAAATTATAAAAAACAGATTCGGCATCGACTCCGAGGAACCATCCTTGCTTCTATACCTAAGTAGTGTATCACAAGGCTGTCATATGCATCAATAGATCGCAAGTGTGTCAGCACTAAAAATAGGCTCCAATCTACCCTGCTTTTCGTGCCTGAGCCCGTTAAAAGTGCCTCTTTCGACCTCTCTTTGGCTTCGGAACGCCGCGCTGGATGAGAGCTCGCCCGTGAAGAACTGAGGCGTCTTGTTTAACAAGCACATGACTCGAGGCTTTCATGAATCTGCGCTCGTGCGAAAATCTAACGGCCGTCTCCCACGTCCGCTGGCGTTCAACTATGACCGGCTCTGGGTCGCGTACAGGAAGGAGTGTTTTTTTTAGCGTTGGTCTCGGCGTTCGAGCGAGCGCCTTACTCGCGAACTTCACGTTTCGGGCCAGACAGCATGTATGTTTGTATACATGTACAGAGTACGTGCGGAGGTCGACAATAAATATTGTGCAAGATCTGACCACGGTTGAGACAAGACGCACAATATGCCTCAGTTTCCCTCACACTAATGGCATGTACACCGGCGAAACGTTGGTTCCCACGTTCCAAAGTGGGTTGGTTCAGTGGGTTGTTCAATTTTTCACCGAACTATCGCTTCGGTATCCAGTGAACTCACCAGGGGGCTCATCCCAACCTTGCGGCCGGGGACAGGGCGCAGCAGAGGGCGTCACAGTCACTGAGCGATGCTCCCGGGAGACGTGCGGCCTCCTTGCCAGCAGAAAAACGAAATCACTTTATGGTATTGAAAGCATGACCCACTCGTCCCCGCCTGATCCTTAACGAGGGTCGATGGACCATTTAGCACCGTGGTAAAACTACATAACATTTCCCCGGTGACTGAACCGATGCTACCTTCTTGATTGTAATCTGATGGTGAACGTTAACGCAGATGGAACATAATTTACAGCATTCCGGTACGACTGCAGCCGGCCGTCGCACTCTACAATACAACGGTCAGAAACAAGAGTAAGTCTGGTAGAAATCAGTTGGCCTTCAGGGGAGCAGGAATTTACCACAGAGAATAGCACTCCTGTTACCAGTTACAATGGTTCGGGCATTCACTCCTAGTGGCAAAGGTCAAAATTTGCAAGAATACGTGCGCAGCGGGATGCGGGCTACAACAGCACGCCATTTTATGCTGATGCCAGTCTTGTCCAAATAAAACAACCTCCAAAAAGTACAGGACTAAACTATGTTGTTCTCATTTAACTGCGGAGTTGTGTGCTGGCATTACGCCGTTGCTCCATTACAGCCTGCTGTTAGAAATGCAGATGCAGCACGGTGCACACAATCTACGTACACACATAGTGTAACAAGTACGCGAATGGAACGAAGCCCATGATACTTCCTCGAATAAATGCGGTCCAAGACAACTGTACGCGTAATGACTTCTCTCTGCGCTTAAATCGCAACGTTGCGCGCATCTTGGATGATATCACCACCCACACCGCATTTTGTATAAATTCGATGTTGTTCCAAGATACAAATACGGTTGCCTTCTTGCTGTTGCTAGAATTGTACCTGGCGTACGTGGTGGTCGCTGCTGGCCCCTGGCCTCGGCCAGAGCTTCCTATTCCTCCGACTCCTGAACGGACGTCACCCCCGTTGTTCGCTGTTCTCAGTTGTGGGTGCCCATCACATCAGTTGATATTCTGCGATGCTCCAATCCCGTTGAAGTAGATGCTGTTGATGCTAGACCTCACCGACACCCTTTGTCTGGCCTTGTTTATCCACCAGCTTAGAAATCCGGAGCCAGCGCAGTTAAATCAAGGCGATCTCAGCAACAACACTACCTGCTCCAGCTGTTTAGTCCCATTTAGTCGCATGTTTTCAACCGATCATGTCCGCGCGTTTGTGCTGTAAGCTGTATATAACTTACACACATAAAGTTCGGTATCTCATTCGGAGCTCACTCAGACAACAGAACCCCGACGCGATCCCGGAAAACGTTCCGCAGAGGCTCTGAAACGCGACCCGGCGCATTACTTCAGCCAAGTGGCACGTGCAGTCGACGCCCGGTACCAGCTGCCTCGAAGACTTGGATCTGTCTTACCAAGTCTTCAACTCCGGATTGCCGCATGCAAGAAAACACGCATGTCGCGGCCCACGGTTTTCAGAGGGTCTGCTATTTCTCCTATGGGGTCCCATCTCACTTTTATGGCCTAACGACGGCCTGCTACGATAACCCGAACGGTGGCCTAAACGACCTGCTCCTGCAACCACCAATCGGCTTATGACAACAAAAAGCAGCCGCACGACCGAAATGTGAAAGCTGTTTGCTTTATTGGGTCTATGGTCTTGAGCTATGCTTACAACACGCACGCGCACACGCACACACACGCACGCGCACACGCACATCATACAGGCACGCACGCACGCACGCACGCACGGACGCACACACGGACAACAATGCAACCCCGATAATTAGAAGTATGGCGTCGGAAGCTGGGTCGATTTAAAAGTAACCATGTCTCACTTGCATCTCCGCTGTATGAGAAAAGGTCGCGTCCGATAATGGGTATCAGTCTGTTGACTGGCGTATACAACATCACGCACTCAGTGTTGAAAATAAAAGTGCAGTGATTCAAACACTAACCATGCTTCTCCATGCATGGGACTATATATACACGCCACTAGTCCCGAGAAGCATCGTAAAGATTCCCAAGGCCTTTCGGTGTCGCGTATCACTGGGATATGAAACGGTCACGCCCTTTCAGAACATGATTAACATCCTATACCTTGGCACTGTTCAAAAACCCACAGCACACTGCACGTCATCACACCCAGTGCCCTGTCTGCCACCCCAGGCCAGCTAACGGAACAGTGAGCAGCCTCCGTCCTGCGTCAGGCAGGCTCACATCACCTAGTGTTAGCAGTAAACCGCCACGACTCAGGCTTTGGCAACACTCCCGCTACTCCGAGAAAGCCAAGCGTCCACCTAAAGGATAAATGTGGGTCACCAGCACCACGGTGGAGCTCCCAGGCCACACCAGGACCCGGTGGAGTCTCACAGACGACCCCGGCGCATCTTGAGGGTCCTACAGCCCGCAGCGGCGTCCCTCTGGCGTCACCCGGCCCGCCCCGGCGCCTCTCCGAGGCTTTGGCAGCCGGCACCGGTGTCTTTCCAATGTCCGACTGCCCCTTCAGATGTGCAGCTCGGCTGCGTCGTCCAGTTGGCCTCTGTAGCGCTCCAGTACCGGCGCCACCTCCTCCGCCAAAACTGCGTCACCTGGAGCGGAACGGCGCGTCACCCCCCCCTGTCCCCTGGTCCGGTAGCCACACCCCTCACCTGGAGCGGGCGGCGCGTCACCCCCTGTCCCCTGGTCCGATACCCGCACCCCTCACCTGGAGCGGGGCGGCCGTCACCCCCTGTCCCCTGGTCCGGTACCCGCACCCCTCACCTGGAGCGGGGCGGCGCGTCACACCCTGTCCCCTGGTCCGGTACCCGCCCTGGAGCGGGGCGGCGCGTCACACCCTGTCCCCTGGTCCAGTACCCGCATCCCTCACCTGGAGCGGGCGGCGCGTCACACCCGCCCCCTGGTCCGGTACCCGCATCCCTCACCTGGAGCGGGGCGGCGCGTCACACCCCCCCCCCTGGTCCGGTACCCGCATCCCTCACCTGAGCGGGGCGGCGCGTCACACCCCGCCCCCTGGTCCGGTACCCGCATCCCTCACCTGGAGCGGGGCGGCGCGTCACACCCCGCCCCCCTGGTCCGGTACCCGCATCCCTCACCTGAGCGGGGCGGCGCGTCACCCCCGCCCCCTGGTCCGGTACCCGCATCCCTCACCTCGAGCGGGGCGGCGCGTCACACCCCCGCCCCCTGGTCCGGTATCCGCACCCCTCACCGCGGCCTCTAAGACTACCCAGGTCCAGGGCCTTCCCCAGTTTTCTACCAATTCTTGAATTTCCATCCTCTACTTTGGAAATTGCACACAACATGGGCAGAAATCTGCTTTTGTTTTTTGTTGTTTTATTTTTGACAGCCAACATCATTCTATCGTGCGCAAATTGGTATGCATCTCAATTTATTGAATACCATTACACCTTATTTACTCACGATCATTTTCTTTATTTTCGAGCGGTTCGTGCGGGATCCGCGTGACGACATCAGTAGTAACTGGGATTACCGGTTTGCGTAGGAGTGATTTGATACAAAAATACCCCGTCCCGCCCACCGGGATGGGCGGTCACCGCTCCCGCCACCGGACGGGCAGCCGCCGCCCCCGCCCCGCCCACCGGGACGGGCAGCCACCGCTCCCGCCCCGCCCACCGGGACGGGCAGCCGCCGCTCCTGCCCCTCCCACCGGGACGGTCAAACGCCACCCACCTGTTCAGCGGCGCGGCCGGTGAAGGAGGCCGGCTCGAGCAGCGCGTCCATCTGGCCGTGCACGGGCTCGAAGTAGGCACAGGCGCGCAGACGCTCCACCAGATCGTTGTCCGCACCCTCCTGCTTGACCCGGTCGCCAGCCGCCTGCGAAAGCTGCCGCAGCTGCTCGTGGCATTCCTGCCGACCGAGCGGAGCGGTCGGATCAGGTCAAATCAGGTCAGGTCAGGCACACCGGCGACACGTCGGGGGCGGTACACGGAGCGCAAAGAGCAGAACAATCGTGACTATGACGGTCGACTGACAAAGCTCAAGCGATCTCGACAACTAAGCCAGAGGCTGAAAGATATTCAGACAGAGATATTCCAACCTTGGCAGGTTAGAAGGCTTTGCACTTTAATTGCTGAGAGGTCCAGACCACCATTCACCGAGATATATCCTCCTGCTGTGGCAACTCAACACGCATAACGACGTTGACGAGACACGGAAATATCGCGACCATTTAGGTTGAAAATGGTAACTCTGGGCCAATAATGAGACTGTAAGACCGGAATTCCGCGGTGGTTCGGGAGATCACCGCCACACAGACACTAACCTGTCGGTCGGCGCCCGCCTTCACCATGGCCATGATGATGTTCTCGGAGGCCATGAACGGCAGCTCCTGCTGGATGTGCCGCTGTATGACCCGCGGGTACACCACCAGGCCTTCTGTGATGTTCTGCAGCGTCAGCAGCAAACCGTCGGCGGCGAGGAACGCCTCAGACAGCGTGAGCCGGCTGCAGACACAGACAGCAGCGGTCGAAAGGGAACCGGGCGTCCCCGTCATGGCCCAGTGCCGGGCCTCAGACAATGGTAGGCGGGTACGAATCACATATAGCAGGGCCGATATCTCAACCTGACTTCTCTCTCGCCCCGCCTCCCCCAGACGGGCGAGACTAACCGGTTGGCGGAGTCGTCGAGTGTGCGCTCCATCCACTGCGTAGCGGCCGTTGGCAGGGCGTTGGAAGGCAGCGCCATCAGGTGGCGCGCCAGAGCACAGCACCGCTCCGACCTGACGACAGGCGCACACGGCGTCAGGAGCGCAGTGTGGCGCACGGCGGCACGCGGCGTCAGGCGTGTGGTGCGGCGCACGGCGGCACGCGGCGTCAGGCGCGCGGTGTGGCGTATGGCGGCACGCGGCGTCAGGCGTGCGGTGCGGCACACGGCGGCACGCGGCGTCAGGCGCGCGGTGTGGCGTATGGCGGCACGCGGCGTCAGGCGCGCGGTGGGGCACATGGCGGCACGCGGCGTCAGGCGCGCGGTGTGGCGTATGGCGGGCACGCGGCGTCAGGCGCGCGGTGGGGGCACATGGCGGCACGCGGCGTCAGGCGCGCGGTGTGGCGTAATGGCGGCACGCGGCGTCAGGCGCGCGGTGGGGCACATGGCGGCACGCGGCGTCAGGCGCGCGGTGTGGCGTATGGCGGCACGCGGCGTCAGGCGCGGCACGCGGCGTCAAGAGCGCAGTGTGGCGCACGGCGGCACGCGGCGTCAGGCGTGTGGTGCGGCGCACGGCGGCACGCGGCGTCAGGCGCGCGGTGTGGCGTATGGCGGCACGCGGCGTCAGGCGTGCGGTGCGGCACACGGCGGCACGCGGCGCCAGGTGCGCGGTGTGGCGTATGGCGGCACGCGGCGTCAGGCGCGCGGTATGGCACACGGCGGCACGCGGCGTCAGGCGCGCGGTGTGGCGTATGGCGGCACGCGGCGTCAGGCGCAGCACGCGGCGTCAGGAGCGCAGTGTGGCGCACGGCGGCACGCGGCGTCAGGCGTGTGGTGCGGCGCACGGCGGCACGCGGCGTCAGGAGCGCAGTGTGGCGTATGGCGGCACGCGGCGTCAGGCGTGCGATGCGACCCAGTCGCCGAACACGTGGGTACGCACGCAAACACGCGTATAGTCGACCGACGTGTTAATTACTATAACGATGCGATGAACTTCACGCGGCACGTGAAAAACTTCAGCACGTCATCAGGGGCGCGGTCTGAATGGAATCTTATGGCGGTCACCGGACGCTTGCAAAACCTTAAACAAATACTACAAGCACGACATGGCACTGCGGCACACCACGACCACAGCACACTCCCTGGCACCGGCTTTGCAGATCACAGCAGCGGTGCGTCCTACTAAGCCCTACGACCACACGGTGTGTTCCCACGACTTGGCCCTCACGAGTGGACCAGTTCTGCCTGCTGCACCAGTCAGGCCGTTACCACGCGCCCCCTCACCTCATCGGGTTGCGCTTGTAGGGCATGGCTGACGAGCCGATCTGTGACTTTTCGAACGGCTCCTCCAGCTCCTTCATACTGGCCAGCAGGCGGATGTCGGTGCACATCTGCCGGTCAGCACCCGGTCAGCACCCCGTCAGCAGTCACGCGCGCACGGGCCGGCCATTGACTACAGATACTCCTGACACGTACGCTGAGACCAACATCGCTCCGCGATGTACACGTGCTAAGGGTCAAAGCCAAAGGACTAACGACATGATGATTTGTTGACCCCACCGGTCAGAACGTCTGATTCCCGTGAAAGGAAATATAACGCGCTGAGGAGACACACACACACACAAAACACCCCCGCATATCAGCCAGACCAGTGCTCCAGTTTCCCGGGCTCCGAGGGCCCAGGCCCACGTGGGGGCTACGCCACCGACCTTATGCGCGCTGGCGCCTAGGCTGGCCAGTGCCTGCACCATCATCACATCCAGCTTGCGTGGGTACGTCTGTCCGCAGATGGTGTAGCAGGAGGAGAAGCCAGCCAGCTCCGTCACACGCCGATCCAGCCGCACCACCTTGTCGTGGTCACCTGATAGACGACGGTGGGGGTCGGTGAGTCAAGCAGCAGATAGCATGGCAACCGATAGCATGGCTACCTGATTGCATTTACTAGTAAAACACCGAAAATATTGTTTTATATCGTGATGAAACAATTCACTTCAATGGCCGCGCGAGATTAAATACACGCGCAAAACACTAACAACATGAATTTACTCCCAGATGTAGTGCGTGACATTCGAGTAAGTACAAGCTGGCCTTACAGACATCCACCTTGCAATGTTGGATCGGAGCACACCGGTACTGGAGCCATGCATGTCTTGGCCTTAGCAAGTAAGACCGGAGCGCGCGCGGACAGTGCCTCAGAGTCAGGCCCCTACCGGCGAACAGCTGGAGGAAGGAGGCCTGCGTGCCCGTGGTGCCCTTGACGCCGCGGAAGCGCAGGTCTTTCCGGAGCTGGCGCAACGTCTGCTCGTCCAGCACCAGGTCCTGCAGCCAGAGGCACGACCGCTTCCCCACCGTGGTCAGCTGCGCGGGCCTGCCCGGCGGAGACAGAAGCCCCCGGACTGGCGTTTACGCGAGGTCCTGTCTCAACCCCAGCTGGACCGACCCTCGCGCAATGCACCGCGTGAGAAGGGTGGCTGCGTTAGCATGAGCACGAGGTCGTGCAGCGGCGTAGCCATGGCAGACGGCCGACCATACGGTGGTGCTGATTCACGAGACCAGCCCGGGGTGTCGTGACCGGGCACCCGGGCACGCCGACTGAGGAAGGCGTCCTCCTGGCGTGGCCGGAGCCAGCGGGGCTGCTGATCCGGTCTGAGCGCGGCGGGAAACGGCGGGGGGGGGGGGGGGCAATACTCACTGCAGATGCGTAAACCCCAGGGTGGGCAGGGCGGCGTACTTCTCGGAAAAGATGCCCAAGCGCTGTATGCAGCGGCCCAGACGCGGCAGCAGGATGTCCAGGCCGTCTCGGATCACAATCAGGTCCTACACGCAGGCACCAGGTCCAAGATCAGTGGTCCGGTCCTGCTGCATTTGGTCAATTGTTAATGACCAGGTTCTGACGAGATCTGACCAACCACTGACAATCTGGCCCTTAGGGTTAAAATATTGTGAACAGCATCAGACAAATCAGTCCAAGTAGCTGTTCCTGAAATCGTTCATAACCTGCCGTAGGGATCAGATGTTCATATCCTAATTCACACAGGTGATCAGAGCATTCTGCAAGGTCACCACAATATCCTTATGATATGTTCTGACTGGCTGACTTATGGATGCAATTGGGTCAGAAAAAGCATAGTTTGCAGCACTCTAACCCAATGCTGGGGAGCACCCACAATCACATCACACAGTTTCTACCACCAGACTGCAAAAGCACAAATCAGGTCTAGTTTGCAAGATTGTCAGCCAACCCAAAACATTTGTTTTCGGTTCCCGTCCTATGTCGGTACAACATAGTATTAA
>NW_023596746.1:44484083-44534535 GCF_011947565.3 Pollicipes pollicipes
CAAGCTGCAAGACATGGGAAGATGTGGGGACAAAAGATCATTAAGACGTTTTACAATTCTATAAGTTGGTGAAATGATCTGTGAAATTATTGGACGAAAGGGGTGGCCGTTTTATGTGAGTTTTTACTGACCAATAAGCATAACCAGACGCAAACTCACCCGTCATCTTGGAAAAGTGTATGCCATCAACAGCGGCATTGGCACCAGTGATTAGTTTGTTAAGTTTGGTATTGAGATTGTCTGTTGGATCTTTTGTGATGCGCCGGCATTTCTTATCGCCGTTCAAGATACAGTTTAGTTTCTCATGATATTGTTTTTTTGTAAAATATTGCGTACAGTGATGACTTGTCCGCTCGCCGAATGGTGATGTCTTTTTCTTGAAGTTCCTCTGCCGCCATTCCGAGTCCATGTGTGAATATCTTGCTCCTATCATTTCCACGCTTTTTCGTGCTCTCTCCCAGCAAACTGTTCTTTATATCCTTCTCTATGGTAACTTTGTCCTCTTTTTCCAAATTCGAGATATCCTGGTAAAAAATTAAAGTTCTACTTTCTTCTTAAGTTTATCATATTTCAACAACACATAACAATTAAGTCCAAGATCAAGCAACTCTTTTTGTTCCTCAGTAAGATCATGGTGAGATAAATTGATGTAACCATCGGTAGTTTCCGGTAATACTATATGACCACCATAGAGCCTTGGGAGCTTTTTCACGATTCTGTTTCTAGTAAGACATCTAGCATCACATTCAATCACGTCGAGTTCGTCAAGTACTTTTTGTTTTAGTTCATGTTTAGGGCAACATCTCTGTAGCTCTTCTTCTAAACTTTTTTTGGGTTGGCATGGGTTTAATGTAGGGCATATCTGCTGTAGGGCAATCTGCCACATGGGTGTACCATAGGGCATATACAAGCATATATATATATATATATATATATATATATATATATATATATATATAAGTACATATATATGCATGTATGTATATACTTATTCATTCATTTCATAAATATCCAAACCCATCTTACTGTGTGGATGTGCCTTAAAGCAAGTACCTTATAAAGCTAGGCGTGCTACGCATGCACCCACATATAACTCACTCATTTTCTACAGGTCATGTTAAATGCCGTGATTTTGAGACTCAGTGTTTCAGAACAACAGACAGCTACTTTTTCAGAATAACTTGAGTTGGCTGCGAACAACCTTTAAAACCAAGCAAAACCAAGCATGGACTTCATTCCTCGCTTATGTTTTTACCACTAGCCAGCTAGGGGATGTAATCAGTTGATGGCTGCCCAGCCAGCATTCACAAAGGGACCCACATGGGTTTAATGTAGCACAACTGGGTTAATGTGGGCGTGGGCTGCAGGTGGACTTTTAACTGGGCTCCAGCTGGGCCCCACATGGGGCACCTACATCATTTCGTATTTGTGCATGCATGGGAGCTGTCTGTCTTGTACTGTTTGTCAGAATTTATCATGTCAAGAAGAAATCACTCACCAGGAGGGAATACCTGCATTGGTGGGATGCATGTACGCCACATGGGCAAATGTCAATGTAGGCTGCTGGTGGGCTGGCTTAATCTGGGGCCAAGATGAGCTGCCTGTATGTTACATGCACAATAAAGTTGCCACATGTACAACACTGATGTGTACACCAATTGTTTCATTGTCTAAGGTTTACCATATTGTGTACAATTATTCCAACACATGGGACTGCTCCTTGGACTGGGGTCCATATGGGGCTGAGCAAGTGCTAGCTGGGCTCATGTTCATGTAGGTTGTAGGTGGGCTGGTTTGTGAGCTACATCTGGTACCCAGATGAGTTACCAGTATGCTACTATATTTGGTGCAGGTGCATTAGGCTTGTTACCTTGTGCTCCTGCATTGAATTTTTCCTTATGGTATGCAAATGAGTATATAACAAAGAAGAACAGAACAGGTTGGGGCTCAAATGGGATGTATGCGGGTAAGTCAGGCTCATGTCAACATGGACCGCAAATGGGCTGGTCTGTTGTATGGGCACCAACACTTGAGCAAGAATCTTAACAGCAAAGGCTTATTTGACAGTCACTGGAGCAGCAAGTGGCTGGACCAGTATCTGAAATTCAGTTTTGGCTCTTGGGGGAGAGAACAAAAATATTACAACTACAGCTTGTAGTGAGAATAAAATAACCCCAGTAAATTTGCACTGCATTCACAGCTTGCACTTAAGGACATTCTTTGGTAGCAGATGACTGTAAACACCATGCTCTAGTGGGTCTCAGTGATTGCCAAAGACCATTAGAAATTGGCTGGTTGCAATTCTTAAATTTTCTAGCTTCGTAACTAAGTGCTTCCTTCCCAAGTCCATGCTTGCACCTAATGTATTTTTAAGCTATGGAGGGTCATGGTATACATTGCTACCTCATGTTAAAAAAGAGCATTGTACATCAGTTGTTGTTTTTAATGCAGAACATATCGTACCTAATTGCAAAAACGAGTCATCTAAACACTTACCTTGGAACTTAAATAACTACGATAGCGAACATCCGAACACCGCAAACACGCAGCAATCGCGCCGCCTATTAAGCTGGATAGAATGCCTGGATAGAAATAGAATTTAGCCCTTCCCCAACTTTGAGAAAAAAGAACATAGTTTGCACCATTTCTTCGGGATAAAAAATTCATCTGCTCACCCACTCTACCAATTTATGTACACAACTACACCACGAGCGACGTCTGGCTGCTGCGTGACCGGGGGTCGGAGGCCAACGCAGCAGGGGCGGAGGAATTATTTCCCCCTAACAGAGCAATCCAGCGGCCTAAAGTTAGCATCACTACATCTACTCACCGGCGTTGAGTCTGATACAAAACTTTTCTCGACGTATGACACCGAGCTAAATTAATATTACGCCTTTATCTACACCACCGACCATTCCCGCCATCACCGCCCCTCGCGCGGCTCACCCAAAACAAGGTCAGTAAGCTATATAAATAGCGCACACGCAATAGCAGTGTTCAACGACAGGGACGCTGTATGTTAGTTATCTTTCAGTATTCCTTTTTAGGACCTTTTTATTTTGTTCATGCTATTGGTTGGCAAAACCCGGCTAGAACAAAAGGTAGATATCTAAAGACGTAAATAATCATATAAATACACAAGTAAAAGTTATTCTCGGCGGAAAAGAGGAAACCCCGCTTAAGCCTTATCCTTAGATCATGATTCTGTAGCGACGCTCTGTGGACCGATAGAAAAATGTCATGCTTTTGTTTAATGACCCTTTAATGCATTTTCATCACGTATTGAGCTCGGATTTCTAAGCGGAGAATATGTCTTCTCTCCAATGCTAAATCCTCCCCAAGGGCCGGAGACTCGAGGAGCCCTGGCTTTTCGCGTGCCCAAGCGAGTGATTGGGATGGTGTTTGACGTCACCAGTATACGTTCTATGCAATACCGATTTTTGATAGTTTCAAATACAACGTTAATAAAAGTGATGGTTAAAAAAGAATAAAGAAGTTCATTCATCAATATATGATTAATTCATGCTATATTTAAGGGGTACATATACCTTCGTATCAGTTTTTTCTTTTGTTACAATGATTTCTACGTACAACCCAGAAACGTTGAATCGTGCCGCGTACGAGATATTATCTACGCTTCTCCCAGGTCCGCCGAGAGGCGCTGTGGCTTTGGGTGCTGGCACGGGCCTGGTGTATGGGCGCGTCCGTGTCGTTATTGGACGGTAGGTGGGTTAAACATGTGCTGGTGAGCAGCAGCAGAACCGGGCACTGGATGCATGGCAAGGATAGATTATGTGTGATATGGTAGAGAGATTCGGCTGTAACCCGCAAGCAGTACCCGTCGTTCAGCCGTGAGTCTGGCGCGTCATGCTGTTGAAGTTGCAGAAACAGCTTGCCTCCATCGCTCACAGAGAACAATTTTTTAAATTCTTTAGGTGTATGTTTGTGGAGAACAAAATGTTTTTGGGCTGAAAACACCACGAAACACCCAGGTTTCAGACACTGGGCTGGACTGTCCTACGCGCGTGTCGTTGCGTGAGAGAGAACGGATGTTGGCGGAGCTTGTCCGGTGCCGCTAACGAAAGGCGCGTAAGACATCATAAAATAATTCGCCAAATGAAAGGTTTTTACTAGGTGGAACTTTTTCTGTCGGCGTGAAAAAATAATATAAACAGTAGGAAATGATTGTAGGTACAGCTGGCGGAGCTGACGTGACAAGTTCCAGTGAAATCTGATACTGCATAGGGCACGGTGGCATCTAGCGAATTGGGCGGCAGACGCATTTTCAGTGGCGCCGCCTACAACTTTCATGACGCCACCCGCGGCGGCCGTGCCGTCTACGGAGGTGCTGGCGCCTACAGGTGACGCCGTCTACAGGTCTTTTGAGCTCCATGTTGAACCCAGATTGGTTGCCCATATGTTACATACGCAATAAAGCTGCCATATACACAATTACGTGTACATCAATTATATTTATTGCTTTGAGGTTTTGCCATATCGTGAACAATTATTTTACGTGTGCCATCCCCATTCTCACGTCCATGCAGGTTGCGGGCGAGCTGATATTTGGGCTGCATCTGGGACCCAGATGGGCAGCCCATATGCTACCATATTTGATGCAGGTGCGTTAGGTCTGCTCCCTTGTGCTCCTACGTTGGACTTTTCCTTATCGTGTACAAATGAGTGCATAACAAAGGAGAGCAGCACGAGTTTGGGTTCAAATGGGATACATGTGGGTGAGTCGGACTCATGTCAACATGTGCTGCAGGTGGGCTGGTCTTCGGGCTCCATGTCGGACCCAGGTGGGCTGCCCATATGCTGACATCTTTTACACCAGTACATTAGTTTTCGGACTTTCCTCTCCATGGTTGGATATTTTCTGATCGTGTACAAGCTAGTTTGCAACAAAGGTGGGCGACATCGACTGAGATTCAGACGGGCCGCAGGTGGCAAGCTGGCCACATGCCAGCATGGGATGCAAGTGGGCTGGTGCCCGGTCCCTGTCTGGGACCCAGATTGGCTGTCCATATGCTGTGATATTGACTATGTGCGTAACATTTTTCGTATCGTGGGTTTCCTGGTTCCATTTTACCATTCCAGGTACCAACAAGAGGGATTGCTGGCATGAATTCCATCCGCATGGACTGCGCGTGGGCGAACCTAGCTCAGGCCAACATTGACCGATTCACTGGCATGCCACTTGAGGCAGTTGGCGTGTTCTGTGTCGGATGTTTGTGTGCTAAGGGCATGGAGTGAGCCCTCTATTAGCGTTTCACCGGTTGATGGACCGCTACTCACGTTTGGAGCCCCCCCCCCCCCTCGATAATTACGCGTGTCCTGCTGACCGGTCGCCCGCTGGGGTCTCGGCCGTGGCGAGTAGGGTTTGGCATGACCGGCCCGCTGACCGGCACCACCGCAACCCCTTCAGGGGCGCGATTGTGCCGCTCAGCGGGCCGACTGGCTAGACGGGCCGGCTGGCCAGGTGGGCCGGCAGCACCGAGCACACCTCTAACCCACTGTCTTCTAAAACCTTGGTCGGAGTTTCTGATGGTTGCACGCAACTGATCAGATGCAGTTTCTTTGAGCTGCTTGGTGCTCAACGAACATAAGCCCAGAGGGTCATGCTTGGACTTATCGACAGCTTTAGTGTCAGAAATCCGGCGTGGGCGACTCCACGCAATTATTTCAATATTTGGAAGCTAATATTTCAGTTACCAACCGTCTGTGAAGACTTCCAGCATGTGGAGAGCTGTCCGTCCATGGCATTGGTTGGATGGTGCGATTGGCTGGTCAGCTGTTGACAGCATTCGAATGGGCACTGTGTCTCCTCAATGTAATAAGCCTGGAACCAGTGCTCCCAGCTGACAAAGGGTGCCTGATCATTTCGTTCCTTGCGATTTAGCTCAGCCACCAATTTTTATGAGCCCACTGATATATTTTTATGCAACTGTATTTGTAAGTCAGGAGGGTATTCGGATGCCTCATCGTATTGCGTCGTTTCACTTATCCCACTAGGACAGATCAAATGTCATACCATTTTATATATATGTAAAATGTGTATATATATATAAACATATATGCATAAATATATGGGATGTGTTTTGAACATACGTTTATCATGCATGGCTCTGTTGACACAACAGTGTTGGCCGCCGTGCGCCATCGGCGGATCCGTCGGTTGCCGCCCGCTGCGCGCGCCGGCCGTGAGTCGCCATACAGTATTCTGACAAAATTTTGCTTTTCAGAAATCAGGCTGATAGAGAAATGTTTCTGGCGTCAAAACGCTTCAAATGAACAGCCACATGATGGCGAAACATTCGGCGTGATTGCACGTTCCAGAGAGATATCCTCAGAAACTTTGGGAAGGGGTAAGGGTGCATCGCCCTCCCCCTTAGCAGGGAAAGAATTAAAGCATATAACTGTGAATTCATATATGTGCGATTCTACGTACGACATGGACGTGTCGAAAAGCATCTATGGATATTCCTATGTGGCATGATTCAAGGAAAAGAAAAAGGGATGATAAGCCATGGCTTGAAGTGTTTGCCACTTCAAAGCTGTATATCGTTCTGAAAGAGCGCTGGTGAATTGTAGGTTTAGAGCCAAACGTTCAACATTATCTTGCAGCTAGAAACCATTCGTCAGGAAAGGGTGCCCGGCAGATGACGCTACGATCACAACATTTAAAAAACGATCCGCTAAGTCAAAGAGTAAAAGTATACACCATCGGTTGCCACCGCCAAACGGTTGCCTTCATTTCATTTATCGTATGCTTTTAATTCGTCGCATTCACGTGCAATCCAGACACACCAGGAATGAACAATGCTGTATTTTTCGTGTACCATTTGGCAGGAGGACTGTCAGAAACCTCCTCACAAAAGCCCTTATGTGTGGGAGGGGGAGGGGGAGGGGGATGGGCGCCGCCTAAGATCGGTGATAATCGTTTTTCTGAAGCCTGTACTGTTTTACACGTGGTTATGTACAATCCTTCTTCGCGTGGCTTTTATTAACGTGTGTGTTACGTTATTTATGCTATGAACATTTGTTGAATATTATACACCTTCAAAATTCGGAATTTGTCCAGCGCAGCTCTGAGGAACATTGTACATGCATAAGACAGTGCCGATAGCCTATTCCTCCTCAATATTCAGGGGAAAGGAAGAACGATGCATGTAAATTTCGTAGTGTGTTCATTATCAATAAAGGGCGCACTAAACCTGAAATCCAGAAAGGTGCAGGCCGTATAACCTTTTTAGAACTCAGTCAGGTATAGACCACAAGAATGCACTGAGCCTGAAATCCAGAACGGTACAGACCGTATAACCTTTTCAGAACTCAGTCGTGGATAGAGCACCGGATCATCCAGGAAGGAAAATTAGTGAGCCCATTCTTAAAAAGTCGGCGACCAGACCTAAACGTACAGGGCTCATCATCGCCGATTATGCGAATCTGGTAAGTACCTTAATGTGTGATGTGTGCTAGCCTGAAATTGTTGTTATACTATTACAACAATTTTATATGAGTGATGCATGGTACGTGGCGCATGATGTTCGCATTTTGATGAAACAAACTATGTTCCTGAGGAGCTCAGATGTAGGAATTTTTGCGTACAAACACATTACCATCATTACAACTTTACGTGAAAAGGTGTGGATACTTACAACGACTTTTTTCCGCTGAAGGGATTGGCCACAAAACAATTCATACGATCCTTCCCATGAACTTTTTCGCTCAGAATATGTTCGCTACGATAGTTTCTCGGCGAACATTTTGTCACAACAGCTGTATTTTTTGTAGCTTTTTGTATGATTTTTTTTGTATAATGAGATCTTCCCCATACTTTTTGCTTTACTGTACTTAGGCATACAAACGTATCTTAAGAAAGATTGCAGAACGATTTTCTTCTATGCGTACTCTTGACCTCGACAGAGATCTTGTCACAGCCACCAGATGACACCCGAAGAATGTCGTCTCTGCTCACGGGCAAAAGTATGCAGAGAACAGGCCGAGTGACAACTGTTTGCAAATTACAAGTTTGCACGCGGAAAGACCGTCAAGATAGGCTGCTTACGGTATCAATTTCGTAATGTGGAAAGATCGTTACGTGAAAACCTTTCTTGGCAAAACAGAAGTCTGAAAAAGTTCAGCACGACACTGTTTGCATCGTAAACGTTCGTATGGATGAGTCTGGTTGTTTACCAAGGTTTGAAGCTTGTTAAAAAACTACTTGCACTTAAGTTTTTTTGCAGACGTGTGATGTGGATACACGGACATTTTTCCGCAAATGTTTTTAATCGACAAAGTCAGTTTCACACGAGTGCGCACGTAAAATAGGAATTCAGATGTCTGATGTGTGCATGATCATGTTCAGGTCAAACAGTCACCAAGAATGCTGTGCGTGTGATCAAAATACTGACGCCATCGCCGACAATAGGAAAGCGCATTTTAACTTATCTCTTTGCATCCTATGGCTACATGTCACGTGTCATGTATTCTGCTAACGCTAAAAATGTGCGTTATTTGATTTTCCATGAAACCCCTAACATGGTCGCACCAAAAGGTAACAGTCTTGCTACAGCTCAAAACCACAACAAAGCATAGATAGCGTGTTTAAGAACATGAAAGCCTACTTTGTGTTTCGAAAATAAAATCGGCCGGACACCGAAAGCCATTGTATAGCCGTGAGGGAAAATGACAAATGCACCGCTTCGTGTTTTGTGCGATACTAAATCCAGGAATGCACAGTTCTTTGTCGTTGCCATGCACATCATTGCACCTAAATGATGTCCTGACAAACGTTTTTTTTACCGCTTTTAGGGTTTTTTATTAGGATCTTGTTTGAGGTCGACGAACATTTCCCACGCTATAATATTTGAACGGAACGTCGGATAGTTAAAGAGAGCGTGTCTAGTCAAGTTAGGATTTTTGACTAAGCACGTAGGGTGGTAGCGAATTTCGATTTACAAATTTTGGTGCCACCGGCTTCTACAAATTCGTCTCCACTGACGTGATATAGGGACAGCCCCCAAATTTTCTTTGGTTTGTATGGAAGAACGAAGTTATCGGGTAGGCCCCAAGCAATATTCACCCCTAAAGACACTGACGTCATTGAGAAGGTATCGTTAGTTCTAGCCAATGGCTTTTCGAAGATGTCGCTTGTCAGCGATGACAGCAGCCTGCGAACGCGGCGATGGAGGCGGCCATTATGTTGATGTTTTTCGTTTGCATTCATCTGAGGGCTGGGAGTGTACGGGTTAAGGCGCATGGTTAGGCTGGTCAGCTGATGCGCACCAATTCATGTCGGCCTACTACATACTGAGATGAGGAACAGGCATTGTGTCGTGTCAATCGGCTGCACCAGGATGTAGTGGGATGTAATTGTTCTACGTCACCTAACAACCAAAATAACGTTTACGTTACCCAGCAAACAAAATAATGGTCATGTCTCTAATGCGCAATTACTCGCCACGTATAAGTCGGCGCATTCCTCCTTTCGTGCTCGGTGTTTGGTTTATCTTTTAGGATTGTATTTGTTCACCCACAGACATCGATGGGATCGATAAAAATAAATAGCCTAATATTGAATAATACTATCTACTATCCCAAATATAACTAGTGCTGCTCCAGAATCATCATGCTTCGGAAAGCAGGTATTGTACCATATGGGTTTGTAATGTTCATCTCCTACTTCACGTACAATTCTGCCAAATTTACAGCGAGGATTTCCTTACCACGATCATTGGTAATTCCGCAAGATGAACATGGCGAAGACAAGCCCATTTTACATATTTCATTTATCTGAGCACCTTCCGGGATAGATATTAGCAAACCAAGTTTTGGGATCGTGACATAAGAAAGAAGTGGCAGAATTCTTTTTGAAAATGGGCTGGCAGTGTTTTTTCGGAGTGTGCTGTTTTATTATTTATTTCAGACATTTTTGACAAGAACATCTCTTAACCATTGACGACTGCATTTGTTGCCATCAGCCGCACGCCATTCATTGCAGGGGTAAAAAGCGAGTGCCGAATACGACCAAAACTCATCCTTTAATGAGTGGGTGGATCGAAAAACAGCCGATCTAAACAAAAGATCTATCGAGACAACGTGACAATACCTTATTCCCGTATAGACAGCTGACAGCTGCTACGCTCCAGTCCCTCTAATAATGACTGATAAGCTTGTTAGTATCATCCTGGCAAAATAGAATGCAATACATCACTTCATTCTCATACCATATAAGCGTTTGGTTTGATTACCCTCATAAATGGCACCATTAAGAGTCGTTGTCGTTGTCGTTGTTACTCATGCCCTTGTTATTGTGGCCGAAGACATAACTCAAGTCGGGCTGCTGGTAGTGTAGTGGTTAATGCGTCTGCGTTAACCACTGCACGTCTGGGAAACCAGAGGTACGGGGTTCGATTTCTCGCGGTGCGCGCCCCTCCTGCCAGGGTGAGAAGCAGGCGACACCATTTAGCCTCAGCAGCTGAGTGCGCCGTAAAGCCTCAATGACATGACATGGCATGACATAACTCAAGTCGGCCTTCATGCAAGTACTCCGTGTAAGTGACCTCTCATTAAGTTATTCCATACATGTACTCCGAGAGTGTGCATGTATGGTGCATTTCTGCATTCCTATTCGACATAAATGTTCTCATTATTTCAACCTCGATAAACGACTTAACAAAAGATCAGTTCTTTCAGTATCAACATCGGTGTACAAGAATAGTCATCCATACTGAGGCCGTGGGGCAGTGCTCTGAAGTACTGAATATCGCCATTTTCAGGGACCATCCTGCGCAACACACCACGCTGCGGTGTCTCCCGCAGCAAAACGAAATAGGTACCAGGAAAACGGCTTCCGCGGGAGAGACTGCGACGACGGCAGGAAACATCGCGCTGACAACGGCGGAATGGCAACACCTAACATCCGTTGAACGATTTAGTGATTGCCGCATCGGGCATGATAACAGGGAAGTGTCTGTTTTACGAAAGGGTGCTGCTGTCGAGGCGTGTCAGGTCAGGTGCTGCTGTCGAGGCGTGTCAGGTCAGGTGCTGATGTCAGGTGGGTCGCATATGTGTTCCAGCTAAGCCCCACAAAGGCCCCACATGGGCTTTCATGTGGGACCCATTTGGTTGTCCATGACATGTCCGTATGGGCCCGAGGTGGCAAACCCAGGTGGGCCCTATTTGGTTGTCTATCTCGAACCCACATGGGTCCCGGTTGTAAACGTTGGATGGGCCCCATGTGTGCGTCAGTTAGGCCCCGCACTGGCCCAGCAAGGGTCACCCATATGGAACCCCGGTGTTTGCCCATGACATGCCCACATGTGACCAAAGTGGACAGCCCAGGTGGGCCCCATATGACTGTCCAACTGGGACCCATAAGACATGCTGGCTGGGTGATGACTAGCGCAGAATATTTCCTCCGTTACAAAGGAGTACGACACATCCTAACATTCGAAATGTGTTAAGAACGTGATGCACTAGTATAATAAGTGTCACACACTCAAAAGCTAATGAAAATGATACATACCACGTCGGCGGCATGTAAAATTACGTTCGGCAATTGCGCGTAAAATTCATCGACGGATATTCGACCGCTGCTCTGAGGCGAAGGCACCAAGGCCAATAGGAACGAAACCTGAGTAATCATGGGTGCCGTAGGTCAACAAAGTGGCTCCCGTTAACAAGTATAGGGTCCGCAGAGCAAGCAAAAAGAACCCAAGACCAACTGGTGAGCCCATGAACGGCTGGTAGTGCTTCGGCAGGCTGACATATAAAGCCCCGGCCAGAGCACAGAACCCTCCGAGCGAAGGGGAATTATAAGGGAAGACCATGAGCTAATACCCCTGTGCGATCAAGAGTGCGCGGACGGTTCAACAACACGAGCCTCAGTAGGAATGAAGAGTCCTCCGCAAATGAGAGCAGAGGGAGAGAGCCCTCGATCAAAGTAGATGGCCCCTGAGCATCGAGTGTCTCCGCGCCTTACCTTATATAGGCCCTAGCAGCACCAGAACGCTCTCCAAGCAAAAAGGAAGAGCCCGAGACTTAACTGAAGGACCCCTGAGCAACTGAGTGCACCCTAGCATATGGGGCTCGGAAAAAGCGTAAAGAGCATTTCGGGCGAAAGGGAAGAATCCGCGGAGGAAAAATTGATGGATCAACAGTGCTGAGGCATGGAGGCAGAAAGCGTCGGAACAATACAATGGGTCCTGCGAGAAAATGCAGAGATCAAGGGCAACGTGAAAAGCTCTTGAGCGATCAGATTGACCTGGCAAGTGGACATAAAGGGCCGGGAAAACAACAGCGCAATGGCTCTAGACTGCGCAATAAGGTCCGAAATTTTCCCCCAATCGACAATTTCTCAATCAACAAAAAATGAACTTGCTCTGGTTGTGAAGTCTTAACTTTTGCTAGCAATTGTTCTTGGTCGTCTGTAGGCCCAAAGGCTTCCAATTTTGTTGTTCTTGTTGTAAGAAAACTGCGTCCGTCCGGCCGATTGTGGGCCCCTTCGGAGCATTTAGGTCCCCTCGGCATGGTCCATTGTTCCGTGCTTCCCTCCCCCTGCCTCTCCATCCGCCACCGGCCCGAGCAGCTTAACAGATGGGGCCCGCCAAAAACATAGGGTCATCCATTCAAAAAAGAAATACGACACAATGTGTAGGGCTCTGAAGGATCGAGTGCGCCCCAGCAGGTTAACATATAGGGGCCCCATTAAGGGCGAAGGGCCCTCTATTAAAAAAGGAAGTACCCAAGACCCAATGAAGAGGGCTCCCAAATGATCAGGTGTGCCCGAGCAGGTTGACAGATAAGGTTCCCAAAAAGAGCGTAGGGCCCTTCGTTCAAATAGGGAGCATTCAAGACCCAATGCAGAGCACCCCCGAATGGTCCAGTACGTCAGAACAGGTTAATATATAGGGTCCCCGTCAAGAGTGCAGGGCCCTCCATTCAAATAGTAAGTACCCAAAACCCAATGAACAGCGCCCCCGAATGATCGAGTGTGCCCGAGCAGGTTAACAAATGGGGCTCCCAACAAGGGCGTAGGGCTCTCTATTCGAATTGGAAAGCACCGAAGACCTTGTGAATGACCCCAAAATGATAAAATGGAACAGCTTATCAGAAGGGGCCCGAGAAGAACGTAGGGCCATCCATTCAAATAAGAAGTGCCTAAAACCCAATGCGGAGGGCCCCCGAAAGATGGAGTATACCCGAGCAGATTATCAGGTGGCCCAGATAGGAGTCTAGTGCCCTGAATTCAAACACCAAGGCCCAATGTGCAGGGCCCCCCGACAATTCAGTGTGGCCGGGGCGGCAAGAAGATAGGGTCCCCGATAAGTACATAGGGCCCTCCACCCAGGTAGGAAGTGCCCAAGATACTACGTGGACTGCCCCCGGATATTCGAGTGTGCACGAGCAGGTTAACAGATGGGACCCCGGCAAGAGCGTACGGCCTTCCGGTCAAATATGAAATAAGCACGACACGATGTAGTGGGCCCCGAGTAATCGAGCGCGCCAGAGCAGGTTAACAGACAGGGCCCCCGAAAAGCGCGGAAGGCTCTCCATTCAAAAAGGAAGTACCCAAAACCGTATGTAGAGGCCCCCGCGATCGAATGGGCCCGAGCATCTTATCAGAACAGGCCCCGACAGGAGCGCAAGGCTCTCCATTCAAATAAGAACACGAAACCCGGTGCGGAGAGCCCCAGAAAGATGGAGTGTACCCAAACAGGTTATCAGATGATCCCGATCGATCGAGCGGATGATCGGGATCCCAACTGGCCGGCCATGGCCCCCTCGGAGCCAACGGGCCCCTGCGGGGTCCAAGGGGGGTCATGGCCCGTGCCCCCCCCCCCTCTGGATCGGCCCAGGAGCGTCTGATCAGGAGTGTCTGATCTGTTCTTCAAAGTCAAGCAGTTTTAGCTTCTATGCTCCTGACTCTATTTTATCAGAGACCAGGGTAAGAGGTCAGAAATGCGCATAGATAGGAGGCATCATGCACATATAGCTTTATAAGTGCACGAGCATACGTCACGCAGCACTCAAGCAGCAAGAGGCCGGTAACAATGGACAGCGGGAACAGCCAGTACAAGATAGGGAAGTGGGTTCTAGCGGTCACATCCATCGTCGTCATAGACTTGACAGAAATTCGCATCCCGTGTGTTGGACAGCTGAATCGCATCGCATCTACGAATTGCACCCGCGTGCTCCCCCGTCCAAAGCCGAAATAATTTTTTCGAGACACCGCCTTTTAACAACATGCGTGCCCCAAGGCAGCCGTTTAACCATATCACACAATACACGCCAACTTTTGTTGACATGTATTGCGGCTTCTGTATTGTTTTTCGCATGCTGTAAGCTGTACACATTGCGCCTGACTCGATTCAGAAGACTCGGCTCGACCCGTCGGCGGCGGGTGGCGCCTGCTCCGCATCGCGATCGTCCACTACGATGAGCACCATGCTGACGTTGGCCGCGGAGCGTTGCGAGAGGCTGCCGGCGGTGCGTGTGGAGCGTGCCGAGCACACTGCGTCCTCCTTGTGCCGGAACAGGTATAACAGCATGCCGCCGAGCAACAAGCAGCCAGAGGCGACCACACAGAAGGCGCCCAGGTTGAGGCCAGCCAGCGTCACAAGCAGTGCCCACTGGTACATGTTGTACAGGCAGCCGGTGTTGTAGATGACCCGCCGGTCGAACGCGTTGTCGTCAGGGAGGCGCTGCTGTCGCGAGCAGCGGCTCGTGTCCTTGCAGCAGCTCCGTGGCACCAGCGCATGCCGGTAATCCATGTAGGAGACCTTGCCGCAGCATTGGAAGATGCGTTGGCCAACGTTCATGAAGTGCAGCAGGCCCGTCGGCTGGGCGTCCGAACGGTTGGCACCGGGTGACAGCCCGCCATACTCAACGTACTCAGAAATCTCGGTGGTCATCACCTCGGATGTGGCCACGGACGTGTCGTACTTGGCGAATGGGTTCTCCATTTGACGCAGGCTGATTGCGGCGACTACTAGCAGTACGAACATTGACAGCAGCGAGAGCATGGCGCCGAACACGACGCGCCGGAACACGCGCACCGTGCCGAAAGCGCCGAATACGCCCGTCACACTACCCAGCGCGGCCACCACCAGCGTTTCGGTATTGATGCGTCGGTAGTAGACGAAGCTGATGTGCTTGAAGGCGCCGAAGTAGGCCAGGCTGGCGCTGGCGATGCCCAGGTATACAACGTCCGTGATGATGAGCAGGATCCAGCAGGTTAGAAGGCTGCGCTTAACGCAGTTCTCGCAACGCTCACGGCTGAACATAGCCGACACCTGAAAGTTCAACTGCACCTGAGCAGACGTGCATCAGACATCATCATTCAAAGTAAGCTGTTCTGTGACGGAGCAAGAGTTGCTAACCTACGCCCAAAAGATGCATCGTTTCATCGCTTGGCACACCGTTGTTGCGTTACCAATTCCCAACGCATGTGCACTAACACCTAAATCATCATTGTACCGGCAGAACTTCGAGTCTGAATTATCGTTCACTGAATGGGCACAAACGCACGGCACCACCGCGCGAATCCAGAAATGTGATAATAAAAAACAAATTCTGTTTGGTTTCCACTGCCACGCTGGCTAGCGAATGAGGGACCGCACACCCGGGAGAGTTCCGATATACGAGCCGTCTGGCCGCGACGTATTCCATTGCCGGGAGTTGCGGGGTCCGCAGTCCACTGGGTCCACGGCTAGCTTAACGAGATTCACAGCTTTCGGTTTCGGCGGGCAATGTTTTCGCGTAACACACACTGATGCGTGGTGCCTGGAATACTCTACTGAGATCCACCGAAACTATATATATATATATATATATATATATATATATATATATATATATATATATATATATATATATATACTGAACTTAAGGCTTATTTCACTTCTTCGTTATAGTGAGGTTGCATGCGCCACAATCGCGGGAGTTCAGATCGCATGATACAGAGGGTAGCCGCGCTTCACACGCCTCATCAGACGAGCGTGGCTGCTACCGTAAACTAGACTCCTCGCGGAGCGCGCCGGCATGATGGATGGCATTTCGGGGGTGCCCCGACCCAGGCCATTTCACGCCCAGCACGCGTACGCCTCACGTGCTAGGAGCACAACCACAGCGACGCCAGATTCTGGTCAGAAAGGGAACAATGACGCAATATGGTCGTCGTCGTCGACGGATTGGGCTTTAGCGGTATATACACTTAGCAAAAGTTCATATTTATATGGAGCCGGAGTGCCCTTACCACCGGCATCAAATCTCTGAACTGGTTTCTAGTCGCCCATTCTTCCGGCTAGGGAAGGTAGTTTACCAAGATGTTTTTCGGCCTGAAGGGGCCACAACAGCGACCAGACCCGTGCCTCCCCAGCTTGCCACATGAAAACCGCGGCAACCCAAGGCCCGTCACGTGCGGAGGGAAAAGGCACGCCCCCTTCTGCACTTTTCGAGGAAAAATCCCCTTGGGACAACTACCGACGACAGCCCGATACCGATGTAACCAATCCGTGTCGGCTACTCTCGTACGCTTGTGGGCGCTCACCGCCCAGCGCACCTGCCTGCCGAGTTTCCGTTTCAGACATGAAATACCGCCCGATGTCTGCGGCCGTGTATTCAGGAAATTCAAATAAAGCGAGCACCGCGGACAAAGAAAACAGCGGCCGCGCGGAATTATCAGTTTGCGCTACACCACAGAAAAGACAGCATGCGGTATGCGTTGTATCCCGTGCGCGCATGTCAAGCCTAAGCACGCTGGATGAACGCAATGCGAGGACGTCAGCATGCGTTGGGTCCTCGGTCGGAACTCGAGGCCAAGTCCGCACGCGAACCGGGACCTGACGACCACTGCAGTACCAGTACCAGCACCACTGCGGTACCACCAGGCTTCGCGCCGTTGTGCCGTATCGATGCGCCTCGCCATCGCCGTCTAAACCCTAGAGCAGACAGGCGGACGATTAGGGCACCTGTCACATTAACGCCTGGATGCAGCTGTTTACTAAGAATCAGAGTAACTATGAAAAGACCCTCATGAAATCCCGACGACAGCCAGAACGGCATATGCGGAATCAGGGATTTGTGATCATCATGTACATATACTCGCCGTTAAATGCATATGTTAATATGCTAGCCAAGAGTGCTCCGTCCCACTTACTGACCGAAGGTCGACGAGCAGCTGTCGATGTTCAGCACGTCGGAGCCGGTTACTGAAATACCATCAAGCGTAAATACCCCGATATGCTGAACAACTGCGGGGAACGCAATGAGGACTTCAAAGCGGAATTGGTCTGTCACTGGTGACCAGACGAAAGGTGGTTAATAAACTCGCAGCATTTCAGTCACGCGTTGGTAACGCTGCTAAGGATCACGACGAAAATCACGACACTTGATGCAGTAACAAAATCGTTTGGCTCATTTGGCACCCCTTTCGATACAGTACGCAGACTATCGACCCACACGTTCTTTGCAGCATATGTCGAATCGGAGCAGGACATGAATAACCGAAATATTGTGATCATTTAGACGCGAACCCGTCCGGTACCATCTCCACTCACCTTGTAGAGCACAGCCGCAGGAACTTAAGTTGCTAAGCGTCTGGTTGAGCCTGAAATACCACCGAGTTACTACCACATATGGTAAGTGTCTGAGGGTGACAAGACTATTGCGTCAGACAAAGATTGATCCATCACTGTTGATCAGCCGAAAGATGGTAATTGATTTGACATCATCTATGACATGCCTCGAGAACGTGTTACCAGGTTTAAGTGTGGAATGCCCCCAAACGGAACATACCATGATCTTTTTTGGCAACCGGAGGACAGTTGCCGGACAAACAAAAAACAAAATTCAACAAGGCACTGCCTCTGGGAAGGCGCGCGTGATGTTGGCTCACCTTTACTACGGTTGAGGATCCAGAACCGACAGAACATCGATCTGCGGGAGGCAGTGCATGATCAGTATTTTCAAATCCATCACAACACTGGAGAAGAAAAGGGGGCGTCAGGACAATATGGGTACATCATTCAGTCAGCCGAAAGATGGTAAAGAGAATCATCACGTTTAAACAAACGCACCGGGGTCAACTAACTAGGGAACAGAACATCTAGAAGGCATGGATACGACTGGACACCAATCAGTTGCATTACATGTTAAAAAAGGACTTCCAGCATTTAGCAAACAGAGGAGCGTTTCCGCGCCACCTCCGCCACGAATAATTTGGAGCATTCAAACACACATACCTTACTATGTGCGTGGTGCCTGTCCAACGTGTATCACTTCTGCCAAGGTACTGAAATGAGAAATCCCGTGAATTGAAGAAAAGCAAACAGGACATGAGGAATTGTCAACACCTCAGACAGGTATTTATCCATCAGGTATCAGCCCCGAAAGATGGTAAAAAGGTTTCATCATTGTGACAGTAAGGCTGAATATCAACACCTACATCAAGCTTGTGGACCGCGCAACACTGTCATGCACTGCTAACCTATCACAATTTTACTAGGGGGGGGGGGGGGGGAAGGGCTAGACCACTAGAAGTCAGCAGGTAGAAAACCTAGCCTCAGGGAGCAGTGCAAACTTTCCCTGAGCATGTAACAATCCAAACAAAAGTACACTGACCCAGTTGAAAAACAAAGATAATCCAAAAAAGCACACAGCGGAAGCATAACAAACATCGACATGCCATCAACACCTGGTACAACAGCGACATTCACCTCAGTACCAACCTTGGTTTGACAGTTCTGCTCTATCCCGTGGTCCTCCACACCTGCAAAAACGAAAGAACAACTAACTACATGGGGACTGGCAGCAATTGCGGCAAACCAATAAACAGCTCAGAGTAGAAAAAATCCATCAGGTGTCAGCCCCGAAAGATGGTTACAAACATTTCATCATGAATAATTGTGGGCTTTACGACGCACACGGCTGTATGGGCTATTACGAGTTGCCCGTCTATTATCTTAGCACGAAGGGCGGGAACCGCTGGGCACCAAGCCCTGTACCTCTGGTTTCCCACACGATTGGTAACACAGGCATGATAACCACTGCACTATCGACATCCATGCATGATTGCTAGCTGCTAAGTCACACTATCCAAATTGCAATTGCAACAAAATGCGTCACAGCAATGCACCGCACCATTCCGAAAAAAGAGGAGACAAAGACAACACAAATGACGGATTTTGCAGAATAGCCACACTACACCAATTAACCCAGAACACTCCTAATACCTGAATAAGCTGCAGGTTCCCATCACAGGAGCTCTATCGAGGATTCCCCTCTCCACAAGCCGGTGCTGAAAACAGAGTCTTGTGGGTATCCTGACTAACCACGGGCATCTCCACAGACGTCTCTTTCATCAGCAAAATTGAATGAGTCGATCACTGATGTCAGATGACACGCATGAAAACATCATGAGTAATGTTGGGCGTTTGCCATGACTACATCAAAAGCACGCAGTCATACAGTACACCAAACATTTAAACTGCGTCCACTCACCATCACTTCTCTCCTAAAGAGCAGGATCATTGATGTTGTCCAATTCCTGGGCGCAACACCTAAGTATAAATGGTTGTGTCAGTGTTTTGAAGAAATGGTTCTCTTGAGTCAGCAGGAGAGTTCCAGTCAGTTTATATTTTGATATCGATCATCGGAAATCAGATGACACGCATGAAAGCATCATTTACACGTACACTGTCCGGTTCTGCACACAAAACAAAGGCCACGTTATCCCTCACCGCACGAAAACGCTACGTTTGGTTCAATGGGACAAACACGTACGTGTCGCAGTTCGAGAAACCGTGTTGTGCGCGTTTCTGCATTGTCCGGCATTGTGGCATGTGGTTTTGTCTTTGCACATGGGGCTTCACACGAAGCCCTTAAGAGGCCAATGGGTGGGCTAAACCAGAATGCAGGCAGGCTCGTACTCTTGATATCCAGTCTTTTCGCTCGTGAAATCTTATGGACCGATCGCCGATGCCAGATGACACGCATGGAAACGTCATCCATGAATACATCTTGGACATTCTCCGGCGTCGTCGTCATTGGGGCCTTACAACGCACTCAGTTTCTGAGGCTATGTGGTGTTGCTTGCCTCTCATGCCGGCACAAGGGGCGGGCGCCACGGGGCTCTCCGGTTTCTCAGACATGTAGCTTGACCAGGGTATTGTTGATAAGCCCGTAAAAATCGGCCGGCCAAACACTTCACACCAATGAAAGCGAAGTCAACTTACTCTGTCACCTCCCTCCCGCAAGATAGCGTCATCGAACTTTCGCGATTCCCGGAGGCAGTGCCTGCAAACAAATGATTGTCAGAAGTTCGAAAAAATAGTTGACAAAAGTGAAGCTAGTTCAGGTCAGTTTATGTTAGGCGTCGATCATCGGAAATCAGATGACACGCATGAAAGCATCATTTACAAGAGCACTATTGCAGTTCGCACGCAAACTGACGGTTCGAAGGCATGCCAGCGGCTGATGGTGAAACAGCCTACATACAAAATAAAGCCACATCAGCTTTTCTGAGGGGAAAACAATACATCTGGTACAATGGGAGGAATAGATACGTCCCACTTCAAGACACCATGGTGCACGTCGTTTTCCAATGTTGACATAGGGACATGTGGTTTTGTCTTTGCACGCAGAGCTTCGGAGATACGTCAAGATAGATACAAGATAACCACGCAAACGGCTCACAAAAATACGTTCTAGCTCGGTATGCTTGCCTTCAATGGTATGCGGCCGTAGATTCCGTTCAGGTTCGGCGATCACACGAAAATATGCCGCAATCGCGCCAAGGGACGTCTGAAACCAAACGCACAGTACTTAAGAACCTTTGCGTGGGCTAAACACGTTGCAGATGGGTACGGTATGTCACTGGGAATCGGCGAACCGTGAGAACGACAATAAGCAGTTTCAACCCCCCCCCCCCCCCCACTCCAGCACAAACAACTGCAAATTGTTGGTTGTGGCACACCAGGCATAGTACAAATGTGCCATACTGCTCATGTTGAGGCTGTTCCTGTTGTGCCATGACAATTGTAACAACCCATTTATTGAATGGAAAATTTGGACAATGTCTTCATTCTGAATGGTCCGATTTGGACATGCCATGCACACAAATAAGTGAGACAAACATAAAAAAATCAAATTATATGAACACATTCAATGCATGGATCACTGGGGCCAAGGCAGCTCAGAAGCCAAGGAAACCAATTTGCTTGAAACAACATGATCAGATGGCATTTTCTCTGACACAAGTCAGTTGAGATGTCTGGGAGTCGTTAGAATCAGTTGGCACACATGGAAGCATCATTTCACAATAGCTGAAGCAGTTAGCATCCTAAACCCTTGCCCACCATTTGAATGCTGAGTAGAGCAGCCATCGAAGGACCAGCCACGACCTTCGCAGAACTCGACACCGAGGACGCACGGCCGCTCCATCCACTCCACCTGGTGAAACAGACAGCCGGCACCAGCACACATCCACCACGCTCACAACAGAGCATGGTGATCTACCACACTGTTTCCCTGGGACCTCTCCTACTTCGGTATGCATCCAATTCGTGGACAATGGTGTCCGAAAGCCAGGCGCCTTGCAATGTTGGCCAAATTATCAGTTGCAGAGCATATGTTCATCCATGCATTATCACCGTGGAACGGCTATACACCATGCTCACGCCAACATCCGTGGCAAAGGCGAGCACTTTAGTTATCTAAAAAAGGCTCCAAACTACAAGGTGAACGCAGGATTGGAGCCAAAGTAATCCACGCCATCGCGACACAGGAACCGCCACACATGGCCATAGCATAATAATAATTGGTACTCAAGGGAACATAGGCCGTGAAATTCATGTAACAAAAATTTACATCATTTCCAACAGTGGGCTAACCAGTTTTCCTACACACAGGCTAGCTTCTCCAGAATACAGGCGTCGAAACAATTATCTCACCTTAGGCCACGGTACCCTCTTTTCAAAGTGTCCCATCCCAAACCCAGATGTATATATCAATGAAACGACTCTGAATCGCCCATTTCCAGGTATATTTTTTCCGTTGTCGCTGACAGGTTCTACTTTCGGGCCCGCACTTTCTTGGAGTAGAACTCGAGCTCCCGTCCCTCCAGGATGTAACCGTCGCAGCGGCCGCACTGTCCGGGCCGGCTGGCGATGCGGGCGTACAGGCGGCCCGTGTGGAACTGCTCCTCCAGCGACGGGTCTACCTTGCCAGCCTTCTGCCGCTCCTGGTACTTCTTCTCAGTCTTCGCCGACCGCTTGGCGTTCAGGACAGCATCCTCCTCAGGAGTCTGATAGCGGCGGGACATCGAAGTTTTAATATGTTGATTATTCGCGCAAATAATCCACTTGATGTGGGCTACGATATTTAACCCTCCCTCTGAAGAATATGGGAGGGGAGGGGGGGGGGAGAGGGAATGGGCGACGTCACTCCCTAAATTTGTCCTGACATTTCTTCAGCATGATACACACCTGCACCCATATTTTCATCTCCTCAGAATTCATGATACATGTTGATTCTACAAACATATGTCTAACATCTCTACTTACTGAATAACAATGTTTTCATATCAAAACTACAAGGTGATGTGCTGCGATGGCAAAGGACAGACTACGTGAGCGACGTTCCGCAATAGACGAGTGTGCGATGACAGGCGGCGGGGACTACATCGCTTTATCAGCGGAGTCCTACACCCTCAAGTATCCCATCCAAAGTTAAAAGGGCTTAAATGTTACATGAATCCTTTGGCCTTTTTGCCTTTGGATGGCAGATATGTTCAGAACACAAAAGCCCAGACCAATGATGTGGTCAGTGTGTATACTGATATATCAATGTTTAAAATTGGACATGGGCCTGTGTCAGGGATTTGTGTCAACTTCACACTTTTATATGGTGTGGTTTAGTAAATGACTGCATGAAGAGATGAAACATTTTCCAATTTTCAGGGCAAAATCAGCTCTTGACCTCCCCTAGTGGGGTTCAATATTGAGCCAGTTACATAAAACACATAAGCCGTGACAAGATCTCTTGATCTTGACCTGCCTGCAAGATCTATTGTCTTGGAAAACAGCAAATAAAAGAGCTACCCAGAGCTAAATATGGGTGCAAGCTAGGTTTCCAAGAAATAAAATGTCTTAGCATGACAGCCTTGTCGCATGGCCAGGTATGAAACGGGCTGCCCTATACAGACTTTTGGCAACTTACCACTGCCCCATTTGTGGCATTACTTTGTGACATGGCAACAGCATGGCAGCCATCAAACAATCTACCACAATGAAAACATCAACACAAGCAGAATGACCCAAGGTGGTGTCAATACTAACGACGGAGTACTCACCAACTTCTGGCCCTTTTTCCGGCCGAGAGGAAGTGCGTAGTGTGACTCGTACCACTGACGGAAGGGTCCCGCATCCACCATGATGATGGTGCCCTTCACCAGGGTCTTGGTGCGCACCAGCTCATTGTTTGTGCAGTTGTAGACACAGTCAATGATGCGGGTCTTGCGGGTGCATGATTCGGAGCCCCAGGCAAAGTTGCCGTGGTCCAGGCGCAAGGCCCGATATTTCACGTTGCCACCGCGTGTGCGCACCGTGTGGAATGCGCTTTGCACCCAGCTAGAAAAGAAGAAGCAATGATACAGACTAAATTTTAAAACTCCGAAAAGCAACACATTCCTTCCCTGGAGTTCACAATGGGAACCAATTACAATTACATTCTAAGGGAACAGTGAACAGTGAAAAAGCTTTACATAGCTGTGATCCACAGCATGCAAACTGTGGCAGGAAGAAGCAGGATGTTTCCACACAATATGCCACTTCAAAATCATCCCTTGCCACTTGATTACTGTTGCTTCCCCAACATTCACAAACAATACTGCTACAACAAAACCCTTATCAAGATCTTTGATGTTGCTCATCACAAATAAAGTCTCAATAGCAAGTGAACTTGTCACTGCCCTGAAGCAGGATATAAGTGATGAAGGGAACCCTAGTGCAACAAACTTGAATTTTGTCTTTCCACATGACTTGACATGACAAATATTTCATTCAAGCTGAGGAAGTTCCACTGAACTGGTTCAAGTACACTGCATTTCAAACCCCACATCACACCAGGCCCACACTAACCTTGGTGTTAGATGCAGGCCGTCCCAACTCATACTTCCTCTTCTTTCTGGTGACAGGGCGTTTCCCCCCAGTCTTTCGACGTTTATGCAAATTGTTACGAGTGATACCTGAAACAAAGATCAAGAACCTTGAACATCTGTGTGACAATGAACAGACAATGAACAATGTCTCCACACATATCAGCTAGCATTCCTCTGCCCCCCACATAGTGTTTCCCATCAGAACCGCATTTGCTGGGCAAACATGTAGGAATTAAGAGCAGTGGAACAAATAAAACCAATCTACCCTTGTCAGACAGGTAGCCTACTGCTTACATATTAAGACTAAAATGCTGAGCTCTCTCAGCATAGCCCTTCCCAATGGAGCTGACACTAAACAATTTAAGTACTGTATCAATGCCCCTGGTGCTAGCTCAAAATATGGATGGCATTCAAACACACAGCTCCACAAGACTGTAGCATTTGAAGACATCAACCCAACACATAAAGTCTGTCAGCTAGGATGTGTTATTTGTTAACAAACCTACACTGTTTCTGTCAGAACATGGGATAAACAATGGGCACACGATATGACAGCTTGTGCTTACTTAAGACACTGTACCACACCCACACCCACACACTGTAGCTGAATGTATAACATTCTGCGATGCTCAGCACAGCACATCATCGCTCTCAATTCACGCAAAACATTTACAGCAGCCACTACCACTGGCCATAGCTCACCACAGCCAAGAGCAAATAGCAATTGCCTGAAAAACTCCAGCCAATCCTACCATTTGTGATTCAATCTAGAGGTAGATGCTTCACTCAATGAGCTTTGATATGAGCACACAAGTTTTTTTAACTAAATGTCATGCTTTCCTGCTATGTCCACCAATCAATGACCACCTAATCAATAAGAAATTCCAACTTTGATGCAAGGATGGTTCCCAGTCAATGATGGGCATCAATACAAGCATAATATAATGCAGATTGCAGTGATTCCATTGCATAAGCAGCTTGAAGAAATTTTAGGTTCTGAACATCATAAAAATTGGTAGTACAGGTTGGTGTCAGGTTTATGTTTGCCACTGTTGTATGGGACATCCTGTTACAGGTACTTGCTATGGAGCTTGCAGATCCCCTAAAAATATTGGGCAAGCAACACAACAATCACCATTCAAAACAACCTGATGGGACAAAACTGGTTTTAAGACATCTTTACAGTAAGACACCAACAATAATCATAACAAAGGGAAATTACATGATCTTACATGCAAATAAAAATAAATGCCAACACTGCATAGCACAAATCACCATGGAATGGTCTTATTTACTGAGCCAGGTGTCTATTTGTATCATGATCAAGTCTTGGGCCATAAAGCATTGCATGGTGAATAGGACAACATGCCACTCACAAAAAATCATACAGTATCATCCCTGCGAATCTATCTGTGCATAAACAGGTGACTAGAATCAGTGAGGCAGACCCTGAAATAACCATGCTGCACAACACATGTGTCATACCTACAACTTTTCTGCAATATTTGGATGTACACTGTGAATCCAAACTCAGTACTTTGTGCCAGGTCACTACCAACTTGAGCACATAGATAGCCATGTATCTCAGGAATTCTGATGTAGACAGAGGTAAGAACACCCTGAAAACATACTTTCTAGAAACTACTTTTGCACAATATTCCCTTGCTCAGTAAAGCACAAATGAGCACAGCATTCAGCACAGTAATGTCCCAAATGTGTGAAGTGCGATGGATGCATGCTTGGCAGACTGGCAAACGATCAGCAGAAGCCAGCCATGACCAGCTCCAGTGAACAAGAGTGGTGCAAGTTTTGCCTCGAAGCCCATCTACACTACCAAGGCATCAAGGTATCTAACAACATCCATAGCAATTGCCTTTAAAAATCGCGGCTCAGTCAGGTGCCGTCCAAGCTACCGAATCGCGCCACAGCCTCACAACGCCCCGAAACAGCCCGATTTTGTGAAAAAACAAAAATCAACCGCAATGGGCAGCTTCTCTGTCGGTAGAGCAAAATTTCATCGACCTGATTACGGTCAGCATTCATCTAATGAACACAAACCGGGGTAATTCAACAACAAAAACACTGCTCTCACCCATCTCGGCCAACACCGGAATCAAAAGGCCTCCAGCGGGGTTGCCATTAATTAACAAAAATATTTTTCATCATTTCAAGAAAGAAGATCAAGTGTGATGAAAACCTAATAAATATTAATAAAAATTGAAAAAAATACTTCAAACGCTACATGCCAAACCAAAAATCCCCTAGTCCTATTTTTGTGTCACATGTGGAGTTATTCCAACGCCGGAGCTTGTGCCTTATTTGGCACAATGGGCGGAGCTTCCTAAAGTGCTGCAATTTTTGCAAACAATCTGAAAAAGGACAAGTTTGCTCAGAATGTAACGTGCAGTGAAAGAAATCCGATGAAAATAAGCAGAGGTGAGACAACATACAGTTTAAGGTTGAAGAAGTAAACATATCAAGTTCAAGCTGTTCCTTGAAATCGCCAAAGACGTTAAACTGAAATTGGTTAGCCGGTTAATCCAGTAGATTTTTAATCATTTCCCAATGCTTGATTGAAGATACGCTCCCAGGCTGTCGGCACTTTTTAGGTTCGTTGAGCTGCACGCGACTGCGCACGAGGCCGAAAAATTCAATTTCGAAGTTAGCGTGTTAAACAGAGAGAGGGCGACGTACAAGAAATGAATAGACTATTCGGAGCAATAGACTAATAGAGCAATGAATGATCGGAGCAGTGAATAGACTAATAGAGCAAGAGCGCTTTTCGCTGCTTTGATTAGGTGTTTAAATGTTGGTTTTTGCACAGGAAATTAAGGAACGAATAAGTAGGAACTTAACCGAGGAATTTGGTGAAAGTGTCCAGTCTAAATGTTGGTGGCCCCTTGCATTAAGAGTGAAGTGGGTATTGAGTCGGCTATGCGTTGCATGCTGTATATTGTTCAGTGTGAATGCATATACAGGTAAAGTGCAACGAGTGCTGAACTATAGTTTAACATTAAAGGCTACTAGGGTATCAACTTGATTAAATGCCACTCTAAAATTGTGATACATTTTCACAGAAAGTCACCCCACATATCAAGCCAAAAGTGTTTTTGGCCGCCAAGTCATTAGATTACAATAAATTAGTAAAAGCTTGGAGATAGATAGCATATGTACCCACGGTTTCCATGGTTGACATACTCGTCGTATACCAACGATCACCATATTTCTGGTCAGCCTCATGCAGGGCCGTGAACGAGTGACCGAACGAGTGAAGTTGCGCCCTACCCCTTCCCCACCCCCACCCCCATCCCACCACACCCCACCTCACTCCCCTCCCCATGAGACCTCGTTGCCTTCAAGTCCTGGCAGTCACTGACGGAAAGTGGGAAGATGTCACGTCTGTCCCTCAGTCTGAGCAAGGACCTTCAGAACGCTCTAAAAGAACACGAGATCAGGGGGCTGGAATTCTGGTTGAGAGTACACGCGACTATTCTTTCTTGACCGGAATGTCATACCTCTAAACGAGGTGCCGCCTGGCACTGCCTTAAACATATCCAGAGACCGCACGCCCATCCACGCACCTCAGCCAAGAAACATGGAGCCGGAGCATTCCCAGTTCGGCCAACGTACCGAGCCGGAACGCCATTCATTGTGAGCCTCAGCAGCGTCGCGGCGGTGGTGAAAAACGAGCCCAATTATCACAAAAGAGACGACAGCTGTCCATTCTATACCCCACTAATTCGTAAAGCTCAGTTAAAACATTTTCATGCCCTACTACTTGTGTGCGTAGTCAGGGCCGGATCCAGAGATGCCCCCCCCCCCTTGGGCCCGAAGGGGCCTCGAAGGAGCCCAATGGCTCTGTGGGAGCCCATCGCCGGCCCAACAGATGCAGTTTTTTAACACAAGACGCAACAAAACTGGATATATCTGGCCTTCCAGACGACAAAGAACAGTGTAAGCGAAAGTGAAGGGCCTGTAAGAAATAAAATAAAAATCAATGGTAAGAAAAGTTATGAACTGGAAATGTTCGGCCTCATTACACTGTCTAGGGGGCCCATGCTGTTTCTGGGAGACCTACATGCACACTTGTAGGATCATTTCCATAGTTCAGGAGCATTCCACATTGCTTTCTTTTTCTTTGCACTTGCTCAGGGGGCCCTGCGCTGTTGTTAGGGTCCTTCCTGCTAGCGTGCCGGGGCACCCTTATCACGGGCCCTTCCACGTGCTTTTTTCCATACGCCAGAAAGGCTCTGTGGGCTATAGCCGGGGCCCCTTATCTTAACTTGCCGGGGTATTCTCGGTCACTCCGGGACCCTTTACGTAGATCTCAGTTAACCTACCGACACACTTGCGATATGCTTATGGGCCCTCTTCATTGGTTTAGGGCGTTTCCAATTCTCTGTCACTTGCTTGGGGCCCTGCACTCTTCTCGGGGTCCATCTGATGGCCTGATTCGGCACACCAGTCGTTCGGAGACCCTTCACACTGGGCTTTGGGTACTTCTTTTCTTAATGGGGGGCCCTATGCTCTGGAGGGGGCCTATCTGACAAACTGATCGGGCACATTCAATCGTTCGGAGGCTCTTTACATTGGGCCTTGGGCACGTGCTATTTGAATGGGGCCCTCGGCGCTAGTCAGGGGCCTCCTCTGTTCGCCTCTTTGGTCACACTGGATTGCTCGGGGGTTCTGCACATTGGTTTTTCGTGTTTGAATTTAGGGGCTCTCTGCGCCGATCCGGGCCATCTGATAACCTGTTCGGGTACACTTCTTCTTTCGGGGGCCCTCCGCACCGGATTTTTGGGTACATCTTATTTGAATGGAGGTCCTTGCGCTCTTGTCAGGGGGCGGGCCTTCTGATAGGATGCTTGAGCCCATTCGATCGTGGGGAACCTCTTTATGTGTTTTTGAGTACTTCCTTTTTGAATGGAGGGGCCCTCCGCGCTTTTCGGGGACCCTATCCATCAACCTGCTCTGGCGCACTAGATTGTTCGGGGCCCTCTACATCGTGTCGTGGGCATTTCATATTTGACCGGAAGGCCGCACGTTCTTGCCGGGGCCCCATCTGTTCAAACCTGTTCGGGCACACTGGAATATCCAGGGGCCCTCTAAATAGTGCCTTGGGCACTTCCTATCTAAATGGAGGGCCCTGCGTACTTGTCGGGGACCCTATCTGTTCGCCGCTTCGGCCACACTGAATTGTCCGGTCCGGGGCCCTGCACATTGGGTCTTGGTGTTTGAACTTGGGGCCCTACAATCCTGTCTGGGCCACCTGATAATCTGCTTGGGTATGCTCTATCTGTCAGGGGCCCTCCCCACTGGGTTTTGGGTAATTATTATTTCAATGGAAGGCCTTGTGTTCTTCTTGGGCCCCTTCCGAAAGGCTGATCGGGCACATCTTATCGCTCTTTGACCATTCACATAAGTTCTTCGGTGCTTCCCATTCGAACGGAGAATTCGAATGGAGAATTCTACGTTCTTTTTGGGAGCCTTATCTGTTAACCTGCTCGGGCACACTCGATCATTGGGGGGCCCTCTACATTGAGTCTTGGGTACTTCGCATTTGAGTGGAAGGCTCTACGTTCTTGATGGAGGCCCATATATGTTAACCTGCCCGGGCCCACTCGATCGTTCAGAGCGATGCTCGGGCCGGCGGCGGATGCAGAGGAGGAGGGGGGGGGGGGGGAGGGGGGCACGGGACCATGCCCCATGGACCATGCTGAGAGGACCTAAAGGCTCCAAAGAGGCCCATAACCGGCCGAACGGACGCAGTTCTCTTACAACAAAAATGCAACAAAACTGGAAGCCTTTGCGCCAACAGACGACCAAGAACAGCTGTTGGCAAAAGAACAGAGTTTATAAGCAGACCAATCTCATTTTTTGCTCACTGAGAAAGTGGTAATTGGGGGAAACTTTGGAATTCATTGCGCTTGGTTGCCTGACCATACATGTTCACTTGCCGTGTCAATCTGATCGCTAAGGAGCTTTCCACGTTGCCCTTGGTCTCTTTGCATTTTCTCGTAAGGTCCAATGTGCTGTTGGAACACTATCTGCCTCCATGCCTGAGCACTGTTGATCAATCAGGTTTTCCTCCACGGATTGTCCCAATTCACCCGAAATGCTTTTTGCGCTTTTTCCAGGCGCCAAATGCCAGGGTACACTCAGTTGCTCGGGGGCCCTTCATTTAAGTCTCCGGCTCTTCCTACTTGCTTGGAGGACCTTGTGCTGTTGCCAGGGCTTTTATAAGGTAAGGCACGGAGACACTCGATGCTCAGGGGCCATCTACTTTGATCGAGGGCTCTCTCCCTCTGCTCTCATTTGAGGACCGTTCATGGGCTCACCAGTTGGTCTTCGGTTCTTTTTGCTTGCTCTGCGGACCCTATACTTGTTAACGGGAGCCACTCTGTCGGCCTCCTGCGGCACTCACGATCGCTCAGGTTTCGTCCCTATTGGCCTTGGTGCCTTCGCCTCAGAGCAGCGGTCGAATATGCGTCGATGAATTTTTACGCGCAATTGCCGAACGTAATTTTACATGCCGCCGACGTGGTATGTATCATTTTCATTAGCTTCTGAGTGTGTGACACTTATGATATTAGTGCATCACGTTCTGAACACATTTCGAATGCTAGGATAGGTCGTACTCCTTTATAACGGAGGAAATATTCTGCGCTAGTCATCACCCAGCCAGCATGCATAATTGGGACCAATATGGGTCCCAGTTGGAAAGTCATACGGGGCCCACCTGGGCTGTCCACTTTGGTCACATGTGGGCATGTCATCGGCAAAAACCTGGGTTCCATATGGGTGACCCTTGCTGGGCCAATGTGGGGCCTAAATGGCGCACACATGGGCCCTTTATAACAGAAAAAAATTATGTACTAGTTATCATCCATCAACTGATTACATCGCCCAGCCGGCTAGCCATAAAACATAACCTAAGAATCAAGTCCATACTTGGTTTTGATGGTTGTTAGCAGCTAACTCAAGGTTATGTTGCCTGTTATTCCGAAACCCTAAGCCTCAAAATCATAGCATTTTACATGATCTGTAGAAAGTGAGTCAGTTGTATGTGTATGCATGTGTAGCACGCCTAGCTTTATAAGGCCGTGCACAGTAAGATGGGTTTCCGTATTGATGAAATGAATGAACAAGTAAATACATGCATATACACGTACCTATATATATATATATATATATATATATATATATATATATATATATATATTTATATATATATATATATTTATATATATATATATATTTATATATATATATATATATATATATATATATATATATATATATATATATATGTATATATACGTTACGTGCGACTTGTCTTAAAATGTAATGACCAAAATGAAGGACATTTTTTGGAGGGGGCCCCCAAACTCCAGGGGGCTCAACAATGTTGTGTGCACCCCACCCCTCTTGACGAAATCCTGGATCCGCCCCTGTACGCAGTTGCCCACTACCAGCACCGTGTCCGAGGCGTGCGTGGAATCCTGACTGAAAACGCTACCGTGTCAGATCCTGGTCGGGCACGATAAGCCCCTTCCGCAAAACCTCGTCCGCCACCTGATCCGTGACGCATCGGCTCGGCAAAAACAATCCCTGATTCCCAACGCTAATCGGACGAGGACATGGTAAACGAGACAATGGCGCGGAGTGGGCGCCTGGCACCGTCTGTGAAAACTGGTGCCATCAACCAGAGAGCTCCTGCGAGAAGACATCGCAACTACTGCGCGTCTGGGAAACCAGTGGTACGGGGGTTCGATTCCCCGCAGTGCCCGTCCTTCTTGCCAGGGTGAGAGGCAGGCGACGCCATATAGCCTTGGCAGTTGAGTGCGTCGTAAAGCTCCAATGACAATAACGAGAAGACGCCGCAACAAACCGATAACTTTTCCCCTGCGGAAGACAGCCTGTAGAGCGTGTACGCAAGACGCTGATCGACCAGCTCAATATAACCCCTCGAGCGAAATGGCATACCACACGATATTGTGATGAACACATATCTCCTTGTCGTGGCGAGCAGGCTGTCAAAGGCTGCAGTCTTCAGGGCCGCATACGCTGATGGTCATGCGAAAGCTGACATTGCCACAAACTGACCGACGGACAGCAAGCCCAGCATCGAGGTGCACAAGGCCGACGTGTGGCTGCTATCCTTCATTCGGTTAGCGTGAGGGAGACTCCGTCACTGGGTCATGTTTGGCACAGGCCACGAGCGCTGAGTCCCGTTGGTGACCTTACTGCCATCACCAGGCAGCCCGCCTGCGAGAGCTCCGGTTGACATCGACGGTGGCCTTTGAAAGAGGTGCAAATCGCAGCTAGCCCTCCCCGGGAGCATGGAGCCGCAGAGAGACGGGTTCTCCTGCGGCCCGCACGTCTGCATCACGCTGCAGCTGTCAGCATGGCCGAGGTATGCCACCCAGGCGACGCCCAGTATGATTATGGAGCATTCTTTGAAGCTTGCCGGCCACAGATCAAGGCGATGTAGACAACATACGAGACAAAAATGATAATTGCGTACACATGATTATTTTTTCATTTGTCATCTGAAACCTGCAATAAACAAAAAGGTCAGCATCTGGCCCTCATCAGGGAATACCTTCGTATGCCTTGATTGCCCACATATATCCATTCCCTACGACCAGTTATTAGTCATAGGAATGTCATATGAAATGTCATATGTCATAGGAATGTCATATCAAATAGTTACCCCGTTACGACTAGTTACCCTGTTACTGTCACCGAGTGTCCAGTTTTTCGCAAGATACAGAATGCTTGTTGCATCAAGATGGTCCAACCTGTTAGAATGCGTTGATGTAAAACACTTACATGAAGCGTCTCCATTAGCGTCCCACGTTCGATATTCTTGTTGGGCTTTGGATAATTTGTTTGTGAATCGTCCTACAACATCAGTTACAAAACTCACCCAAAGAGGGCATACCTGGCAAAATATAGTGAACTTTGGAGCTTATTCATGGTATTGTATTCGAATCTGAGACTGCAGTCAGGAGTGCACGGTATAATATTGATCAATACAGTCTCAGAGAGCGTTTGCTATCGATCAATTATGTTATGTTGAAAGACTTGCGGCATAACGAAGTTTGTGTTCGTGATTTTATGCATATTTTCTGCCATTATTTGCAATCAACTGATTATAGCTAAACGACCATGAGGTGTTTTTTTTGGCCGCAGGGTTACTATATTTACTATCGTTTGGTACCCGTCATCTATGTATGTGCGTATAGCACAAACCTCGGCGACTGTGTTCACGGTTGCAGTGCATTTATCCATAGATGACGTGCCCCAGCTACGGGAGAATGGGATATGACATGGCGGTGTTCATCATTTTGCAGCATTGATCGTGTTTTGTGGAGCCCGGTATTTCATGCGTGCCTTCGCATAGGGCAGTACATCGATTGTTTTTGGCGTTCATATTTGGTTATTTTGTCGTTCTGAATGGGTTTGTAGGTGTACATTTTAGGTGTTCTTGCGTCTGCTGTATTGCATGTGCTTAAAAGGGATAACTTCCTCGGCGCTGGCCTGGCACTGGTACATTTTCGTTTTCAACGGAGAAAGCTTAATAGTTTTGATAGTACGGTCTGCCAGGGCTTGTCAGATCAGACCAGAGCCAGATACAGTTTGGTTGTGCTAAGATTTTTGGACAAAGAAGGAAATGATTAAACGCCAACGCAGGGAATTATGCCAACGTGCTCTTCGTATCGTCGAAGCTACGATGTCATCCACCTCACGTAAGACATACACCCAGGTAGCCTAAGTGCGGTTGGAACTTTCATGAACATGAGCGATGTTCGAAGCTAGGTGGCTTACCCAGTCTTACTTCTCATTCACTCATCGAGCATCGGCTGGGTTTATTGGTTGAGGGAAGAAGTTAAATGATGTAAAAAAAACTGTCAATTTAGGACAAGCTGATTTTGGGGCCACTGCACAGACAGTTCATCCATCCTTGGACTCACACTGTCACTAACGGCACAGGTGCGTACCAGCAAATTGGTCATACTTTCGTTAGCATCCGCGTCACGGGACTTTCGTTCAATTCTCAATCGATGCCAGATTCTAAGTACAATCAGGGACACATAAATTTCAATGCCGCACAGCTTTTCTAGACAGCTTTCTTTCACCTTTAGACAGCTTGAGCCCGCACTTCTTAGCGCTGCGTTACCGAAAGTGGCGGTTCTGGTCCCTACTAGTGACACGGCCGGCCGCCGGGCGGCGCTGCTCGTCGAACACCAGTGCGCCTGAGGTGGGCCGGGCGCTGTGCTCCCAGACCGCCGTCAGCACCCCTGATGACGTTATCCACTCACTGAGCGCCGGCGGCGGCGGCGTGCCGATTGTGTAGACGGGCGGCGGCTGCTGCACTCGGCGTCACGGCTTGTTTCATCAGTGCTTTATTAAATCCCGGCGTGTTTACCCATCTCCTTGGCTGCGATTATTGCCGCATTGACCGCAGCGGGGCCGGCGCACTGGTGCGCAACTTTGGCCACGGCTGCGCCAGAGCGACCGACCTGGCGCCAGCGAAAGGCGCGTGTGAGCGGCGCGTGGAGCACGTTGGCCCCGCCAGCTGGATCTTGCGCAGTATTACTGTAATGCGCGCTCAAGTATTAAGCTCAAAGCTTAGGCAAGTAAGCTATGTATGTAAGCTGATCTTTTTCTGAGTTCCTGGCTTTTCGGCGTTTTTATGTCAAAAGTGGTCAACCTCCAACAAACCGGAAGGCACCAGTTAAATGGAGGCGTTATCAAGCAAACATTCGTTATATTGTCAGCACATTTTTAGGTTCTGAACTTCGGTACTAAATGCGCGTACCGCCACGGGCAAGAAATGATGCATCGGATTGTGCGCCTCTAAGAAATACCGCAGGCTCCACACGCACAGTCGATGCGGGTACCAAATGCGTACATGACCGCAAAACCATTCTCTTAACATTGCACCGTTCACTTCATGCGCAGTACAAATGACTTCCGCTGCATGCCCCAGCAATTAAGCACAGGCCTGTCTCACTTCGAGTCACCAGCTGAATAAAAAGACCATGGGGTAGTAGTGGTCCAGGGCCACTTTAAAAGAAATTCACCACAGCTCATAATACAAAGATGACATAGACTGTCATATTTCATGGCCTGGTATGACATATATTGCTCAACGTTCCATTATGCGTTGGACACTTTCTGGAATGGCAAATTTGGACAAAGTCAATATCGTAGTATGTTTGTAAACAAGCCCCCGCATTGCTGCATTCCGGGCAGCGGTGCTGTGACGTTACGAGACTAAGTCCTATGGCAACAACGCTATGGCGGCGTGGAAACACTGTTCTTTGCGGGCTGGTTTGAACATAAATATTTCCATAAGCCGATTTTGTTTCGACCCAGCGTATTCAATGGAACATTTTCAGTTGGGAAGTGGCGTTGGTTTGCACCAGAGCCATAACATTATTGCTAAAATTCGGTTCCGGCCTGCCCCCGACGGACAGATGGGGTTACCCATTCACCAGTGATCTATCCCGACGAACATCAGCCGGAAGTGCTTAGAAACAGTCTGCAAAGGAGTGCAACATGCGGTAACAACAGCATAGGATGGAATTGAGATACGGGGGGCCAGACGGGCTCGCAGCACCCTAGGACGCGTATTTAGAAGTTGGAATGCACACCCTGTATCTTTAGGAGGGGCGTTACCGGGCTGGATGCAGGGTTGGCCTGCCCTTATGGCGGTAATGAGTGGTGAACCCCGGGAGCTTAAGTAAAGCGTATAACATTTCAGTTCAAGATAGCAGAATTTTCTTGTGAAATGGGTCAATCTCTGGCAAGCTTTGCCTTTTCTGCCAGTTAAGAAGTCGAAGCGCATATCCCAGCTCCGAAATAGTCTGATAGATATATTTTAGGGCGCTGGGGATACTATTCTCTGTGCATCATTTTTATCTCACCCATTCAACATTGTAGATCTGCGAGTTAACCAACACCTAGAAAGATCATGGCATAGCAACAGCGAAATTATTTGCACCTGCCCTCCTCGCATAACCTTATTTTCACCTTTCACTCCACATGGGTACTGCAGTACGAAGATATGCGCAATCATTGCCATTAATTAACATCAATGTTACATATAATATTAAGTTAGTTACATATGTTTCTTCCACAAAAACGCAAAACACGTCACACGCGCATTGGCCTTGACGAAAAAAGCGCAGCTGCTGGAACTAGAAAACGTGGTTTAGTAGGATTCATTTTTGGAATGAGATACTAGTATTGAGCTGCCTTTAGAAGATCTGAAATGCAAATTTACAGTGTATACTCACATAACATTAAAATCAAGATGTAGAACAGCGTTGCCATCCAGTTCAATGGCGACCCACTGCATGGTGTGTATATATGTGGGTGCAGCCCCATGCAGTGGCAATGACAATGATGACTAACAAGCAATGTTTGCCCGCATACAAAATTTGTTAAGACGGTAGTATGTGCATGGATGATAATACAGCACCGTATTTCCAGAATGCTTGAAGGGAATGTTCCACGTTTAAAGATATTGAGGTGGGCATCAGATATGATGGGAAAAGATTACTTGTAACCCTTGGTAAGGTTTCAGGGTTCAAAAACAATGCTGAGTAGCAACATTTCAAAATTTGTAAACCTGGCCCCGTTACGTCATTGTCTGATGGCGTTATGGAGTGGTTTTGTGACGACGGCAATAGCTGGCAGCATCTGACAGTCAGACCTGAGGAATACTTCGAAATACACGACAGCTGACGCCAACCGGCCATTCTCGTCGGAGTGGCTGTGCCGGGTGGCGGATTAGTGGGTGGTTTGTTTATGGATTTTCTGTCTTGGTGCTGGCCGTAAGAAAGGCTTTGGTGAACTATTTGGCATACGCAACGTAGCGATCGCCAGCTTTTATGGCCGATTAATGACATCAAAGCACGATATGCTGTGTTGCTGCTGTTGCTGGCATGCTGTTGATGATTATTTTGTCAATACTTTATGGTTGACCCATGGTTGCCTGCAGTGCTGCAGTCCTGACATTGATATAATATGATGTGCATAGTAATTACTTTCTTTATTGGTTGTTACTGGAAATGCGGTGTCATGCGAAAATGAATAAATTTGTGACGTTGCTATGAATTGCCAAGCCGTTGATATTTCTATGGTAACAATGGTAAGGTTGGACTACCAAGAATGCCTTTTTTTGCTGAGGATTATTTATGCAATTAATAGTAAACCTTGATATAACCATTGTAGTGCAATAACATTATTACTTTTGACAGCCGTTTGGCATTGTTAAGTCAGTTGTTACTGTTCATTCATCAATTATAATTTGGTATCTCAAAGGGCTGACAGAACAGTCAATCCAGTTTAGGAAAGACAATTTTGCAAACCAATATGATGTGAGCCTGTACTGAGCAAATGCATTAATGAGCTGTATGCACCAATCCCTTCCGCTAAAATGAATTGCTGATATAATGACACGCAATGGATTAATTACGTGCTGTAATACCTCAGTAGGTTAGAAATGTTGGCAAGATCATAATGAAGTACCAGCTTGCCTTTGAACACCCTTGCAGACATAATTGCTAGGGTTTCTCTTAGTTTGCTGGCATTCCTTTGTCATTTTCAAACACAAGCATAAAGGTAGAGACAGGTATCAATATATCACATTTTATTGGGAGTCATTAGACTTAAAGCATCCAAACAATGTTCTCTCTCAGAGGTACAAACCTGGCACGCACACTCCCCATCACATCAAGATCAATACAAGTCACTGGCACACACCACCCGCGATCACACACATTTCAAACCCCGATTAACACTCTTTTGTGAAATAAGTGTGCTCTCACACTTGCACGGCCCGCGAGACTATCAAATTGCAGGTTCGCAATTTCTCGCAATTTCCGCACAGATTTTTAGTCAAAACACCGCATTTCACCGTTGCCTTCCTTCAAAACTAGGTCCCAACGTTCATGGTAATGCGGCTCGAGTGGCTATACTTGTAGAACACAATTCTTTTAATCAATATTTAAATTTGTGGCAAATTATGTGTGAAATATTTCGTGAAATATACACCTAAAATTGCAGCAATTTTCCCTAATTTCATAATGCCTTGTTAACCTACAAACCGTCCAATGTTCTGTGCTCCGGTACACAAGGCGCCAACCAAGCTGTCCGTAAGTAATACATTAGTAGAAGAAGAAAAAAGGCCAGTAGAAGAAAACAGACAGATTTGCCGTCGTGTCTTTTTATGACTCTCGGGAGAATGCCCATTTTTTGGATGTCGTACTTTTTTGCAGGCAGTGGCGTTGTTTTTTTATAATACAACCCGAAAGTGCTCACACTTAAGTTCGTGACACGTATTCAGCAGCGAAATCTTGCTACCAGCGAATCATCTTCCGCGCACTGTATCATACGTCCTGCATCATCGCTTTTGCGGATGTACCAGCGGCCATGCTGTTTTAACCGTATGCAGAAAGCAGCCTGTGGCATGACCGCGATCGCATGCCGTTTCTATATCATTATTACCGATGCAACTTTGAAATAGGTTCCTAATAAACCTTTTTGCACTTTTGCGGGCGTGTAACTCAGGAACCAGGGCGTTTTGGGTCTTAATAAGGACATGACCGTTAACTGCATCAAAAGGTTCTCAAGACGGGTATTTCAGTTGAAAACGTCACACAAATGTGGAACGTTCCTTTTAAATGAAAGACAATTTTGCAAAGCTGTATCATGCAAGTGTATACCAAGCATGTGCACTAACGAGCTGTGCTGACCTGTCTCCATTGCCTAAATTAATTGCTAATATGATGGCATGCAATGGACTAATTGCATGCTGTGATGCTTCAATAGGTTCAAAATGTTGGCAAAATCATAAAATGAAGTAGCAAATTGCCTTTGAACACCCCTGCAGCAAGAGAGCTTGTGCTTTTATCAGTTTGCCGACAACACTGCCTTGTCATGTTCAAACACAAACCTTAAGATAAAGGCAGGTATCAATGCATCACATTTTATTGAAAGCCGATAGATTTAGAGAATACCAAACAGTGTTTTCTCTCAGGAGTACAAATCTCGCATGCACACTCCCCATCACATGGAGATCAACACAAGCCACTGGCACGCAACACCAGTGAACACACCCATTTCAAGCCACGATTCACACTCTAATGTCAAATAAGTGTGATCCCACACTTGTACACCCGCGGGACTATCAAATTGCACGTTTTCTCGCGATTTCCGCACGGGTTTTCACAGGGGCGGATCTAGCCTGGAGTTGTTTTTTTTTGGGGGGGGGGGGGCAACCGTTCGTCGCCAGATGGCTGGTGAGGGATCCGAGGGTACATATTTTTTCGTATATGCGTTTCTAGGCAACCCATGTAAACAACGTGAGGAAAAGTGCTGACCGATTCCGGCTGGCTCGTCATATTTCACCACATATTGCCACCGGCGCACAAGTGACGTATTGAAAAAGCGTTTACATAACCCCTGTAACCCAGGCTGGACTTTGGCATCACAGCATTACTATGGAGGTTGGGGTGTCTGTATTTTGTGTGGGTATTTCTTTGGATCCAGTTGTGCTGCTATTGACTGATCACCCCTGCGTGGGCAGGCCTTGCAGTTTGATCATGCTCACAGAGGTAAGTTTTGGGTGTAATCGGGTAGATTGGGTCTGGTTTTAAACAGTTATTGTGTGTCATAACATTTGTATTGGCCATTTGTGTAACCGCCCGGAGTTCTAAGTGCATGCCCAGTAATTTTTCTTATACTGTATGGTACATTATGTTGTGATATACAGTAGTGTTTCTTTTTCTTGACATACTGCTGTTTTGATTTTTTTATTTTTGTTAATCTTTATTTTTGTTAATCTATTTTGTTAATAAATGTAGTTAATTTGATTGGTTATTTTAATTAATCTGCTAGTGAATTCAGCAAAGAAGTGTACAAAGTGGCAAAGTACAAGGCGTGCAGTGATAGGAAGTGATGCATATATTTTCCAACTGAAGCCATCGTAACACAAAATGTCTGCACCTAGTCAGAAAAAAATAGTCTGTTTCACTGGACACCTACAAGACATCCATGCTTGGATCTTCACATTGAAATTTCAAACTTGAGCCAGGCCAGATCATACTGAATATTCAAATTATTGGCATGTGAAGATATTTTGTGGCATTTGTCTATGTGAAACTACCTTGATGATATCATGATCCCTTGAAACACTGACTCCTTTACCATTGGAGCTGGTGGCACCTGTGTGCTAAACTACGAGCTCTTGGATTTAGAGCGTATGTGCTGAAATTGTTCCCATGATGTCAATGCTTTGCTGTACATAATCTACCCTTACCCCAGACGTGTCAAACGTTATGTGTGTTTTGTGCAATCTGGGTTTATATTGATGTTATCATCTGTTACATTTAAATGACTCTCAGAAATAACTAGTTGAATACATGTGCAATAAGATAGAACATAACAGGACTATTTTCAAACATCTATATTTTTTCAAGAAGCATAGTGCATTTAATTTTTGCTGATCATTCTAAGTGAACGCCAGCGGTGATGACACCTTTATTTCATAATTTTGACCTGTGTGCTTGAATAATCAAATATCACTGACTGCTATGAAATAGTGTTCTGGCTTTGGTTCACAAAACTCAAATTTAACATGCTCATGGCTCCAGCATGCTTTTAACATGCTTTCAAAAGAATACTTGTGGTCTCGCATGCCTATTTACAACTTAGATGTAACCATTGACTTGTAGATAGTAAAATAGGAAACTTTCCAAATCTGTGCAGACCCTGACAATAGACACTAAAAATAAACAATCATTCCAGCTCCCACATTCTAATGCATGATGCCTGGTACTAAAGGTTATGGCTACAGGAGATACAGATGGCTAAGCCAAAAGATCTTGATGACCACAACCAAGCATGGGGTTAGAAATACATGTCCCAGGAGCATCAGGATAGTAGTACATCTCGCTACTGCATCCTAGCACCAGATACCCCGTGCATGGAAAGGGTTGCCCAAAGTATGATGACTAGGATGAAAGGTTTTGAAGTTCTGTGCAGAGTGTGAGGTTTCAAGGTGATTTGCTACAGGACATCAGCACTCTGGTCATTGTTCCACCGTCCGTGTGCCTCACATAAGCTGCACTACGTTTTGCGAAGAATACTTGCAGGGGCGTTTATGATAGGTCAAAACATGTTGAGAAACCGTCGTAGACTTAAACGTTTTCAGGGCATTGAAATTTAAAAAATGACATAGCTTACAAACAGGATCACGCTGAAATAGGTGGTCAGACACCGAGTCAGCCATGATAAAGTCAGTCGTCCGTGTAGATTGCATATAATTCTCGGAGGACGCACGTTAGTTCTTCCAATAACATCAGCCGATTTTCAAAGGATCATTGGACTGTTCTTTCTTGGCAGGACGACGTGATACACCATCTGGATGGTTTGCCACCCTGAGGGCGGAGGCCAGCCCCGCCATAGAGCCGACGACAGGACTGTCCAGGAAGGCCGCTGAGACGCCAGCCCTTCAGCCCTTCACGGAGGACCCAAGAGACCGAGTCAATGATGAGAGCGATGGCGATGACTTTGTGGATCCCCCGTCACGTCATATCGTTTGACCCGTCGGCGCCCGCCGTGGTCCGCAGCGTCCCTCCCCCCCCCCCCCATCGCCCACCGCTTGTGGCTAACCCAAGGGCCGGTGCGCACAACACCATGTCGGATCTTCTAGGCAAGATGCAGAAGTCCATTCTTCAAGATCTGGACGATCAACCTAAGCATGACCCGACGTGGCACAAGGCGCTGTCGGCATTCATGACTAACTGGTGCGCCGCCACGTCCTCCGTCGCCCCCCCCCCCCTTCAGACCCAACTCTATGCGCAACGTCAGCTAGGTTAGCGGAAAAGCGTGGCCGCCACACCCCTGTCCCCCGGCCGGAGAGGCGGAAAGCCTGTCCACTTCGTGGGCGGTAGCGTGTGCTCACTGGTCGTCCTCCGAAGACCGGAAGGAATAATCGCCCGTACCAGCGATATCTGGGACAGCGTCGTGCCGCAGCGCCGCACAGTCTGCAGGACTGCGTCGAGCAAAATCGAGCGCTGGGTCGCAGAACATGTCATGTCAAGCTGAGGTCATGGAAGTGCAAGTTGGGTAGTTGAACAGACAACACACCATACAAATGTTATCATGCAGGCTGTTTTCTCTCATTTCAGTGTATGATCATTGCATGTTCATCAGATGCCTTGTCCTGGAAATATCCCGGCCTTTCAGTAAATGCATATAGCTACAAGCCTGGGCTTAGTGGGGCTTTACTATCTGAGGCCTTTCTAGTCGTTCCAAACGCAGAGTTTAAGGCGATGGTACGCATTTAAGTCTAAATGTGCTTGGGTAAGTGTGCATGATATCTGGTGTGTGCGTGTATTGAGGAATAGAGGTGGTGCGCACAGGAACCTACAATGTTTATCTAGAGGCGCCCAGCCGCTCCCTGCATACCTGTACCGGGTGCCGGCCAGGTGAGACCGCTGCTGTGCGTAGGGCTGGGAAGGAGTCCGATTTATCATTGATTAATCTTCGTCTTCGTTGTGGCTATGGAAGGGGGGGTGGCCTGATTCGACGATGTGTGACGATGGAATGCGATGGTGTATTTGATGGTTTTATGATGACGATGCGTTTGCCTGCGGACGGGAAATCGTACCCTGTGCTAGGTGCAGTCTTCTTTTTGGCTGCATAAACCACTTGGACAGCTTGTGAATGTTGTTTTTCTGTGTTTGTGAGAAGTCATTTCGACGGAATGTGTTATGTCTGGTTTAGGCGGAATGTGTCTAAACTCTCGTCGTTTCCTGTCTGCTAGGGTGTGTTCTGTCGATCTGAATACACTTGCATGGCATGTTGAAGCTGATGATCTCGTTCATATCACCGTCCACGATTTGTAGGTCTTCGAGTATTTAGCCGGGATTATTGTATGAGGACCACTGTACCATTGCTATAAAAAGTCAATGACGTCCGGTACAGTGTACCATCTCATTTAAAGGCCATGCCATTAAAAGAGTACAGCCGACGGTGTTCCAAGAAATGATGAGAGGTGTCAGTTGACGTAGCGCGAGACTTGTCTGCTCCAATTCGGATCCCGAGCACTGGGTGTTCTCGTGGGATCATCCAGAATTCCGGTTTTACCTCGTTCTTTATACAAGTTACGACATGGAATAAACTAGCAATCCAGGCACCTGTATAATTCACATGGTTTAGGTCCCGTCGCTTTCAGAACGGATATCCCGGAGCGTGTGCAATGACTAAAAATGTTTAGTGGTCATAGATTCCCATCAGAGCTCTGGTTTTGCTGAATTTGTTGAGGAAAGCATTGAGCATAGGATTGACTGACCTGGGGTACGGTAAACATGAGGTTTGAATGTACTAAATTAATGCAATTGAGTCTATGTCCGGGTCGAAAGGTTCAATCCCTCAATTGTTACATCGCATGCCCATCCTCTCCTTATGTGGGTGCCTTAGGTACATCTATGAGAGTACATTTATGTTCCTATGCCTTTATGTTTTTCTTTGGTATCTGAGGACTGAGTGGCAAAAGCGAGTCGGAAATTGATATGAGATCGAAGATATTGCATGGTCCCAAATCATTCAAGGAGGACTGCATTCAGCGGGATTTTCATCAGCATGACGTGCTCTTTTGTCAAACGTGCTACGTGCTATTTTTCCAGTATACCACAGCGGTCCAGGCCCGAGCCCGATTCATTATTCTCTAGCTCATTTACGGGTTTCCGTGATCTGAATTTTGGTTTTCTACGGGCAGCTATAATGTGTTAAAGGATGTGTTCCATATTTATATGACGTTTTGAACTGGTAATCATCTTGAAGACCCTTATATACGCTTAGACGTGCTATTTTTGTTTTCCACCTTCAAATGGACCAGCGTAATCACGGTCGTCTTGGTTGAACTCTTGGACCAAGGCTGTTTTGGCCGCGGTCACTGATGTAGGTTAATCTTGACAAACATCGTTTGCTTCTGCTGGCAGGCGGAGCAAGCACGAATAAACGACTCGATGACATCATCAATGCGCGGCCACCAACCACACGAACGTGTAGCAAACTCCATGCAGTCCGCTCCAAGGATGACCAAGATGGATCTCTTGCAACACATGGTCCCGAGCGTTAGGTGGAACTACTTCCCGGCTGCCCCATAGTAGAACTACACTCACGACGTGCGTCTCATCTTTCTGGATCCGGTGGAGTCTTATCCTCTCGTCGTTAGGCCACTTCTCAAACTGGACTATAGCCAGCCACCTGCTGGGAAGAATGTGCTGACCGATCATATTGGCAATCCGCCGGGCATCCAGTAACAGCCCCTCCTCACATTCCTCAACAGGCAAATGCTCTCTAAGGGCCTGTGTAAGCGGTCACCCGAAATGGGCAAAGAAAGGAGGCTTAGTTTTGTCGCCTGATTTAGTTTAAGTTTAAGCTTAGTTTAATTTTTTCGCTTAGTTTCAGCTCCTGGTTGACCTGAATTATATTTTGGAGTTGAACGCAGACAGTCTTATGCCCAGCGAGCTTCTCTTGCTGAAACCATCATGGGAATGCCCTCATTCTCCCCAAACAACTTGAGCGGCGGTATGCGATCCGTAGCCAAGATAAACTTTCATCACCACAAAGGTATTTGTGATATTTTATAACCCCCAAATAAAAACCAGTGCCTCCCGTTTTATCTGACTGATCTGTTCGCTTTCGCCTGTGAGGAATGACCTACGGGTCACTGTGTCTTCCCGTCACTGTATCTTTGAGGAAGAACAGTCTTTATGCCACAGGGAACAGCGTCGCACGTTAACACCAAGGGCACATTCGGGTCGAAGTGTGCGAGAACTTTATCCGATATGACAAGGCCTTTGGCCACCATAAAGGTGAATTCTTCACGTTGTCTCCACCTCCACGGAGCAGCTTTCCTTCGAAGATCATGGTAAGGCATGAGTACATCCAACCGATCTTACAGGGCCCGCGGAAAGTGGTGAAAGGTGTCAAAACGCTTTTGAGCTCTTCAATATTCGAAGGCGCTGGGGCAGCATGTATGGCTCTCAGCACTTTATCTTGTGTCCATCCGGTAGGTTCGTCCCATCATCGTCGCCAGGTTGTGATAGCCATAACAACTGCTCCAGGGGCGATTGTATTAGTGGTTCACATCCCGCAGACTGGCGTGGACCGCGGTCCGTTCCACGAGGCCGAGTACAGCGTCCGGGGTGACCTGGCCGGTAGACCAGAGAAGTGCAGGCACCGAGATACAAAATCATCGCAGACGTAACCTTGCGACGAACTGAACCTTCCAATAAACAGTGCGTTCCGAAGCCAAGGCACCCTTCGAAAAGTATGACTTTGCAAAATGCTATTACGGAGAAATTTAAACCACGATGCGACGTTTCGTTGAATTCGTTTGATAATGGCCACATACATGAGCCTATATATTTCCCCTAAACACGAGGTTTTAAGTTCTCCTATCATGTAGCGCACAATCATTTTGGCCGGTTGGTGTATTGAGGACATAACGTGACATTCGTGTTGGGAAAAGGCAAACGAATGAAGTGACTAGTTTCACAGTGAGTTGGTTCTCGGGATTTAAGGGCCCGTCAATTGTATTGGTTGTTCACGCCGACTAGTCTCATAGTGATGAGCAGGAAGCCCAGTGACATTTCTCCCTTCGGAGCGATTACATCAAGTCAAAATTCTGAGCTATTCTGAACGATTTTGGAAAACCAGCACTACCGACCACATTGGACGTGCATGATCCAGCTAATGATAAAAGTGGTGAACAGAACAAAAACGTTAGATCAAAGCTATAGAACCAATAACGAAGATCGCTACGGTCTCCGCAAATGTAAAGCCTATGGCTTTGGGAGCAGCCACGAATTCGGACAATAGACGCGTGCTTTAATTGGTCAGAGGGAGTTATGTCGTCAATGAATTAAACCCCGGCTGCCATCGTCATAAGCCTCGGATTCTGCATTGTGTTGCTGTGTCCAGGTCCGTGGCTGTGTCAGGCTCTGGTCCGTGTTGCGTCATATTATAGGATCCTGAGGTGGAAAAGGAAGAATTGTAACGATGTACACGCATACAACCTGAGATGCTGTATTGGTAAGCATTTTTTTTTGCGCGTGAAGCTGCTGTTCAGGACGAACAGTTTTCATTCAAAAGGATCCTCATTTTTGACGGCCGATTTGACGCGGCAAGATAAATCACCATGGCGTCACATAATGTGATATAATCACAATCACAATCACATAATGTGATATCATTCCATTCATTCGAAAGGTGCAACATTCCCTTTAATTGGTGTTTGTATCGCTATGCTCCACTGCAGCGTGTCGGTCTGGACTGTGTTGCCCTGATGGTGTGCACACACTCCGCAATCTTAAGGAGTATGTGTCCTTCCTCCAAATAGGAAGGCCACCCGCACCATTAATTTATGGGCAGAAGTGTGGTAGTTAATCCATTGTGTCCATATGCTGGGTGTTTTATTCACCTTTCCCCTCTCAGAGCAGACAAGGTAGTTAAATGTTCGAAACAAATCCGGGCGAGCCGACCGGTTGTCGTAAAGTACCGCAGTGCCGGTTGGCCCGTCGCTCCAACCTGACGTTCTTTCAAGAAGGACTTCCAAGTTCCGAAAGCCGGTTTTGATTGGTTTGACAGATCCTAATATTGAGATCAGATGAGTGGACTCCAGAGGAACTTGTGATCGACTACTTCCCCACCCAACACTCGACGGAAGAATAAAACTGATGACGCTGTCACTGAAGCAGCGGACGGAAATGCGCAAAAGAAGAGAATATTTGCATTCACAATAGCTGTAAAGCAGGATCAATAATCTCTAGAGATCCAAACAAAAAGACAGGGAGGATTTTAGCAAATCAACGGGAATGCCCAAGATCTACCTCATTTGAAGGCTGCAAGGGCCTGGGCTGTTGTTGCCGTGGAACTGTTATCGAGTTCATGATGGTGGTTCTGCTGAGATAAATTTGCCCCATGAGGTAGGCGGAACTCTGTGTAAGTGTTGCCAAAGCATGACTTCATGCGACGCACTCGTGTTTATTATTATCGCGCAAAAAACAGAACCCTCGTAAAACCGATCATGTGCCATACTGCGCCACTGACGCCCCGCTCCAAAGGGCCCCTTTGAGCGTGTGGGCGTCGTTTATGGTAGGCTGAAGCCCGTTTGATAAATTTCTAGCACGTTTCTCTCAGTGGCAGTCGCCGACTTAATCGAACTTCTGAGCACGCACATTACCGTATGTATCTCATAAAGCGAGGGTCGCTGGTGAACCCTACGCAATGTGCAAAAGAACAGCAGCCTTCATGTAATTAGGGTTTGCCATTGCCAGCGAAGTGTTCTTATAGCGTGGAGGATGCCGGCATCGGACGGCATTATTGCCTCGTTTACAGCACATTACGGGATAATCAATTTGTGCGCTGATGACCTGTGCCGTGGGTAATTCTCACGCAGTGTTACCCCCGGGGGCCGATCGCCTCGGCGGCCTTTATGAGCCAGCCCGCTCCCGCCCCGCCCACCAGTTTGTATCGCCGTTTCTCATTGGCCGTCGTTGATGAAATCACGCTGCCGATAGGCGAACATCGGTGAACAGACTCCGGCGCTGGGTAGATGTTGACAAATTACATCAAGATTCTATTCATTGGCAGTTAATTGCCGCTGGTATTGGATAGAGATCAAACACGGCGTGGCCGTCACATAGAAAGAGTTGGCCGCGGCTGGCGGGCGCGGCGCGGTCTACAGGCGGCGGCCGGCATCGTCTCACAGCATGACGCAGGCACCGCGAAAGCGGGAGGTCTACAGCATCGACAGCATCCTGGGTCGGCCGGGCACGCCGACACCTGGGTCAGAGGACACGTCCAAAGACGGTGAGTTCGGGGAAACTGCTAATCTGGAGCCCGGCTTGAGCCACGCGGCCCGTTTAATGTCGGATTGATGAGGGGATGGCCTCCGGGCGAACAGCTGCGGTTAGGTTTAGTGACGCATATTTACAGTACGGTAGGTCTGCCCTGTGCGCTCGTCTATTGCGCCTGATAGTAGCGAACATTAAGCTGCGCTTGACAAGAAATCGAGCCGGTGGCTTTTCTGACAGTTCGAGGCAATACAATATGTGTGGCTTGTAAGTATCGGTGAGTTATACTGTAACTCCCTATTTGTCCATACAAATAAAGAATGTCATTTATTTATCTTCTATTTTATTTAAAAACCTACTGCCGGTACCACCACTGTACCCGGCTAGATTCATGGGTGCTAGAATTCAAGGCAAAAGCAAACGCCCTGTCCAAGGCTCGGAAACGTTAGGCTGACACTGGTAACAGCGTTCAACGTTAGTATGCAACGCAGGCAAACAAATCCTGGTGGAAGCATTCGCACAGCAAAGGCACGTCTGTGCACGGGCGATGTAGCAGGGGTGACAGAGGGAACAATTGCTGCCCCCCCCCCCCGCCCCCGCCTGTCGGCAGGAGGCATGGGTGTGTTTTGCCCGCCCCCCTAAAAAAGGGATGTCCGTTTTTCCTTAACTTTAAGTGAATGTTTCGCATTGGAAAATTTTGAAGCAAACATGATAAATGATAAAACAAGCACACTTATAATTACTGGTATACGTTTAAAGCGGTGAAGACCGCTCTAGACAACACAATGATCTGTTTAGTAAACGGCCTCCTCTATGCGTCATGGTTTGATTACGTCATCGTACTTTGCATAACATTGATTGAAAGACAGTTGACGGTCGTTATATCTGGAAATCGTGCTCGCAGACGCCAGATATGAACGCCTTGACGATGATTTTTTTGTTGGCCTTCATCGTTGCATGGGTTATGGAATGGCAGGATTTGAATGACGTTATTATAACGTCATGAATGCCAATGTGACTTTTAAATATTCTCCCCATTTTCGCGGGCATGTGACGGAGTTTTGCGGAGTTCATTTTGGCGGAGTTTTGAATAGCACTGAAGGGTCTTCAAGATGATTATCAGTTCAAAACGTCATATAAATGTGGAACACTTCCTTTAACACATTATAGCTGCCCGTAGAAAACCAAAATTCGGATCACGGATACCCGTAAATGAGCTAGAGAATAATAAATCGGGCTCAGAAGATCTTTACTGCGTCAAGAGATCCGCTTTCTGAGTTTCATGGGCACCCTTATGTATGAATTAAACAATGCCATAGCTCAAGAGGTCCAATGTAGCGTTAAGGAGGCGCCTTTGCGGACTCGGGAAGCCCCGTTACAAACAAGAGGCCACTGTTTGAGGGCCTGGACCGCTGCGGTATACTGGAACACTGACGATATCTGGAAGGACAGAGTAGGTAAAGGCCGATTACCGCACAGGTCATCAACATGGCCGTCTTCATAAACAGCGCATCCAACGCTTCGTCATGAGCTTGAAGTTGATGCCTGGAAGAAATGCCGTGCGGCCGTAATGTTTTGGCACTATGGGTTAAAATTTGCTGTAAATAAGCGACCCCCTGTTTACTTGAAGGCACTGGTTAAATGACGTCGTCAAACAAGCAATGATTATGTTGCGAAAATTCGACGTTTCAGAGCTGTGTTTATGGTCTTTCGCAAAAAAAATAATTAGCACCAACTCAATATTTCTTTCACTTTGGAAGACACCACACAAAATGTGGTAATTCAGTTCTTGGACATCCTTTTTGTGATGCAATCAGGTGGAGCATACATTCACGAACTGTATTTTAAACCCATGTCCGCCATCGTACTGGAACATAATTTGGCTCGCCCATGTGGCTAGTAAGAAAGTAGTCCGTACAACATAACTGCAAAGAGCGGTGCGGCCAGCTTCTAAGCCCCAGTAGTGTGGACATAATCGTGCTAAAATGTTCCATCTTTTTGATGAGAGAGGATCCCGAAACATTGAGTGAGGTCTGCGCTTTGCAGCTCGTTCTTGATTGAAAGCAGGAAAGTGCGCTCGCGTTAGCCCCCAAGTGACCTCCGCCCCCTTTGACCAAGTTAATGTTATGTATTTTTATGTGCGTGGCCTAATGCCTACATATACCAATTTCAGGTCGACGCGCAAAAAATGAAAGACGAGAGCATGGGACGCCGTTTTAAGACACCTAAGAAATGTGCGCTCCAGCGGCACGCGTAACTCAGTTTTCATTTTTGGCTTGTGACCACACCCTCACGATTTGTAAAATCCTGCATGCGCCCCTTTTCAATAATACATCAGAATCATCATTAAGATGCAGAAAGATGAGACAAAAATTGTTTATAGGTCTTTTCCCTG
>NW_023596746.1:44535535-44600491 GCF_011947565.3 Pollicipes pollicipes
GTGGGGGGGTAACACTGCGTGAGAATTACCCAGGGCACAGGTCATCAGCGCACAAATTGATTATCCCGTAATGTGCTGTAAACGAGGCAATAATGCCGTCCGATGCCGGCATCCTCCACGCTATAAGAACACTTCGCTGGCAATGGCAAACCCTAATTACATGAAGGCTGCTGTTCTTTTGCACATTGCGTAGGGTTCACCAGCGACCCTCGCTTTATGAGATACATACGGTAATGTGCGTGCTCAGAAGTTCGATTAAGTCGGCGACTGCCACTGAGAGGAAACGTGCTAGAAATTTATCAAACGGGCTTCAGCCACCATAAACGACGCCCACACGCTCAAAGGGGCCCTTTGGAGCGGGGCGTCAGTGGCGCAGTATGCACATGATCGGTTTTACGGAGGTTCTGTTTTTGCGCGATAATAATAAACACGAGTGCGTCGCATGAAGTCATGCTTTGGGCAACACTTACCAAGAGTTCCGCCTACCTCATGGGGCAAATTTATCCTCAGGCAGAACCACCATCATGAACTCGATAACAGTTCCACGGCAACAACAGCCCAGGCCCTTGCAGCCTTCAAATGAGGTAGATCTTGGGCATTCCCGTTGATTTGCTAAAATCCTCCCTGTCTTTTTGTTTGGATCTCTAGAGATTATTGATCTGCTTTTACAGCTATTGTGAATGCAAATATTCTCTTCTTTTGCGCATTTCCGTCCGCTGCTTCAGTGACAGCGTCATCAGTTTTATTCTTCCGTCGAGTGTTGGGTGGGGAAGTAGTCGATCAACAAGTTCCTCTGGAGTCCACTCATCTGATCTCAATATTAGGATCTGTCAAACCAATCAAAACCGGCTTTCGGAACTTGGAAGTCTTCTTGAAAGAACGTCAGGTTGGAGCGACGGCCAACCGGCACTGCGGTTACTTTACGACAACCGTCCGGCTCGCCCGGATTTGTTTCGAACATTTAACTACCTTGTCTGCTCTGAGAGGGGAAAGGTGAATAAAACACCCAGCATATGGACACAATGGATTAACTACCACACTTCTGCCCATAAATTAATGGTGCGGGTGGCCTTCCTATTTGGAGGAAGGACACATACTCCTTAAGATTGCGGAGTGTGTGCACACCATCAGGGCAACACAGTCCAGACCGACACGCTGCAGTGGAGCATAGCGATACAAACACCAATTAAAGGGAATGTTGCACCTTTCGAATGAATGGAATGATATCACATTATGTGATTGTGATTGTGATTATATCACATTATGTGACGCCATGGTGATTTATCTTGCCGCGTCAAATCGGCCGTCAAAAATGAGGATCCTTTTGAATGAAAACTGTTCGTCCTGAACAGCAGCTTCACGCGCAAAAAAAAATGCTTACCAATACAGCATCTCAGGTTGTATGCGTGTACATCGTTACAATTCTTCCTTTTCCACCTCAGGATCCTATAATATGACGCAACACGGACCAGAGCCTGACACAGCCACGGACCTGGACACAGCAACACAATGCAGAATCCGAGGCTTATGACGATGGCAGCCGGGGTTTAATTCATTGACGACATAACTCCCTCTGACCAATTAAAGCACGCGTCTATTGTCCGAATTCGTGGCTGCTCCCAAAGCCATAGGCTTTACATTTGCGGAGACCGTAGCGATCTTCGTTATTGGTTCTATAGCTTTGATCTAACGTTTTTGTTCTGTTCACCACTTTTATCATTAGCTGGATCATGCACGTCCAATGTGGTCGGTAGTGCTGGTTTTCCAAAATCGTTCAGAATAGCTCAGAATTTTGACTTGATGTAATCGCTCCGAAGGGAGAAATGTCACTGGGCTTCCTGCTCATCACTATGAGACTAGTCGGCGTGAACAACCAATACAATTGACGGGCCCTTAAATCCCGAGAACCAACTCACTGTGAAACTAGTCACTTCATTCGTTTGCCTTTTCCCAACACGAATGTCACGTTATGTCCTCAATACACCAACCGGCCAAAATGATTGTGCGCTACATGATAGGAGAACTTAAAACCTCGTGTTTAGGGGAAATATATAGGCTCATGTATGTGGCCATTATCAAACGAATTCAACGAAACGTCGCATCGTGGTTTAAATTTCTCCGTAATAGCATTTTGCAAAGTCATACTTTTCGAAGGGTGCCTTGGCTTCGGAACGCACTGTTTATTGGAAGGTTCAGTTCGTCGCAAGGTTACGTCTGCGATGATTTTGTATCTCGGTGCCTGCACTTCTCTGGTCTACCGGCCAGGTCACCCCGGACGCTGTACTCGGCCTCGTGGAACGGACCGCGGTCCACGCCAGTCTGCGGGATGTGAACCACTAATACAATCGCCCCTGGAGCAGTTGTTATGGCTATCACAACCTGGCGACGATGATGGGACGAACCTACCGGATGGACACAAGATAAAGTGCTGAGAGCCATACATGCTGCCCCCAGCGCCTTCGAATATTGAAGAGCTCAAAAGCGTTTTGACACCTTTCACCACTTTCCGCGGGCCCTGTAAGATCGGTTGGATGTACTCATGCCTTACCATGATCTTCGAAGGAAAGCTGCTCCGTGGAGGTGGAGACAACGTGAAGAATTCACCTTTATGGTGGCCAAAGGCCTTGTCATATCGGATAAAGTTCTCGCACACTTCGACCCGAATGTGCCCTTGGTGTTAACGTGCGACGCTGTTCCCTGTGGCATAAAGACTGTTCTTCCTCAAAGATACAGTGACGGGAAGACACAGTGACCCGTAGGTCATTCCTCACAGGCGAAAGCGAACAGATCAGTCAGATAAAACGGGAGGCACTGGTTTTTATTTGGGGGTTATAAAATATCACAAATACCTTTGTGGTGATGAAAGTTTATCTTGGCTACGGATCGCATACCGCCGCTCAAGTTGTTTGGGGAGAATGAGGGCATTCCCATGATGGTTTCAGCAAGAGAAGCTCGCTGGGCATAAGACTGTCTGCGTTCAACTCCAAAATATAATTCAGGTCAACCAGGAGCTGAAACTAAGCGAAAAAATTAAACTAAGCTTAAACTTAAACTAAATCAGGCGACAAAACTAAGCCTCCTTTCTTTGCCCATTTCGGGTGACCGCTTACACAGGCCCTTAGAGAGCATTTGCCTGTTGAGGAATGTGAGGAGGGGCTGTTACTGGATGCCCGGCGGATTGCCAATATGATCGGTCAGCACATTCTTCCCAGCAGGTGGCTGGCTATAGTCCAGTTTGAGAAGTGGCCTAACGACGAGAGGATAAGACTCCACCGGATCCAGAAAGATGAGACGCACGTCGTGAGTGTAGTTCTACTATGGGGCAGCCGGGAAGTAGTTCCACCTAACGCTCGGGACCATGTGTTGCAAGAGATCCATCTTGGTCATCCTTGGAGCGGACTGCATGGAGTTTGCTACACGTTCGTGTGGTTGGTGGCCGCGCATTGATGATGTCATCGAGTCGTTTATTCGTGCTTGCTCCGCCTGCCAGCAGAAGCAAACGATGTTTGTCAAGATTAACCTACATCAGTGACCGCGGCCAAAACAGCCTTGGTCCAAGAGTTCAACCAAGACGACCGTGATTACGCTGGTCCATTTGAAGGTGGAAAACAAAAATAGCACGTCTAAGCGTATATAAGGGTCTTCAAGATGATTACCAGTTCAAAACGTCATATAAATATGGAACACATCCTTTAACACATTATAGCTGCCCGTAGAAAACCAAAATTCAGATCACGGAAACCCGTAAATGAGCTAGAGAATAATGAATCGGGCTCGGGCCTGGACCGCTGTGGTATACTGGAAAAATAGCACGTAGCACGTTTGACAAAAGAGCACGTCATGCTGATGAAAATCCCGCTGAATGCAGTCCTCCTTGAATGATTTGGGACCATGCAATATCTTCGATCTCATATCAATTTCCGACTCGCTTTTGCCACTCAGTCCTCAGATACCAAAGAAAAACATAAAGGCATAGGAACATAAATGTACTCTCATAGATGTACCTAAGGCACCCACATAAGGAGAGGATGGGCATGCGATGTAACAATTGAGGGATTGAACCTTTCGACCCGGACATAGACTCAATTGCATTAATTTAGTACATTCAAACCTCATGTTTACCGTACCCCAGGTCAGTCAATCCTATGCTCAATGCTTTCCTCAACAAATTCAGCAAAACCAGAGCTCTGATGGGAATCTATGACCACTAAACATTTTTAGTCATTGCACACGCTCCGGGATATCCGTTCTGAAAGCGACGGGACCTAAACCATGTGAATTATACAGGTGCCTGGATTGCTAGTTTATTCCATGTCGTAACTTGTATAAAGAACGAGGTAAAACCGGAATTCTGGATGATCCCACGAGAACACCCAGTGCTCGGGATCCGAATTGGAGCAGACAAGTCTCGCGCTACGTCAACTGACACCTCTCATCATTTCTTGGAACACCGTCGGCTGTACTCTTTTAATGGCATGGCCTTTAAATGAGATGGTACACTGTACCGGACGTCATTGACTTTTTATAGCAATGGTACAGTGGTCCTCATACAATAATCCCGGCTAAATACTCGAAGACCTACAAATCGTGGACGGTGATATGAACGAGATCATCAGCTTCAACATGCCATGCAAGTGTATTCAGATCGACAGAACACACCCTAGCAGACAGGAAACGACGAGAGTTTAGACACATTCCGCCTAAACCAGACATAACACATTCCGTCGAAATGACTTCTCACAAACACAGAAAAACAACATTCACAAGCTGTCCAAGTGGTTTATGCAGCCAAAAAGAAGACTGCACCTAGCACAGGGTACGATTTCCCGTCCGCAGGCAAACGCATCGTCATCATAAAACCATCAAATACACCATCGCATTCCATCGTCACACGTCGTCGAATCAAGCCACCCCCGCTTCCATAGCCACAACGAAGACGAAGATTAATCAATGATAAATCGGACTCCTTCCCAGCCCTACGCACAGCAGCGGTCTGACCTGGCCGGCACCCGGTACAGGTATGCAGGGAGCGGCTGGGCGCCTCTAGATAAACATTGTAGGTTCCTGTGCGCACCACCTCTATTCCTCAATACACGCACACACCAGATATCATGCACACTTACCCAAGCACATTTAGACTTAAATGCGTACCATCGCCTTAAACTCTGCGTTTGGAACGACTAGAAAGGCCTCAGATAGTAAAGCCCCACTAAGCCCAGGCTTGTAGCTATATGCATTTACTGAAAGGCCGGGATATTTCTAGGACAAGGCATCTGATGAACATGCAATGATCATACACTGAAATGAGAGAAAACAGCCTGCATGATAACATTTGTATGGTGTGTTGTCTGTTCAACTACCCAACTTGCACTTCCATGACCTCAACTTAACATGACATGTTCTGCGACCCAGCGCTCGATTTTGCTCGACGCAGTCCTGCAGACTGTGCGGCGCTGCGGCACGACGCTGTCCCAGATACCGCTGGTACAGGTGATTATCCCTTCCAGTCTTCGGAGGACGACCAGCGAGCACACGCTACCGCTCACGAAGCGGACAGGCTTTCCGCCTCTCCGGCCCGGGGGACAGGGATGTGGCGGCCACGCTTTTCCGCTAACCTAGCTGACGTTGCGCATAGAGTTGGCTCTGACGGGGGGGGAGGGGGGGGGGGGGGGGGGGGTGACGGAGGACGTGGCGGCGCACCAGTTAGTCATGAATGCCGACAGCGCCTTGTGCCATGTCGGGTCATGCTTAGAGTGATCGTCCAGATCTTGAAGAATGGACTTCTGCATCTTGCCTAGGAGATCCGACATGGTGTTGTGCGCACCGGCCGTTGGGTTAGCCACAAGCGGTGGGCGATGGGGGGGGGGGGGGGGGAGGGACGCTGCGGACCACGGCGGGCGCCGACGGGTCAAACGATATGACGTGACGGGGGATCCACAAAGTCATCGCCATCGCTGTCATCATTGACTCGGTCTCTTGGGTCCTCCGTGAAGGGCTGAAGGGCTGGCGTCTCAGCGGCCTTCCTGGACAGTCCTGTCGTCGGCTCTATGGCGGGGCTGGCCTGCGCCCTCAGGATGGTAAACCATCCAGAAGGTGTATCACGTCGTCCTGCCAAGAAAGAACAGTCCAATGATCCTTTGAAAATCGCCTGATGTCATTGGAAGAACGTAATGTGCGTTCTCCCAAAATTATATGCATTTTACAGAGACGACTGACTTTATCATGGCTGACTTGATGGCTGACCACCCATTTCAGCGTGATCCCGTTTGTAAGCTATATCATTTTTTAAGTTTCAATGCCCTGAAAACGTTTAAGTCTCCCACGGTTTCTCAACATGTTTTGGCCTGTCATAAACGCCCGCTGCCAGTATTCCTTGCACAACGTAGTGCAGCTTATGTGGGGCATACGGACGGTGGAACGCTGACCCGAGTGCTGATGTCCTGTAGCAAATCACCTTGAAACCTCACACTCTGCACAGAACTTCAAAACCTTTCATCCTAGTCATTATACTCCGGGCAACCCTTTCCATGGACGGGGCATCTGGTGCTAGGATGCAGTAGCGGGATGTGCTACTATCCTGATGCTCCTGGGACATGCATTTCTAACCCCGTGTTTGGTTGTGGTCATCAAGATCTTTTGGCTTAGCCATCTGTATCTCCTGTAGCCATAACCTTTAGTACCAGGCATCATGCATTAGAATGTGGGAGCTGGAATGATTGTTTATTTTTTGTGTCTATTGTCAGGGTCTGGACAGATTTGGAAAGTTTCCTATTTTACTGTCTACGAGTCAATGGCTACATCTAAGTTGTGAATAGCCATGCGAGACCACAAGTATTCCTTTGAAAGCATGTTAAAAGCATGCTGGAGCCATGAGCATGTTAAACTTGGATTTTTGTGAACCAAAGCCAGAACACTATTTCATAGCTGTCATTGATATTTGATTATTCAAGCACACAGGTCAAAATTATGAAATATAGGTGTCATCACTGCTTGCGTTCACTTAAAATGATCAGCAAAAATTAAATGCACTATGCTTCTTGAAAAATATAGATGTTTGAAAATAGTCCTGTTATGTTCTATCTTATTGCACATGTATTCAACTAGTTATTTCTGAGAGAAAATCATTTAAATGTAACAGATGATAACATCAATATAAACCCAGATTGCACAAAACACACATAACGTTTGACACGTCCGGGGTAAGGGTAGATTATGTACAGCAAAGCATTGACATCATGGGAACAATTTCAGCACATACGCTCTAAATCCAAGAGCTCGTAGTTTAGCACACAGGTGCCACCAGCTCCAATGGTAAAGGAGCCAGTGTTTCAAGGAATCATGATATCATCAAGGTAGTTTCACATAGACAAATGCCACAAAATATCTTCACATGCCAATAATTTGAATATTCAGTATGATCTGGCCTGGCTCAAGTTTCAAATTTCAATGTGAAGATCCAAGCATGGATGTCTTGTAGGTGTCCAGTGAAACAGACTATTTTTTTCTGACTAGGTGCAGACATTTTGTGTTACGATGGCTTCAGTTGGAAAATATATGCATCACTTCCTATCTTTGCACGCCTTGTACTTTGCCACTTTGTACACTTCTTTGCTGAATTCACTAGCAGATTAATTAAAATAACCAATCAAATTAACTACATTTATTAACAAAATAGATTAACAAAAATAAAGATTAACAAAAATAAAAAAATCAAAACAGCAGTATGTCAAGAAAAAGGAACACTACCGTATATTACAACATAATCTACCATATATTATAAGGAAAATTACTGGGTATGCACTTAGAACTCCGGGCGGTTACACACATGGCCAATACAAATGTTATGACACAAATAACTGTTTAAAACCAGACTCAATCTACCCGATTACACTCAAAACTTACCTCTGTGAGCATAATCAGACTGCAAGGCCTGCCCCACGCAGGGATGATCAGTCAACAGCAGCACAACTGAACCCAAAGAAAGACCCACACGAAATGCAGACACCCTACAAGCCCCATAGTAACGCTGTGATGCCAAAGTCCAACCTGGGTTACAGGGGTTATGTAAACGCTTTTTCAATACGTCACTTGTGCGCCGGTGGCAATATGTGGTGAAATATGACGAGCCAGCCGGAATCGGTCAGCACTTTTCCTCACGTTGTTTACATGGGTTGCCTAGAAACGCATATACGAAAAAAATATGTACCCTCGGATCCCTCACCAGCCATCTGGCGACGAACGGTTGCCCCCCCCCCCCCAAACAAAAAACAACTCCAGGCTAGATCCGCCCCTGTGAAAACCCGTGCGGAAATCGCGAGAAAACCTGCAATTTGATAGTCCCGCGGGTGTACAAGTGTGGGATCACACTTATTTGACATTAGAGTGTGAATCGTGGCATGAAATGGGTGTGTTCACTGGTGTTGCGTGCCAGTGGCTTGTGTTGATCTCCATGTGATGGGGAGTGTGCATGCGAGATTTGTACTCCTGAGAGAAAACACTGTTTGGTATTCTCTAAATCTATCGGCTTTCAATAAAATGTGATGCATTGATACCTGCCTTTATCTTAAGGTTTGTGTTTGAACATGACAAGGCAGTCTTGTGGGCAAACTGATAAAAGCACAAGCTCTCTTGCTGCAGGGGTGTTCAAAGGCAATTTGCTACTTCATTTTATGATTTTGCCAACATTTTGAACCTATTGAAGCATCACAGCATGCAATTAGTCCATTGCATGCCATCATATTAGCAATTCATTTAGGCAATGGAGACAGGTCAGCACAGCTCGTTAGTGCACATGCTTGGTATACACTCGCATGATACAGCTTTGCAAAATTGTCTTTCATTTAAAAGGAACGTTCCACATTTGTGTGACGTTTTGAACTGAAATACCCGTCTTGAGAACCTTTTGATGCAGTTAACGGTCATGTCCTTATTAAGACCCAAAACGCCCTGGTTCCTGAGTTACACGCCCGCAAAAGTGCAAAAAGGTTTATTAGGAACCTATTTCAAAGTTGCATCGGTAATAATGATATAGAAACGGCATGCGATTGCGGTCATGCCACAGGCTGCTTTCTGCATACGGTTAAAACAGCATGGCCGCTGGTACATCCGCAAAAGCGATGATGCAGGACGTATGATACAGTGCGCGGAAGATGATTCGCTGGTAGCAAGATTTCGCTGCTGAATACGTGTCACGAACTTAAGTGTGAGCACTTTCGGGTTGTATTATAAAAAAATAACGCCACTGCCTGCAAAAAAGTACGACATCCAAAAAATGGGCATTCTCCCGAGAGTCATAAAAAGACACGACGGCAAATCTGTCTGTTTTCTTCTACTGGCCTTTTTTCTTCTTCTACTGATGTATTACTTACAGACAGCTTGGTTGGCGCCTTGTGTACCGGAGCACAGAACCTTGGACGGTTTGTAGGTTAGCAAGGCATTATGAAATTAGGGAAAATTGCTGCAATTTTAGGTGTATATTTCACGAAATATTTCACACATAATTTGCCACAAATTTAAATATTGATTAAAAGAATTGTGTTCTACAAGTATAGCCACTCGAGCCGCATTACCATGAACGTTGGGACTTAGTTTTGAAGGAAGGCAACGGTGAAATGCGGTATTTTGACTAAAAATCTGTGCGGAAATTGCGAGAAATTGCGAACCTGCAATTTGATAGTCTCGCGGGCCGTGCAAGTGTGAGAGCACACTTATTTCACAAAAGAGTGTGAATCGGGGGTTGAAATGTGTGTGATCGCGGGTGGTGTGTGCTAGTGACTTGTATTGATCTTGGTGTGATGGGGAGTGTGCGTGCCAGGTTTGTACCTCTGAGAGAGAACATTGTTTGGATGCTTTAAGTCTAATGACTCCCAATAAAATGTGATATATTGATACCTGCCTCTACCTTTATGCTTGTGTTTGAAAATGACAAGGGAATGCCAGCAAACTAAGAGAAACCCTAGCAATTATGTCTGCAAGGGTGTTCAAAGGCAAGCTGGTACTTCATTATGATCTTGCCAACATTTCTAACCTACTGAGGTATTACAGCACGTAATTAATCCATTGCGTGTCATTATATCAGCAATTCATTTTAGCAGAAGGGATTGGTGCATACAGCTCATTAATGCATTTGCTCAGTACAGGCTCACATCATATTGGTTTGCAAAATTGTCTTTCCTAAACTGGATTGACTGTTCTGTCAGCCCTTTGAGATACCAAATTATAATTGATGAATGAACAGTAACAACTGACTTAACAATGCCAAACGGCTGTCAAAAGTAATAATGTTATTGCACTACAATGGTTATATCAAGGTTTGCTATTAATTGCATAAATAATCCTCAGCAAAAAAAGGCATTCTTGGTAGTCCAACCTTACCATTGTTACCATAGGAATATCAACGGTTTGGCAATTCATAGCAACGTCACAAATTTATTCATTTTCGCATGACACCGCATTTCCAGTAACAACCAATAAAGGAAGTAATTACTATGCACATCATATTATATCAATGTCAGGACTGCAGCACTGCAGGCAACCATGGGTCGACCATAAAGTATTGACAAAATAATCATCAACAGCATGCCAGCAACAGCAGCAACACAGCATATCGTGCTTTGATGTCATTAATCGGCCATAAAAGCTGGCGATTGCTACGTTGCGTATGTCAAACAGTCCACCAAAGCCTTTCTTACGGCCAGCACCAAGACAAAAAATCCATAAACAAACCACCCACTAATCCGCCACCCGGCACAGCCACTGCGACGAGAATGGCCGGTTGGCGTCAGCTGTCGTGTATTTCGAAATATTCCTCAGGTCTGACTGCCAGATGCTGCCAGGTATTGCTGTCGTCACAAAACCATTCCATGATGCCATCAAGCAATGACGTATTGGGGCACATGTTCACAAATTTTGAAATGTTGCTACTCAGCTTTGTTTTTGAACCCTGAAGCCTTACCAGGGGTTACAAGTAATCTTTTCCCATCATATCTGATGCCCACCTCAATATCTTTAAACGTGGAACATTCCCTTCAAGCATTCTGGAAATACGGTGCTGTATTATCATCCATGCACATACTACCGTCTTAACAAATTTTGTACGCGGGCAAACATTGCTTGTTAGTCATCATTGTCATTGCCACTGCATGGGGCTGCACCCACATATATACACACCATGCAGTGGGTCGCCATTGAACTGGATGGCAACGCTGTTCTACATCTTGATTTTAATGTTATGTGAATATACACTGTAAATTTGCATTTCAAATCTTCTAAAGGTAGCTCAATACTAGTATCTCATTCCAAAAATGAATCCTACTAAACCACGTTTTCTAGTTCCAGCACCTGCGCTTTTTTCGTCAAGGCCAATGCGCGTGTGACGTGTTTTGCGTTTTTGTGGAAGAAACATATGTAACTAACTTAATATTATATGTAACATTGATGTTAATTAATGGCAATGATTGCGCATATCTTCGTACTGCAGTACCCATGTGGAGTGAAAGGTGAAAATAAGGTTATGCGAGGAGGGCAGGTGCAAATAATTTCGCTGTTGCTATGCCATGATCTTTCTAGGTGTTGGTTAACTCGCAGATCTACAATGTTGAATGGGTGAGATAAAAATGATGCACAGAGAATAGTATCCTCAGCGCCCTAAAATATATCTATCAGACTATTTCGGAGCTGGGATATGCGCTTCGACTTCTTAACTGGCAGAAAAGGCAAAGCTTGCCAGAGATTGACCCATTTCACAAGAAAATTCTGCTATCTTGAACTGAAATGTTATACGCTTTACTTAAGCTCCCGGGGGTTCACCACTCATTACCGCCATAAGGGCAGGCCAACCCTGCATCCAGCCCGGTAACGCCCCTCCTAAAGATACAGGGTGTGCATTCCAACTTCTAAATACGCGTCCTAGGGTGCTGCGAGCCCGTCTGGCGCCCCTATCTCAATTCCATCCTATGCTGTTGTTACCGCATGTTGCACTCCTTTGCAGACTGTTTCTAAGCACTTCCGGCTGATGTTCGTCGGGATAGATCACTGGTGAATGGGTAACCCCATCTGTCCGTCGGGGGCAGGCCGGAACCGAATTTTAGCCATAATTGTATGGCTCTGGTGCAAACCAACGCCACTTCCCAACTGAAAATGTTCCATTGAATACGCTGGGTCGAAACAAAATCGGCTTATGGAAATATTTATGTTCAAACCAGCCCGCAAAGAACAGTGTTTCCACGCCGCCATAGCGTTGTTGCCATAGGACTTAGTCTCGTAACGTCACAGCACCGCTGCCCGGAATGCAGCAATGCGGGGGCTTGTTTACAAACATACTACGATATTGACTTTGTCCAAATTTGCCATTCCAGAAAGTGTCCAACGCATAATGGAACGTTGAGCAATATATGTCATACCAGGCCATGAAATATGACAATCTATGTCATCTTTGTGTTATGAGCTGTGGTGAATTTCTTTTAAAGTGGCCCTGGACCACTACTACCCCATGGTCTTTTTACTCAGCTGGTGACTCGAAGTGAGACAGGCCTGTGCTTAATTGCTGGGGCATGCAGCGGAAGTCATTTGTACTGCGCATGAAGTGAACGGTGCAATGTTAAGAGAATGGTTTTGCGGTCATGTACGCATTTGGTACCCGCATCGACTGTGCGTGTGGAGCCTGCGGTATTTCTTAGAGGCGCACAATCCGATGCATCATTTCTTGCCCGTGGCAGTACGCGCATTTAGTACCGAAGTTCAGAACCTAAAAATGTGCTGACAATATAACGAATGTTTGCTTGATAACGCCTCCATTTAACTAGTACCTTCCGGTTTGTTGGAGGTTGACCACTTTTGACATAAAAACGCCGAAAAGCCAGGAACTCAGAAAAAGATCAGCTTACATACATAGCTTACTTGCCTAAGCTTTGAGCTTAATACTTGAGCGCGCATTACAGTAATACTGCGCAAGATCCAGCTGGCGGGGCCAACGTGCTCCACGCGCCGCTCACACGCGCCTTTCGCTGGCGCCAGGTCGGTCGCTCTGGCGCAGCCGTGGCCAAAGTTGCGCACCAGTGCGCCGGCCCCGCTGCGGTCAATGCGGCAATAATCGCAGCCAAGGAGATGGGTAAACACGCCGGGATTTAATAAAGCACTGATGAAACAAGCCGTGACGCCGAGTGCAGCAGCCGCCGCCCGTCTACACAATCGGCACGCTGCCGCCGCCGGCGCTCAGTGAGTGGATAACGTCATCAGGGGTGCTGACGGCGGTCTGGGAACACAGCGCCCGGCCCACCTCAGGCGCACTGGTGTTCGACGAGCAGCGCCGCCCGGCGGCCGGCCGTGTCACTAGTAGGGACCAGAACCGCCACTTTCGGTAACGCAGCGCTAAGAAGTGCGGGCTCAAGCTGTCTAAAGGCGAAAGAAAGCTGTCTAGAAAAGCTGTGCGGCATTGAAATTTATGTGTCCCTGATTGTACTTAGAATCTGGCATCGATTGAGAATTGAACGAAAGTCCCGTGACGCGGATGCTAACGAAAGTATGACCAATTTGCTGGTACGCACCTGTGCCGTTAGTGACAGTGTGAGTCCAAGGATGGATGAACTGTCTGTGCAGTGGCCCCAAAATCAGCTTGTCCTAAATTGACAGTTTTTTTTTACATCATTTAACTTCTTCCCTCAACCAATAAACCCAGCCGATGCTCGATGAGTGAATGAGAAGTAAGACTGGGTAAGCCACCTAGCTTCGAACATCGCTCATGTTCATGAAAGTTCCAACCGCACTTAGGCTACCTGGGTGTATGTCTTACGTGAGGTGGATGACATCGTAGCTTCGACGATACGAAGAGCACGTTGGCATAATTCCCTGCGTTGGCGTTTAATCATTTCCTTCTTTGTCCAAAAATCTTAGCACAACCAAACTGTATCTGGCTCTGGTCTGATCTGACAAGCCCTGGCAGACCGTACTATCAAAACTATTAAGCTTTCTCCGTTGAAGACGAAAATGTACCAGTGCCAGGCCAGCGCCGAGGAAGTTATCCCTTTTAAGCACATGCAATACAGCAGACGCAAGAACACCTAAAATGTACACCTACAAACCCATTCAGAACGACAAAATAACCAAATATGAACGCCAAAAACAATCGATGTACTGCCCTATGCGAAGGCACGCATGAAATACCGGGCTCCACAAAACACGATCAATGCTGCAAAATGATGAACACCGCCATGTCATATCCCATTCTCCCGTAGCTGGGGCACGTCATCTATGGATAAATGCACTGCAACCGTGAACACAGTCGCCGAGGTTTGTGGTATACGCACATACATAGATGACGGGTACCAAACGATAGTAAATATAGTAACCCTGCGGCCAAAAAAACCACCTCATGGTCGTTTAGCTACAATCAGTTGATTGCAAATAATGGCAGAAAATATGCATAAAATCACGAACACAAACTTCGTTATGCCGCAAGTCTTTCAACATAACATAATTGGTCGATAGCAAACGCTCTCTGAGACTGTATTGATCAATATTATACCGTGCACTCCTGACTGCAGTCTCAGATTCGAATACAATACCATGAATAAGCTCCAAAGTTCACTATATTTTGCCAGGTATGCCCTCTTTGGGTGAGTTTTGTAACTGATGTTGTAGGACGATTCACAAACAAATTATCCAAAGCCCAACAAGAATATCGAACGTGGGACGCTAATGGAGACGCTTCATGTAAGTGTTTTACATCAACGCATTCTAACAGGTTGGACCATCTTGATGCAACAAGCATTCTGTATCTTGCGAAAAACTGGACACTCGGTGACAGTAACAGGGTAACTAGTCGTAACGGGGTAACTATTTGATATGACATTCCTATGACATATGACATTTCATATGACATTCCTATGACTAATAACTGGTCGAAGGGAATGGATATATGTGGGCAATCAAGGCATACGAAGGTATCCACTGATGAGGGCCAGATGCTGACCTTTTTGTTTATTGCAGGTTTCAGATAACAAATGAAAAAATAATCATGTGTACGCAATTATCATTTTTGTCTCGTATGTTGTCCACATCGCCTTGATCTGTGGCCGGCAAGCTTCAAAGAATGCTCCATAATCATACTGGGCGTCGCCTGGGTGGCATACCTCGGCCATGCTGACAGCTGCAGCGTGATGCAGACGTGCGGGCCGCGGGCGAACCCGTCTCTCTGCGGCTCCATGCTCCCGGGGAGGGCTAGCTGCGATTTGCACCTCTTTCAAAGGCCACCGTCGATGTCAACCGGAGCTCTCGCAGGCGGGCTGCCTGGTGATGGCAGTAAGGTCACCAACGGGACTCAGCGCTCGTGGCCTGTGCCAAACATGACCCAGTGACGGAGTCTCCCTCACGCTAACCGATTGAAGGATAGCAGCCACACGTCGGCCTTGTGCACCTCGATGCTGGGCTTGCTGTCCGTCGGTCAGTTTGTGGCAATGTCAGCTTTCGCATGACCATCAGCGTATGCGGCCCTGAAGACTGCAGCCTTTGACAGCCTGCTCGCCACGACAAGAAGATATGTGTTCATCACAATATCGTGTGGTATGCCATTTCGCTCGAGGGGTTATATTGAGCTGGTCGATCAGCGTCTTGCGTACACGCTCTACAGGCTGTCTTCCGCAGGGGAAAAGTTATCGGTTTGTTGCGGCGTCTTCTCGTTATTGTCATTGGAGCTTTACGACGCACTCAACTGCCAAGGCTATATGGCGTCGCCTGCCTCTCACCCTGGCAAGAAGGACGGGCACTGCGGGGAATCGAACCCCCGTACCACTGGTTTCCCAGACGCGCAGTAGTTGCGATGTCTTCTCGCAGGAGCTCTCTGGTTGATGGCACCAGTTTTCACAGACGGTGCCAGGCGCCCACTCCGCGCCATTGTCTCGTTTACCATGTCCTCGTCCGATTAGCGTTGGGAATCAGGGATTGTTTTTGCCGAGCCGATGCGTCACGGATCAGGTGGCGGACGAGGTTTTGCGGAAGGGGCTTATCGTGCCCGACCAGGATCTGACACGGTAGCGTTTTCAGTCAGGATTCCACGCACGCCTCGGACACGGTGCTGGTAGTGGGCAACTGCGTACAGGGGCGGATCCAGGATTTCGTCAAGAGGGGTGGGGTGCACACAACATTGTTGAGCCCCCTGGAGTTTGGGGGCCCCCTCCAAAAAATGTCCTTCATTTTGGTCATTACATTTTAAGACAAGTCGCACGTAACGTATATATACATATATATATATATATATATATATATATATATATATATATATATAGGTACGTGTATATGCATGTATTTACTTGTTCATTCATTTCATCAATACGGAAACCCATCTTACTGTGCACGGCCTTATAAAGCTAGGCGTGCTACACATGCATACACATACAACTGACTCACTTTCTACAGATCATGTAAAATGCTATGATTTTGAGGCTTAGGGTTTCGGAATAACAGGCAACATAACCTTGAGTTAGCTGCTAACAACCATCAAAACCAAGTATGGACTTGATTCTTAGGTTATGTTTTATGGCTAGCCGGCTGGGCGATGTAATCAGTTGATGGATGATAACTAGTACATAATTTTTTTCTGTTATAAAGGGCCCATGTGTGCGCCATTTAGGCCCCACATTGGCCCAGCAAGGGTCACCCATATGGAACCCAGGTTTTTGCCGATGACATGCCCACATGTGACCAAAGTGGACAGCCCAGGTGGGCCCCGTATGACTTTCCAACTGGGACCCATATTGGTCCCAATTATGCATGCTGGCTGGGTGATGACTAGCGCAGAATATTTCCTCCGTTATAAAGGAGTACGACCTATCCTAGCATTCGAAATGTGTTCAGAACGTGATGCACTAATATCATAAGTGTCACACACTCAGAAGCTAATGAAAATGATACATACCACGTCGGCGGCATGTAAAATTACGTTCGGCAATTGCGCGTAAAAATTCATCGACGCATATTCGACCGCTGCTCTGAGGCGAAGGCACCAAGGCCAATAGGGACGAAACCTGAGCGATCGTGAGTGCCGCAGGAGGCCGACAGAGTGGCTCCCGTTAACAAGTATAGGGTCCGCAGAGCAAGCAAAAAGAACCGAAGACCAACTGGTGAGCCCATGAACGGTCCTCAAATGAGAGCAGAGGGAGAGAGCCCTCGATCAAAGTAGATGGCCCCTGAGCATCGAGTGTCTCCGTGCCTTACCTTATAAAACCCCTGGCAACAGCACAAGGTCCTCCAAGCAAGTAGGAAGAGCCGGAGACTTAAATGAAGGGCCCCCGAGCAACTGAGTGTACCCTGGCATTTGGCGCCTGGAAAAAGCGCAAAAAGCATTTCGGGTGAATTGGGACAATCCGTGGAGGAAAACCTGATTGATCAACAGTGCTCAGGCATGGAGGCAGATAGTGTTCCAACAGCACATTGGACCTTACGAGAAAATGCAAAGAGACCAAGGGCAACGTGGAAAGCTCCTTAGCGATCAGATTGACACGGCAAGTGAATATATATGGTCAGGCAACCAAGCGCAATGAGTTCCAAAGTTTCCTCCAATTACCACTTTCTCAGTGAGCAAAAAATGAGATTGGTCTGCTTATAAACTCTGTTCTTTTGTCAACAGCTGTTCTTGGTCGTCTGTTGGCGCAAAGGCTTCCAGTTTTGTTGCATTTTTGTTGTAAGAGAACTGCGTCCGTTCGGCCGGTTATGGGCCTCTTTGGAGCCTTTAGGTCCTCTCAGCATGGTCCATGGGGCATGGTCCCGTGCCCCCCTCCCCCCCCCCCTCCTCCTCTGCATCCGCCGCCGGCCCGAGCATCGCTCTGAACGATCGAGTGGGCCCGGGCAGGTTAACATATATGGGCCCCCATCAAGAACGTAGAGCCTTCCACTCAAATGCGAAGTACCCAAGACTCAATGTAGAGGGCCCCCCCAATGATCGAGTGTGCCCGAGCAGGTTAACAGATAAGGCTCCCAAAAAGAACGTAGAATTCTCCATTCGAATTCTCCATTCGAATGGGAAGCACCGAAGAACTTATGTGAATGGTCAAAGAGCGATAAGATGTGCCCGATCAGCCTTTCGGAAGGGGCCCAAGAAGAACACAAGGCCTTCCATTGAAATAATAATTACCCAAAACCCAGTGGGGAGGGCCCCTGACAGATAGAGCATACCCAAGCAGATTATCAGGTGGCCCAGACAGGATTGTAGGGCCCCAAGTTCAAACACCAAGACCCAATGTGCAGGGCCCCGGACCGGACAATTCAGTGTGGCCGAAGCGGCGAACAGATAGGGTCCCCGACAAGTACGCAGGGCCCTCCATTTAGATAGGAAGTGCCCAAGGCACTATTTAGAGGGCCCCTGGATATTCCAGTGTGCCCGAACAGGTTTGAACAGATGGGGCCCCGGCAAGAACGTGCGGCCTTCCGGTCAAATATGAAATGCCCACGACACGATGTAGAGGGCCCCGAACAATCTAGTGCGCCAGAGCAGGTTGATGGATAGGGTCCCCGAAAAGTGCGGAGGGCCCTCCATTCAAAAAGGAAGTACTCAAAAACACATAAAGAGGTTCCCCACGATCGAATGGGCTCAAGCATCCTGTCAGAAGGCCCGCCCCCTGACAAGAGCGCAAGGACCTCCATTCAAGTAAGATGTACCCAAAAATCCGGTGCGGAGGGCCCCCGAAAGAAGAAGTGTACCCGAACAGGTTATCAGATGGCCCGGATCGGCGCAGAGAGCCCCTAAATTCAAACACGAAAAACCAATGTGCAGAACCCCCGAGCAATCCAGTGTGACCAAAGAGGCGAACAGAGGAGGCCCCTGACTAGCGCCGAGGGCCCCATTCAAATAGCACGTGCCCAGGGCCCAATGTAAAGAGCCTCCGAACGATTGAATGTGCCCGATCAGTTTGTCAGATAGGCCCCCCTCCAGAGCGTAGGGCCCCCCATTAAGAAAAGAAGTACCCAAAGCCCAGTGTGAAGGGTCTCCGAACGACTGGTGTGCCGAATCAGGCCATCAGATGGACCCCGAGAAGAGTGCAGGGCCCCAAGCAAGTGACAGAGAATTGGAAACGCCCTAAACCAATGAAGAGGGCCCATAAGCATATCGCAAGTGTGTCGGTAGGTTAACTGAGATCCACGTAAAGGGTCCCGGAGTGACCGAGAATACCCCGGCAAGTTAAGATAAGGGGCCCCGGCTATAGCCCACAGAGCCTTTCTGGCGTGTGGAAAAAGGCACGTGGAAGGGCCCGTGATAAGGGTGCCCCGGCACGCTAGCAGGAAGGACCCTAACAACAGCGCAGGGCCCCCTGAGCAAGTGCAAAGAAAAAGAAAGCAATGTGGAATGCTCCTGAACTATGGAAATGATCCTACAAGTGTGCATGTAGGTCTCCCAGAAACAGCATGGGCCCCCTAGACAGTGTAATGAGGCCGAAAATTTCCAGTTCATAACTTTTCTTACCATTGATTTTTATTTTATTTCTTACAGGCCCTTCACTTTCGCTTACACTGTTCTTTGTCGTCTGGAAGGCCAGATATATCCAGTTTTGTTGCGTCTTGTGTTAAAAAACTGCATCTGTTGGGCCGGCGATGGGCTCCCACAGAGCCATTGGGCTCCTTCGAGGCCCCTTCGGGCCCAAGGGGGGGGGGGGGCATCTCTGGATCCGGCCCTGACTACGCACACAAGTAGTAGGGCATGAAAATGTTTTAACTGAGCTTTACGAATTAGTGGGGTATAGAATGGACAGCTGTCGTCTCTTTTGTGATAATTGGGCTCGTTTTTCACCACCGCCGCGACGCTGCTGAGGCTCACAATGAATGGCGTTCCGGCTCGGTACGTTGGCCGAACTGGGAATGCTCCGGCTCCATGTTTCTTGGCTGAGGTGCGTGGATGGGCGTGCGGTCTCTGGATATGTTTAAGGCAGTGCCAGGCGGCACCTCGTTTAGTGGTATGACATTCCGGTCAAGAAAGAATAGTCGCGTGTACTCTCAACCAGAATTCCAGCCCCCTGATCTCGTGTTCTTTTAGAGCGTTCTGAAGGTCCTTGCTCAGACTGAGGGACAGACGTGACATCTTCCCACTTTCCGTCAGTGACTGCCAGGACTTGAAGGCAACGAGGTCTCATGGGGAGGGGAGTGAGGTGGGGTGTGGTGGGATGGGGGTGGGGGTGGGGAAGGGGTAGGGCGCAACTTCACTCGTTCGGTTACTCGTTCACGGCCCTGCATGAGGCTGACCAGAAATATGGCGATCGTTGGTATACGACGAGTATGTCAACCATGGAAACCGTGGGTACATATGCTATCTATCTCCAAGCTTTTACTAATTTATTGTAATCTAATGACTTGGCGGCCAAAAACACTTTTGGCTTGATATGTGGGGTGACTTTCTGTGAAAATGTATCACAATTTTAGAGTGGCGTTTAATCAAGTTGATACCCTAGTAGCCTTTAATGTTAAACTATAGTTCAGCACTCGTTGCACTTTACCTGTATATGCATTCACACTGAACAATATACAGCATGCAACGCATAGCCGACTCAATACCCACTTCACTCTTAATGCAAGGGGCCACCAACATTTAGACTGGACACTTTCACCAAATTCCTCGGTCAAGTTCCTACTTATTCGTTCCTTAATTTCCTGTGCAAAAACCAACATTTAAACACCTAATCAAAGCAGCGAAAAGCGCTTTTGCTCTATTAGTCTATTCATTGCTCCGATCATTCATTGCTCTATTAGTCTATTGCTCCGAATAGTCTATTCATTTCTTGTACGTCGCCCTCTCTCTGTTTAACACGCTAACTTCGAAATTGAATTTTTCGGCCTCGTGCGCAGTTGCGTGCAGCTCAACGAACCTAAAAAGTGCCGACAGCCTGAGAGCGTATCTTCAATCAAGCATTGGGAAATGATTAAAAATCTACTGGATTAACCGGCTAACCAATTTCGGTTTAACGTCTTTGGCGATTTCAAGGAACAGCTTGAACTTGATATGTTTACTTCTTCAACCTTAAACTGTATGTTGTCTCACCTCTGCTTATTTTCATCGGATTTCTTTCACTGCACGTTACATTCTGAGCAAACTTGTCCTTTTTCAGATTGTTTGCAAAAATTGCAGCACTTTAGGAAGCTCCGCCCATTGTGCCAAATAAGGCACAAGCTCCGGCGTTGGAATAACTCCACATGTGACACAAAAATAGGACTAGGGGATTTTTGGTTTGGCATGTAGCGTTTGAAGTATTTTTTTCAATTTTTATTAATATTTATTAGGTTTTCATCACACTTGATCTTCTTTCTTGAAATGATGAAAAATATTCTTTGTTAATTAATGGCAACCCCGCTGGAGGCCTTTTGATTCCGGTGTTGGCCGAGATGGGTGAGAGCAGTGTTTTTGTTGTTGAATTACCCCGGTTTGTGTTCATTAGATGAATGCTGACCGTAATCAGGTCGATGAAATTTTGCTCTACCGACAGAGAAGCTGCCCATTGCGGTTGATTTTTGTTTTTTCACAAAATCGGGCTGTTTCGGGGCGTTGTGAGGCTGTGGCGCGATTCGGTAGCTTGGACGGCACCTGACTGAGCCGCGATTTTTAAAGGCAGTTGCTGTGGATGTTGTTAGATACCTTGATGCCTTGGTAGTGTAGATGGGCTTCGAGGCAAAACTTGCACCACTCTTGTTCACTGGAGCTGGTCATGGCTGGCTTCTGCTGATCGTTTGCCAGTCTGCCAAGCATGCATCCATCGCACTTCACACATTTGGGACATTACTATGCTGAATGCTGTGCTCATTTGTGCTTTACTGAGCAAGGGAATATTGTGCAAAAGTAGTTTCTAGAAAGTATGTTTTCAGGGTGTTCTTACCTCTCATTAGCTATGCAGCATCAGAATTCCTGAGATACATGGCTATCTATGTGCTCAAGTTGGTAGTGACCTGGCACAAAGTACTGAGTTTGGATTCACAGTGTATATCCAAATATTGCAGAAAAGTTGTAGGTATGACACATGTGTTGTGCAGCATGGTTATTTCAGGGTCTGCCTCACTGATTCTAGTCACCTGTTTATGCACAGATAGATTCGCAGGGATGATACTGTATGATTTTTTATGAGTGGCATGTTGTCCTATTCACCATGCAATGCTTTATGGCCCAAGACTTGATCATGATACAAATAGACACCTGGCTCAGTAAATAAGACCATTCCATGGTGATTTGTGCTATGCAGTGTTGGCATTTATTTTTATTTGCATGTAAGATCATGTAATTTCCCTTTGTTATGATTATTGTTGATGTCTTACTGTAAAGATGTCTTAAAACCAGTTTTGTCCCATCAGGTTATTTTGAATGGTGATTGTTGTGTTGCTTGCCCAATATTTTTAGGGGATCTGCAAGCTCCATAGCAAGTACCTGTAACAGGATTTCCCATACAACAGTGGCAAACATAAACCTGACACCAACCTGTATTACCAATTTTTATGATGTTCAGAACCTAAAATTTCTTCAAGCTGCTTATGCAATGGAATCACTGCAATCTGCATTATATTATGCTTGTATTGATGCCCATCATTGACTGGGAACCATCCTTGCATCAAAGTTGGAATTTCTAATTGATTAGGTGGTCATTGATTGGTGGACATAGCAGGAAAGCATGACATTTAGTTTTAAAAAAAACTTGTGTGCTCATATCAAAGCTCATTGAGTGAAGCATCTACCTCTAGATTGAATCACAAATGGTAGGATTGGCTGGAGTTTTTCAGGCAATTGCTATTTGCTCTTGGCTGTGGTGAGCTATGGCCAGTGGTAGTGGCTGCTGTAAATGTTTTGCGTGAATTGAGAGCGATGATGTGCTGTGCTGAGCATCGCAGAATGTTGTACATTCAGCTACAGTGTGTGGGTGTGGGTGTGGTACAGTGTCTTAAGTAAGCACAAGCTGTCATATCATGTGCCCATTGTTTGTCCCATGTTCTGACAGAAACAGTGTAGGTTTGTTAACAAATAACACATCCTAGCTGACAGACTTTATGTGTTGGGTTGATGTCTTCAAATGCTACAGTCTTGTGGAGCTGTGTGTTTGAATGCCATCCATATTTTGAGCTAGCACCAGGGGCATTGATACAGTACTTAAATTGTTTAGTGTCAGCTCCATTGGGAAGGGCTATGCTGAGAGAGCTCAGCATTTTAGTCTTAATATGTAAGCAGTAGGCTACCTGTTTGACAAGGGTAGATTGGTTTTATTTGTTCCACTGCTCTTAATTCCTACATGTTTGCCCAGCAAATGCGGTTCTGATGGGAAACACTATGTGGGGGGCAGAGGAATGCTAGCTGATATGTGTGGAGACATTTTTCATTGTCTGTTCATTGTCACACGGATGTTCAAGGTTCTTGATCTTTGTTTCAGGTATCACTCGTAACAATTTGCATAAACGTCGAAAGACTGGGGGGAAACGCCCTGTCACCAGAAAGAAGAGGAAGTATGAGTTGGGACGGCCTGCATCTAACACCAAGGTTAGTGTGGGCCTGGTGTGATGTGGGGTTTGAAATGCAGTGTACTTGAACCAGTTCAGTGGAACTTCCTTAACCTGAATGAAATATTTGTCTGTAAGTCATGTGGAAAGACAAAATTCAAGTTTGTTGCACTAGGGTTCCCTTCATCACATATCCTGCTTAAGGGCAGTGACAAGTTCACTTGCTATTGACTTTATTTGTGATGAGCAACATCAAAGATCTTGATAAGGGTTTTGTTGTAGCAGTATTGTTTGTGAATGTTGGGGAAGCAACAGTAATCAAGTGGCAAGGGATGATTTTGAAGTGGCATATTGTGTGGAAACATCCTGCTTCTTCCTGCCACAGTTTGCATGCTGTGGATCACAGCTATGTAAAGCTTTTTCACTGTTCACTGTTCCCTTAGAATGTAATTGTAATTGGTTCCCATTGTGAACTCCAGGGAAGGAATGTGTTGCTTTTCGGAGTTTTAAAATTTAGTCTGTATCATTGCTTCTTCTTTTCTAGCTGGGTGCAAAGCGCATCCACACGGTGCGCACACGCGGTGGCAACGTGAAATATCGGGCCTTGCGCCTGGACCACGGCAACTTTGCCTGGGGCTCCGAATCATGCACCCGCAAGACCCGCATCATTGACTGTGTCTACAACTGCACAAACAATGAGCTGGTGCGCACCAAGACCCTGGTGAAGGGCACCATCATCATGGTGGATGCGGGACCCTTCCGTCAGTGGTACGAGTCACACTACGCACTTCCTCTCGGCCGGAAAAAGGGCCAGAAGTTGGTGAGTACTCCGTCGTTAGTATTGACACCACCTTGGGTCATTCTGCTTGTGTTGATGTTTTCATTGTGGTAGATTGTTTGATGGCTGCCATGCTGTTGCCATGTCACAATGTAATGCCACAAATGGGGCAGTGGTAAGTTGCCAAAAGTCTGTACAGGGCAGCCCATTTCATACCTGGCCATGCAACAAGGCTGTCATGCTAAGACATTTTATTTCTTGGAAACCTAGCTTGCACCCATATTGAGCTCTGGGTAGCTCTTTTATTTGCTGTTTTCCAAGACAATAGATCTTGCAGGCAGATCAAGATCAAGAGATCTTGTCACGGCTTATGTGTTTGTAACTGGCTCAATATTGAACCCCACTAGGGGAGGTCAAGAGCTGATTTTGCCCTGAAAATTGGAAAATGTTTCATCTCTTCATGCAGTCATTTACTAAACCACACCATATAAAAGTGTGAAGTTGACACAAATCCCTGACACAGGCCCATGTCCAATTTTAAACATTGATATATCAGTATACACACTGACCACATCATTGGTCTGGGCTTTTGTGTTCTGAACATATCTGCCATCCAAAGGCAAAAAGGCCAAAGGGTTCATGTAACATTTAAGCCCTTTTAACTTTGGATGGGATACTTGAGGGTGTAGGACTCCGCTGATAAAGCGATGTAGTCCCCGCCGCTTGTCATCGCACACTCGTCTATTGCGGAACGTCGCTCACGTAGTCTGTCCTTTGCCATCGCAGCACATCACCTTGTAGTTTTGATACGAAAACATTGTTATTCAGTAAGTAGAGATGTTAGACATATGTTTGTAGAATCAACATGTATCATGAATTCTCAGAGGAGTTGAAAATATGGGTGCAGGTGTGTATCATGCTGAAGAAATGTCAGGACAAATTTAGGGAGTGACGTCGCCCATTCCCTCTCCCCCCCCCCCCCCTCCCATATTCTTCAGAGGGAGGGTTAAATATCGTAGCCCACATCAAGTGGATTATTTGCGCGAATAATCAACATATTAAAACTTCGATGTCCCGCCGCTATCAGACTCCTGAGGAGGATGCTGTCCTGAACGCCAAGCGGTCGGCGAAGACTGAGAAGAAGTACCAGGAGCGGCAGAAGGCTGGCAAGGTAGACCCGTCGCTGGAGGAGCAGTTCCACACGGGCCGCCTGTACGCCCGCATCGCCAGCCGGCCCGGACAGTGCGGCCGCTGCGACGGTTACATCCTGGAGGGACGGGAGCTCGAGTTCTACTCCAAGAAAGTGCGGGCCCGAAAGTAGAACCTGTCAGCGACAACGGAAAAAATATACCTGGAAATGGGCGATTCAGAGTCGTTTCATTGATATATACATCTGGGTTTGGGATGGGACACTTTGAAAAGAGGGTACCGTGGCCTAAGGTGAGATAATTGTTTCGACGCCTGTATTCTGGAGAAGCTAGCCTGTGTGTAGGAAAACTGGTGAGCTCACTGTTGGAAATGATGTCAATTTTTGTTACATGAATTTCACGGCCTATGTTCCCTTGAGTACCAATTATTATTATGCTATGGCCATGTGTGGCGGTTCCTGTGTCGCGATGGCGTGGATTACTTTGGCTCCAATCCTGCGTTCACCTTGTAGTTTGGAGCCTTTTTTAGATAACTAAAGTGCTCGCCTTTGCCACGGATGTTGGCGTGAGCATGGTGTATAGCCGTTCCACGGTGATAATGCATGGATGAACATATGCTCTGCAACTGATAATTTGGCCAACATTGCAAGGCGCCTGGCTTTCGGACACCATTGTCCACGAATTGGATGCATACCGAAGTAGGAGAGGTCCCAGGGAAACAGTGTGGTAGATCACCATGCTCTGTTGTGAGCGTGGTGGATGTGTGCTGGTGCCGGCTGTCTGTTTCACCAGGTGGAGTGGGTGGAGCGGCCGTGCGTCCTCGGTGTCGAGTTCTGCGAAGGTCGTGGCTGGTCCTTCGATGGCTGCTCTACTCAGCATTCAAATGGTGAGCAAGGGTTTAGGATGCTAACTGCTTCAGCTATTGTGAAATGATGCTTTCATGTGTGCCAACTGATTCTAATGACTCCCAGACATCTCAACTGACTTGTGTCAGAGAAAATGCCATCTGATCATGTTGTTTCAAGCAAATTGGTTTCCTTGGCTTCTGAGCTGCCTTGGCCCCAGTGATCCATGCATTGAATGTGTTCATATAATTTGATTTTTTATGTTTGTCTCACTTATTTGTGTGCATGGCATGTCCAAATCGGACCATTCAGAATGAAGACATTGTCCAAATTTTCCATTCAATAAATGGGTTGTTACAATTGTCATGGCACAACAGGAACAGCCTCAACATGAGCAGTATGGCACATTTGTACTCTGCCTGGTGTGCCACAACCAACAATTTGCAATTGTTTGTGCTGGAGTGGGGGGGGGGGGGGGGTTGAAACTGCTTATTGTCGTTCTCACGGTTCGCCGATTCCCAGTGACATACCGTACCCATCTGCAACGTGTTTAGCCCACGCAAAGGTTCTTAAGTACTGTGCGTTTGGTTTCAGACGTCCCTTGGCGCGATTGCGGCATATTTTCGTGTGATCGCCGAACCTGAACGGAATCTACGGCCGCATACCATTGAAGGCAAGCATACCGAGCTAGAACGTATTTTTGTGAGCCGTTTGCGTGGTTATCTTGTATCTATCTTGACGTATCTCCGAAGCTCTGCGTGCAAAGACAAAACCACATGTCCCTATGTCAACATTGGAAAACGACGTGCACCATGGTGTCTTGAAGTGGGACGTATCTATTCCTCCCATTGTACCAGATGTATTGTTTTCCCCTCAGAAAAGCTGATGTGGCTTTATTTTGTATGTAGGCTGTTTCACCATCAGCCGCTGGCATGCCTTCGAACCGTTAGTTTGCGTGCGAACTGCAATAGTGCTCTTGTAAATGATGCTTTCATGCGTGTCATCTGATTTCCGATGATCGACGCCTAACATAAACTGACCTGAACTAGCTTCACTTTTGTCAACTATTTTTTCGAACTTCTGACAATCATTTGTTTGCAGGCACTGCCTCCGGGAATCGCGAAAGTTCGATGACGCTGTCTTACGGGAGGGAGGTGACAGAGTAAGTTGACTTTGCTTTCATTGGTGTGAAGTGTTTGGCCGGCCGATTTTTACGGGCTTATCAACAATACCCTGGTCAAGCTACATGTCTGAGAAACCGGAGAGCCCCGTGGCGCCCGCCCCTTGTGCCGGCATGAGAGGCAAGCAACACCACATAGCCTCAGAAACTGAGTGCGTTGTAAGGCCCCAATGACGACGACGCCGGAGAATGTCCAAGATGTATTCATGGATGACGTTTCCATGCGTGTCATCTGGCATCGGCGATCGGTCCATAAGATTTCACGAGCGAAAAGACTGGATATCAAGAGTACGAGCCTGCCTGCATTCTGGTTTAGCCCACCCATTGGCCTCTAAGGGCTTCGTGTGAAGCCCCATGTGCAAAGACAAAACCACATGCCACAATGCCGGACAATGCAGAAACGCGCACAACACGGTTTCTCGAACTGCGACACGTACGTGTTTGTCCCATTGAACCAAACGTAGCGTTTTCGTGCGGTGAGGGATAACGTGGCCTTTGTTTTGTGTGCAGAACCGGACAGTGTACGTGTAAATGATGCTTTCATGCGTGTCATCTGATTTCCGATGATCGATATCAAAATATAAACTGACTGGAACTCCCCTGGTGACTCAAGAGAACCATTTCTTCAAAACACTGACACAACCATTTATACTTAGGTGTTGCACCCAGGAATTGGACAACATCAATGATCCTGCTCTTTAGGAGAGAAGTGATGGTGAGTGGACGCAGTTTAAATGTTTGGTGTACTGTATGACTGCGTGCTTTTGATGTAGTCATGGCAAACGCCCAACATTACTCATGATGTTTTCATGCGTGTCATCTGACATCAGTGATCGACTCATTCAATTTTGCTGATGAAAGAGACGTCTGTGGAGATGCCCGTGGTTAGTCAGGATACCCACAAGACTCTGTTTTCAGCACCGGCTTGTGGAGAGGGGAATCCTCGATAGAGCTCCTGTGATGGGAACCTGCAGCTTATTCAGGTATTAGGAGTGTTCTGGGTTAATTGGTGTAGTGTGGCTATTCTGCAAAATCCGTCATTTGTGTTGTCTTTGTCTCCTCTTTTTTCGGAATGGTGCGGTGCATTGCTGTGACGCATTTTGTTGCAATTGCAATTTGGATAGTGTGACTTAGCAGCTAGCAATCATGCATGGATGTCGATAGTGCAGTGGTTATCATGCCTGTGTTACCAATCGTGTGGGAAACCAGAGGTACAGGGCTTGATGCCCAGCGGTTCCCGCCCTTCGTGCTAGGATAATAGACGGGCAACTCGTAATAGCCCATACAGCCGTGTGCGTCGTAAAGCCCACAATTATTCATGATGAAATGTTTGTAACCATCTTTCGGGGCTGACACCTGATGGATTTTTTCTACTCTGAGCTGTTTATTGGTTTGCCGCAATTGCTGCCAGTCCCCATGTAGTTAGTTGTTCTTTCGTTTTTGCAGGTGTGGAGGACCACGGGATAGAGCAGAACTGTCAAACCAAGGTTGGTACTGAGGTGAATGTCGCTGTTGTACCAGGTGTTGATGGCATGTCGATGTTTGTTATGCTTCCGCTGTGTGCTTTTTGGATTATCTTTGTTTTTCAACTGGGTCAGTGTACTTTTGTTTGGATTGTTACATGCTCAGGAAAGTTTGTACTGCTCCCTGAGGCTAGGTTTTCTACCTGCTGACTTCTAGTGGTCTAGCCCTTTCCCCCCCCCCCCCCCCCTAGTAAAATTGTGATAGGTTAGCAGTGCATGACATTGTTTGCGCGGTCCACAAGCTTGATGTAGGTGTTGATATTCAGCCTTACTGTCACAATGATGAAACCTTTTTACCATCTTTCGGGGCTGATACCTGATGGATAAATACCTGTCTGAGGTGTTGACAATTCCTCATGTCCTGTTTGCTTTTCTTCAATTCACGGGATTTCTCATTTCAGTACCTTGGCAGAAGTGATACACGTTGGACAGGCACCACGCACATAGTAAGGTATGTGTGTTTGAATGCTCCAAATTATTCGTGGCGGAGGTGGCGCGGAAACGCTCCTCTGTTTGCTAAATGCTGGAAGTCCTTTTTTAACATGTAATGCAACTGATTGGTGTCCAGTCGTATCCATGCCTTCTAGATGTTCTGTTCCCTAGTTATTTGACCCCGGTGCGTTTGTTTAAACGTGATGATTCTCTTTACCATCTTTCGGCTGACTGAATGATGTACCCATATTGTCCTGACGCCCCCTTTTCTTCTCCAGTGTTGTGATGGATTTGAAAATACTGATCATGCACTGCCTCCCGCAGATCGATGTTCTGTCGGTTCTGGATCCTCAACCGTAGTAAAGGTGAGCCAACATCACGCGCGCCTTCCCAGAGGCAGTGGCTTGTTGAATTTTGTTTTTTGTTTGTCCAGCAACTGTCCTCCGGTTGCCAAAAAAGATCATGGTATGTTCCGTTTGGGGGCATTCCACACTTAAACCTGGTAACACGTTCTCGAGGCATGTCATAGATGATGTCAAATCAATTACCATCTTTCGGCTGATCAACAGTGATGGATCAATCTTTGTCTGACGTAATAGTCTTGTCACCCTCAGACACTTACCATATGTGGTAGTAACTCGGTGGTATTTCAGGCTCAACCAGACGCTTAGCAACTTAAGTTCCTGCGGCTGTGCTCTACAAGGTGAGTGAAGATGGTACCGGACGGGTTCGCGTCTAAATGATCACAATATTTCGGTTATTCATGTCCTGCTCCGATTCGACATATGCTGCAAAGAACGTGTGGGTCGATAGTCTGCGTACTGTATCGAAAGGGGTGCCAAATGAGCCAAACGATTTTGTTACTGCATCAAGTGTCGTGATTTTCGTCGTGATCCTTGCAGCGTTACCAACGCGTGACTGAAATGCTGCGAGTTTATTAACCACCTTTCGTCTGGTCACCAGTGACAGACCAATTCCGCTTTGAAGTCCTCATTGCGTTCCCCGCAGTTGTTCAGCATATCGGGGTATTTACGCTTGATGGTATTTCAGTAACCGGCTCCGACGTGCTGAACATCGACAGCTGCTCGTCGACCTTCGGTCAGTAAGTGGGACGGAGCACTCTTGGCTAGCATATTAACATATGCATTTAACGGCGAGTATATGTACATGATGATCACAAATCCCTGATTCCGCATATGCCGTTCTGGCTGTCGTCGGGATTTCATGAGGGTCTTTTCATAGTTACTCTGATTCTTAGTAAACAGCTGCATCCAGGCGTTAATGTGACAGGTGCCCTAATCGTCCGCCTGTCTGCTCTAGGGTTTAGACGGCGATGGCGAGGCGCATCGATACGGCACAACGGCGCGAAGCCTGGTGGTACCGCAGTGGTGCTGGTACTGGTACTGCAGTGGTCGTCAGGTCCCGGTTCGTGTGCGGACTTGGCCTCGAGTTCCGACCGAGGACCCAACGCATGCTGACGTCCTCGCATTGCGTTCATCCAGCGTGCTTAGGCTTGACATGCGCGCACGGGATACAACGCATACCGCATGCTGTCTTTTCTGTGGTGTAGCGCAAACTGATAATTCCGCGCGGCCGCTGTTTTCTTTGTCCGCGGTGCTCGCTTTATTTGAATTTCCTGAATACACGGCCGCAGACATCGGGCGGTATTTCATGTCTGAAACGGAAACTCGGCAGGCAGGTGCGCTTGGCGGTGAGCGCCCACAAGCGTACGAGAGTAGCCGACACGGATTGGTTACATCGGTATCGGGCTGTCGTCGGTAGTTGTCCCAAGGGGATTTTTCCTCGAAAAGTGCGGAAGGGGGCGTGCCTTTTCCCTCCGCACATGACGGGCCTTGGGTTGCCGCGGTTTTCATGTGGCAAGCTGGGGAGGCACAGGTCTGGTCGCTGTTGTGGCCCCTTCAGGCCGAAAAACATCTTGGTAAACTACCTTCCCTAGCCGGAAGAATGGGCGACTAGAAACCAGTTCAGAGATTTGATGCCGGTGGTAAGGGCACTCCAGCTCCATATAAATATGAACTTTTGCTAAGTGTATATACCGCTAAAGCCCAATCCGTCCAAGACGACCATATTGCGTCATTGTTCCCTTTCTGACCAGAATCTGGCGTCGCTGTGGTTGTGCTCCTAGCACGTGAGGCGCACGCGTGCTGGGCGTGAAATGGCCTGGGTCGGGGCACCCCCGAAATGCCATCCATCATGCCGGCGCGCTCCGCGAGGAGTCTAGTTTACGGTAGCAGCCACGCTCGTCTGATGAGGCGTGTGAAGCGCGGCTACCCTCTGTATCATGCGATCTGAACTCCCGCGATTGTGGCGCATGCAACCTCACTATAACGAAGAAGTGAAATAGGCCTTAAGTTCAGTATATATATATATATATATATATATATATATATATATATATATATATATATATATGTATATATATATATATATATATATATATATATATATATATATATATATATATATATGTATATATATATATATATATATATGTATATATATATATATATATATATATATATATATGTATATATATATATATATATATATATATGTATATATATATATATATATATATATATATATATATATATATATATATATATGGTTTCGGTGGATCTCAGTAGAGTATTCCAGGCACCACGCATCAGTGTGTGTTACGCGAAAACATTGCCCGCCGAAACCGAAAGCTGTGAATCTCGTGAAGCTAGCCGTGGACCCAGTGGACTGCGGACCCCGCAACTCCCGGCAATGGAATACGTCGCGGCCAGACGGCTCGTATATCGGAACTCTCCCGGGTGTGCGGTCCCTCATTCGCTAGCCAGCGTGGCAGTGGAAACCAAACAGAATTTGCTTTTTGTTATCACATTTCTGGATTCGCGCGGTGGTGCCGTGCGTTTGTGCCCATTCAGTGAACGATAATTCAGACTCGGAGTTCTGCCGGTACAATGATGATTTAGGTGTTAGTGCACATGCGTTGGGAATTGGTAACGCAACAACGGTGTGCCAAGCGATGAAACGATGCATCTTTTGGGCGTAGGTTAGCAACTCTTGCTCCGTCACAGAACAGCTTACTTTGAATGATGATGTCTGATGCACGTCTGCTCAGGTGCAGTTGAACTTTCAGGTGTCGGCTATGTTCAGCCGTGAGCGTTGCGAGAACTGCGTTAAGCGCAGCCTTCTAACCTGCTGGATCCTGCTCATCATCACGGACGTTGTATACCTGGGCATCGCCAGCGCCAGCCTGGCCTACTTCGGCGCCTTCAAGCACATCAGCTTCGTCTACTACCGACGCATCAATACCGAAACGCTGGTGGTGGCCGCGCTGGGTAGTGTGACGGGCGTATTCGGCGCTTTCGGCACGGTGCGCGTGTTCCGGCGCGTCGTGTTCGGCGCCATGCTCTCGCTGCTGTCAATGTTCGTACTGCTAGTAGTCGCCGCAATCAGCCTGCGTCAAATGGAGAACCCATTCGCCAAGTACGACACGTCCGTGGCCACATCCGAGGTGATGACCACCGAGATTTCTGAGTACGTTGAGTATGGCGGGCTGTCACCCGGTGCCAACCGTTCGGACGCCCAGCCGACGGGCCTGCTGCACTTCATGAACGTTGGCCAACGCATCTTCCAATGCTGCGGCAAGGTCTCCTACATGGATTACCGGCATGCGCTGGTGCCACGGAGCTGCTGCAAGGACACGAGCCGCTGCTCGCGACAGCAGCGCCTCCCTGACGACAACGCGTTCGACCGGCGGGTCATCTACACCACCGGCTGCCTGTACAACATGTACCAGTGGGCACTGCTTGTGACGCTGGCTGGCCTCAACCTGGGCGCCTTCTGTGTGGTCGCCTCTGGCTGCTTGTTGCTCGGCGGCATGCTGTTATACCTGTTCCGGCACAAGGAGGACGCGGTGTGCTCGGCACGCTCCACACGCACCGCCGGCAGCCTCTCGCAACGCTCCGCGGCCAACGTCAGCATGGTGCTCATCGTAGTGGACGATCGCGATGCGGAGCAGGCGCCGCCCGCCGCCGACGGGTCGAGCCGAGTCTTCTGAATCGAGTCAGGCGCAATGTGTACAGCTTACAGCATGCGAAAAACAATACAGAAGCCGCAATACATGTCAACAAAAGTTGGTGTGTATTGTGTGATATGGTTAAACGGCTGCCTTGGGGCACGCATGTTGTGAAAAGGCGGTGTCTCGAAAAAATTATTTCGGCTTTGGACGGGGGAGCACGCGGGTGCAATTCGTAGATGCGATGCGATTCAGCTGTCCAGCACACGGGATGCGAATTTCTGTCAAGTCTATGACGACGATGGATGTGACCGCTAGAACCCACTTCCCTATCTTGTACTGGCTGTTCCCGCTGTCCATTGTTACCGGCCTCTTGCTGCTTGAGTGCTGCGTGACGTATGCTCGTGCACTTATAAAGCTATATGTGCATGATGCCTCCTATCTATGCGCATTTCTGACCTCTTACCCTGGTCTCTGATAAAATAGAGTCAGGAGCATAGAAGCTAAAACTGCTTGACTTTGAAGAACAGATCAGACACTCCTGATCAGACGCTCCTGGGCCGATCCAGAGGGGGGGGGGGGGCACGAGCCATGACCCCCCTTGGACCCCGCAGGGGCCCGTTGGCTCCGAGGGGGCCATGGCCGGCCAGTTGGGATCCCGATCATCCGCTCGATCGATCGAGATCATCTGATAACCTGTTTGGGTACACTCCATCTTTCTGGGGCTCTCCGCACCGGGTTTCGTGTTCTTCTTATTTGAATGGAGAGCCTTGCGCTCCTGTCGGGGCCTGTTCTGATAAGATGCTCGGGCCCATTCGATCGCGGGGGCCTCTACATACGGTTTTGGGTACTTCCTTTTTGAATGGAGAGCCTTCCGCGCTTTTCGGGGGCCCTGTCTGTTAACCTGCTCTGGCGCACTCGATTACTCGGGGCCCACTACATCGTGTCGTGCTTATTTCATATTTGACCGGAAGGCCGTACGCTCTTGCCGGGGTCCCATCTGTTAACCTGCTCGTGCACACTCGAATATCCGGGGGCAGTCCACGTAGTATCTTGGGCACTTCCTACCTGGGTGGAGGGCCCTATGTACTTATCGGGGACCCTATCTTCTTGCCGCCCCGGCCACACTGAATTGTCGGGGGGCCCTGCACATTGGGCCTTGGTGTTTGAATTCAGGGCACTAGACTCCTATCTGGGCCACCTGATAATCTGCTCGGGTATACTCCATCTTTCGGGGGCCCTCCGCATTGGGTTTCAGGCACTTCTTATTTGAATGGATGGCCCTACGTTCTGCTCGGGCCCCTTCTGATAAGCTGTTCCATTTTATCATTTTGGGGTCATTCACAAGGTCTTCGGTGCTTTCCAATTCGAATGGAGAGCCCTACGCCCTTGTTGGGAGCCCCATTTGTTAACCTGCTCGGGCACACTCGATCATTCGGGGGCGCTGTTCATTGGGTTTTGGGTACTTACTATTTGAATGGAGAGCCCTGCACTCTTGACGGGGACCCTATATATTAACCTGTTCTGACGTACTGGACCATTCGGGGGTGCTCTGCATTGGGTCTTGAATGCTCCCTATTTGAACGAAGGGCCCTACGCTCTTTTTGGGAACCTTATCTGTCAACCTGCTCGGGCACACCCGATCATTTGGGAGCCCTCTTCATTGGGTCTTGGGTACTTCCTTTTTTAATAGAGGGCCCTTCGCCCTTAATGGGGCCCCTATATGTTAACCTGCTGGGGCGCACTCGATCCTTCAGAGCCCTACACATTGTGTCGTATTTCTTTTTTGAATGGATGACCCTATGTTTTTGGCGGGCCCCATCTGTTAAGCTGCTCGGGCCGGTGGTGGATGGAGAGGCAGGGGGAGGGAAGCACGGAACAATGGACCATGCCGAGGGGACCTAAATGCTCCGAAGGGGCCCACAATCGGCCGGACGGACGCAGTTTTCTTACAACAAAAACAACAAAATTGGAAGCCTTCGGCCTACAGACGACCAAGAACGATTGCTAGCAAAAGTTAAGACTTCACAACCAGAGCAAGCTCATTTTTTGCTGATTGAGAAATTGTCGCTTGGGGGAAAATTTCGGACCTCATTGCGCAGTCTAGAGCCATTGCGCTGTTGTTTTCCCGGCCCTTTATGTCCACTTGCCAGGTCAATCTGATCGCTCAAGAGCTTTTCACGTTGCCCTTGATCTCTGCATTTTCTCGTAGGACCCATTGTATTGTTCCGACGCTTTCTGCCTCCATGCCTCAGCACTGTTGATCTATCAATTTTTCCTCCGCGGATTCTTCCCTTTCGCCCGAAATGCTCTTTACGCTTTTTCCGAGCCCCATATGCTAGGATGCACTCAGTTGCTCAGGGGTCCTTCAGTTAAGTCTCGGGCTCTTCCTTTTTGCTTGGAGAGCGTTCTGGTGCTGCTAGGGCCTATATAAGGTAAGGCGCGGAGACACTCGATGCTCAGGGGCCATCTACTTTGATCGAGGGCTCTCTCACTCTGCTCTCATTTGCGGAGGACTCTTCATTCCAACTGAGGCTCGTGTTGTTCAACCGTCCGCGCACTCTTGTTCGCACAGGGGTATTAGCTCATGGTCTTCCCTTATAATTCCCCTTCGCTCGGAGGGTTCTGTGCTCTGGCCGGGGCTTTATATGTCAGCCTGCCGAAGCACTACCAGCCGCTCATGGGCTCACCAGTTGGTCTTGGGTTCTTTTTGCTTGCTCTGCGGACCCTATACTTGTTAACGGGAGCCACTTTGTTGACCTACGGCACCCATGATTACTCAGGTTTCGTTCCTATTGGCCTTGGTGCCTTCGCCTCAGAGCAGCGGTCGAATATCCGTCGATGAATTTTTACGCGCAATTGCCGAACGTAATTTTACATGCCGCCGACGTGGTATGTATCATTTTCATTAGCTTTTGAGTGTGTGACACTTATTATACTAGCGCATCACGTTCTTAACACATTTCGAATGTTAGGATGTGTCGTACTCCTTTGTAACGGAGGAAATATTCTGCGCTAGTCATCACCCAGCCAGCATGTCTTATGGGTCCCAGTTGGACAGTCATATGGGGCCCACCTGGGCTGTCCACTTCGGTCACATGTGGGCATGTCATGGGCAAACACCGGGGTTCCATATAGGTGACCCTTGTTGGGCCAGTGCGGGGCCTAACTGACGCACACATGGGGCCCATCCAACGTTTACAACCGGGACCCATGTGGGTTCGAGATAGACAACCAAATAGGGCCCACCTGGGTTTGCCACCTCGGGCCCATACGGACATGTCATGGACAACCAAATGGGTCCCACATGAAAGCCCATGTGGGGCCCTTGTGGGGCTTAGCTGGAACACATATGCGACCCACCTGACATCAGCACCTGACCTGACAAGCCTCGACAGCAGCACCTGACCTGACACGCCTCGACAGCAGCACCCTTTCGTAAAACAGACACTTCCCTGTTATCATGCCCGATGCGACAATCACTAAATCGTTCAACGGATGTTAGGTGTTGCCATTCCGCCGTTGTCAGCGCGATGTTTCCTGCCGTCGTCGCAGTCTCTCCCGCGGAAGCCGTTTTCCTGGTACCTATTTCGTTTTGCTGCGGGAGACACCGCAGCGTGGTGTGTTGCGCAGGATGGTCCCTGAAAATGGCGATATTCAGTACTTCAGAGCACTGCCCCACGGCCTCAGTATGGATGATTATTCTTGTACACCGATGTTGATACTGAAAGAACTGATCTTTTGTTAAATCGTTCATCGAGGTTGAAATAATGAGAGCATTTATGTCGAATAGCAATGCAGAAATGCACCATACATGCACACTCTCGGAGTACATGTATGGAATAACTTAATGAGAGGTCACTTACACGGAGTACTTGCATGAAGGCCGACTTGAGTTATGTCATGCCATGTCATGTCATTGAGGCTTTACGGCGCACTCAGCTGCTGAGGCTAAATGGTGTCGCCTGCTTCTCACCCTGGCAGGAGGGGCGCGCACCGCGAGAAATCGAACCCCGTACCTCTGGTTTCCCAGACGTGCAGTGGTTAACGCAGACGCATTAACCACTACACTACCAGCATCCCGACTTGAGTTATGTCTTCGGCCACAATAACAAGGACATGAGTAACAACGACAACGACAACGACTCTTCATGGTGCCATTTATGAGGGTTATCAAGCCAAACGCTTATATGGTATGAGAATGAAGTGATGTATTGCATTCTATTTTGCCAGGATGATACTAACAAGCTTATCAGTCATTATTAGAGGGACTGGAGCGTAGCAGCTGTCAGCTGTCTATACAGGAATAAGGTATTGTCACGTTGTCTCGATAGATCTTTTGTTTAGATCGGCTGTTTTTCGATCCACCCACTCATTAAAGGATGAGTTTTGGTCGTATTCGGCACTCGCTTTTTGCCCCTGCAATGAATGGCGTGCGGCTGATGGCAACAAATGCAGTCGTCAATGATTAAGAGATGTTCTTGTCAAAAATGTCTGAAATAAATAATAAAACAGTACACTCCGAAAAAACACTGCCAGCCCATTTTCAAAAAAATTCTGCCACTTCTTTCTTATGTCACGATCCCAAAACTTGGTTTGCTAATATCTATCCCGGAAGGTGCTCAGATAAATGAAATATGTAAAATGGGCTTGTCTTCGCCATGTTCATCTTGCGGAATTACCAATGATCGTGGTAAGGAAATCCTCGCTGTAAATTTGGCAGAATTGTACATGAAGTAGGAGATGAACATTACGAACCCATATGGTACAATACCTGCTTTCCGAAGCGTGATGATTCTGGAGCAGCACTAGTTATATTTGGGATAGTAGATAGCATTATTCAATACTAGGCTATTTATTTTTATCGATCCCATCGATGTCTTTGCGTGAACAAATACAATCCTAAAAGATAAACCAAACACCAGGCACGAAAGGAGGAGCGCGCCGACTTATATGTGGCGAGTAATTGCGCATTAGAGACATGACCATTATTTTGTTTGCTAGGTAACGTAAACGTTATTTTGGTTGTTAGGTGACGTAGAACAATTGCATCCCACTACATCCTGGTGCAGCCGATTGACACGACACAATGCCTGTTCCTCTTCTCAGTATGTAGTAGGCCGACATGAATTGGTGCGCATCAACTGACCAGCCTAACCATGCGCCTTAACCCGTACATTCTCAGCCCTCAGATGAATGCAAACGAAAAACATCAACATAATGGCCGCCTCCATCGCCGCGTTCGCAGGCTGCTGTCATCGCTGACAAGCGACATCTCCGAAAAGCCATTGGCTAGAACTAACGATACCTTCTCAATGACGTCAGTGTCTTTAGGGGTGAATATTGCTTGGGGCCTACCCGATAACTTCGTTCTTCCATACAAACCAAAGAAAATTTGGGGGCTGTCGCTATATCACGTCAGTGGAGACGAATTTGTAGAAGCCGGTGGCACCAAAATTTGTAAATCGAAATTCGCTACCACCCTACGTGCTTAGTCAAAAATCCTACCTTGACTAGACACGCTCTCTTTAACTATCCGACGTTCCGTTCAAATATTATAGCGTGGGAAATGTTCGTCGACCTCAAACAAGATCCTAATGAAAAACCCTAAAAGCGGTAAAAAAGCGTTTGTCAGGACATCATTTAGGTGCAATGATGTGCATGGAAACGACAAAGAACTGTGCATTCCTGGACTTTGTATCGCACAAAACACGAAGCAGTGCATTTGTCATTTTCCCTCACGGTTATACAATGGCTTTCGGTGTACGGCCGATTTCATTTTCGAAACACAAAGTAGGCTTTCATGTTCTTAAACACGCTATCTATGCTTTGTTGTGGTTTTGAGCTGTAGCAAGACTGTTACCTTTTGGTGCGACCATGTTAGGGGTTTCATGGAAAATCAAATAACGCACGTTTTTAGCGTTAGCAGAATACATGACACGTGAAATGCAGCCATAGGATGCAGTGAGATAAGCAAAAATGCGCTTTCCTATTGTCGGCGATGGCGTCAGTATTTTGATCACACGCACAGCATTCTTGGTGACTGTTTGACCTGAACATGATCATGCACACATCAGACATCTGAATTCCTATTTTACGTGCGCACTCGTGTGAAAAAGACTTTGTCGATTAAAAACACTTGCGGAAAAATGTTCGTGTATCCACATCACACGTCTGCAAAAAAACTTAACTGCAAGTAGTTTTTTAACAAGCTTCAAACCTTGGTAAGCAACCAGACTCATCCATACGAACGTTTACGATGCAAACGGTGTCGTGCTGAACTTTTTCAGACTTCTGTTTTGCCAAGAAAGGTTTTCACGTAACGATCTTTCCACATTACGAAATTGATACCGTAAGCAGCCTATCTTGACGGTCTTTCCGCGTGCAAACTTGTAATTTGCAAACAGTTGTCAATCGGCCTGTTCTCTGCGTACTATTGTCCGTGAGCAGAGACGACACTCTTCGGGTGTCATCTGGTGGCTGTGACAAGATCTCTGTCGAGGTCAAGAGTACGCATAGAAGAAAATCGTTCTGCAATCTTTCTTAAGATACGTTTGTATGCCTAAGTACAGTAAAACGAAAGGTATGGGAAAGATCTCATTATACAAAAAAAACACGCAAAAAGCTACAAAAAATACAGCTTTTGTGACAAAATGTTCGCCGAGAAACTATCGTAGCGAACATATTCTGAGCGAAAAAGTTCATGGGAAGAATCGTATGAGTTGTTTTGTGGCCAATCCCTTCAGCGGTAAAAAGCCGTTGTAAGTGTCCACACCTTTTCACGTAAAGTTGTAATGATGGTAATGTGTTTGTACGCAAAAATTCCTACAGCTCCTCAGGGACATAGTTTGTTTCATCAAAATGCGAACATCATGCGCCACGTATCATGCATCACTCATATAAAATTGTTGTAATAGCATAACAACAATTTCAGGCTAGCAAACATCACACATTAAGGTACTTATCAGATTCGCATAATCGGCGATGATGAGCCCTGTACGTTTAGGTCTGGTCGCCGACTTTTTAAGAATGGGCTCACTAATTTTCCTTCCTGGATGATCCGGTGCTCTATCCACGACTGAGTTCTGAAAAGGTTATACGGTCTGTACCGTTCTGGATTTCAGGCTCAGTGCGTTCTTGTGGTCTATACCTGACTGAGTTCCAAAAAGGTTATACGGCCTGCACCTTTCTGGATTTCAGGTTTAGTGCGCCCTTTATTGATAATGAACACACTACAAAATTTACATGCATCGTTCTTCCTTTCCCCTGAAAATTGAGGAGGAATAGGCTATCGGCACTGTCTTATGCATGTACAATGTTCCTCAGAGCTGCGCTGGACAAATTCCGAATTTTGAAGGTGTATAACATTCAACAAATGTTCATAGCATAAGTAACGTAACACACACGTTAATAAAAGCCACGCGAAGAAGGATTGTACATAACCACGTGTAAAACAGTACAGGCTTCAGAAAAACGATTATCACCGATCTTAGGTGGCAATTTGGCTTAGGCGGCGCCCATCCCCCTCCCCCTCCCCCTCCCACACACAAGGGCTTTTGTGAGGAGGTTTCTGACAGTCCTCCTGCCAAATGGTACACGAAAAATACAGCATTGTTCATTCCTGGTGTGTCTGGATTACACGTGAATGCGACGAATTAAAAGCATACGATAAATGAAATGAAGGCAACCGTTTGGCGGTGGCAACCGATGGTATATACTTTCACTCTTTGACCTAGCGGATCATTTTTTTAAATGTTGTGATCGTAGCGTCATCTGCCGGGCACCCTTTCCTGACGAATGGTTTCTAGTTGCAAGATAATGTTGAACGTTTGGCTCTAGACCTACAATTCACCAGCGCTCTTTCAGAACGATATACAGCTTTGAAGTGGCAAACACTTCAAGCCATGGCTTATCATCCCTTTTTCTTTTCCTTGAATCATGCCGCATAGGAATATCCATAGATGCTTTTCGACACGTCCATGTCGTACGTAGAATCGCACATATATGAATTCACAGTTATATGCTTTAATTCTTTCCCTGCTAAGGGGGAGGGCGATGCACCCTTACCCCTTCCCGAAGTTTCTGAGGATATCTCTCTGGAACGTGTAATCACGCCGAATGTTTCGCCATCAAGTGGCTGTTCATTTTGGGCGTTTTGACGTCAGAAACGTTTCTCTATCAGCCTGATTTCTGAAAAGCAAAATTTTGTCGGAATACTGTATGGCGACTCACGGCCGGCGCGCGCAGCGGGCGGCAACCGACGGATCCGCCGATGGCGCACGGCGGCCAACACTGTTGTGTCAACAGAGCCATGCATGATAAACGTATGTTCAAAACACATCCCATATATTGATGCATATATGTTTACATATATATAAAATGGTAGCCAAAATTAAACAAAACCAGCGTTTGTGAAAGTTGTTTGCTGTTAAGCTGCACTGTTATGCAAACATGCGCATGCAAAGCTGAAGAACCTCGTTCCCAGGAAAAATTGACATTTGATCTGTCCTAGTGGGATAAGTGAAACGACGCAATACGATGAGGCATCCGAATACCCTCCTGGCTTACAAATACAGTTGCGTAAAGATATATCAGTGGGCTCATAAAAATTGGTGGCTGAGCTAAATCGCAAGGAACGAAATGATCAGGCACCCTTTGTCAGCTGGGAGTACTGGTTCCAGGCTTATTACATTGAGGAGACACAGCGCCCATTCGAATGCTGTCAACAGCTGACCAGCCAATCGCACCACCCAACCACCAATGCCATGGACGGACAGCTCTCCACATGCTGGAAGTCTTCACAGACCGTTGGTAACTGAAATATTAGCTTCCAAATATTGAAATAATTGCGTGGAGTCGCCCACGCCGGATTTCTGACACTAAAGCTGTCGATGAGTCCAAGCATGACCCTCTGGGCCTATGTTCGTTGAGCACCAAGCAGCTCAAAGAAACTGCATCTGATCAGTTGCGTGCAACCATCAGAAACTCCGACCAAGGTTTTAGAAGACAGTGGGTTAGAGGTGTGCTCGGTGCTGCCGGCCCACCTGGCCAGCCGGCCCGTCTAGCCAGTCGGCCCGCTGAGCGGCACCATCGCGCCCCTGAAGGGGTTGCGGTGGTGCCGGTCAGCGGGCCGGTCATGCCAAACCCTACTCGCCACGGCCGAGATCCCAGCGGGCGACCGGTCAGCAGGACACGCGTAATTATCGAGGGGGGGGGGGCTCCAAACGTGAGCAGCGGTCCATCAACCGGTGAAACGCTAATAGACGGCTCACTCCATGCCCTTAGCACACAAACATCCGACACAGAACACGCCAACTGCCTCAAGTGACATGCCAGTGAATCGGTCAATGTTGGCCTGAGCTAGGTTCGCCCACGCGCAGTCCATGCGGATGGAATTCATGCCAGCAATCCCTCTTGTTGGTACCTGGAATGGCAAAATGGAACCAGGAAACCCACGATACGAAAAATGTTACGCACATAGTCAATATCACAGCATATGGACAGCCAATCTGGGTCCCAGACAGGGCCCGGGCACCAGCCCACTTGCATCCCATGCTGGCATGTGGCCAGCTTGCCACCTGCGGCCCGTCTGAATCTCAGTCGATGTCGCCCACCTTTGTTGCAAACTAGCTTGTACACGATCAGAAAATATCCAACCATGGAGAGGAAAGTCCGAAAACTAATGTACTGGTGTAAAAGATGTCAGCATATGGGCAGCCCACCTGGGTCCGACATGGAGCCCGAAGACCAGCCCACCTGCAGCACATGTTGACATGAGTTCGACTCACCCACATGTATCCCATTTGAACCCAAACTCGTGCTGCTCTCCTTTGTTATGCACTCATTTGTACACGATAAGGAAAAGTCCAACGTAGGAGCACAAGGGAGCAGACCTAACGCACCTGCATCAAATATGGTAGCATATGGGCTGCCCATCTGGGTCCCAGATGCAGCCCAAATATCAGCTCGCCCGCAACCTGCATGGACGTGAGAATGGGGATGGCACACGTAAAATAATTGTTCACGATATGGCAAAACCTCAAAGCAATAAATATAATTGATATACACGTAATTGTGTATATGGCAGCTTTATTGCGTATGTAACATATGGGCAACCAATCTGGGTTCAACATGGAGCTCAAAAGACCTGTAGACGGCGTCACCTGTAGGCACCAGCGCCTCCGTAGACGGCACGGCCGCCGCGGGTGGCGTCATGAAAGTTGTAGGCGGCGCCACTGAAAATGCGTCTGCCGCCCAATTCGCTAGATGCCACCGTGCCCTATGCAGTATCAGATTTCACTGGAACTTGTCACGTCAGCTCCGCCAGCTGTACCTACAATCATTTCCTACTGTTTATATTATTTTTTCACGCCGACAGAAAAAGTTCCACCTAGTAAAAACCTTTCATTTGGCGAATTATTTTATGATGTCTTACGCGCCTTTCGTTAGCGGCACCGGACAAGCTCCGCCAACATCCGTTCTCTCTCACGCAGCGACACGCGCATAGGACAGTCCAGCCCAGTGTCTGAAACCTGGGTGTTTCGTGGTGTTTTCAGCCCAAAAACATTTTGTTCTCCACGAACATACACCTAAGGAATTTAAAAAATTGTTCTCTGTGAGCGATGGAGGCAAGCTGTTTCTGCAACTTCAACAGCATGACGCGCCAGACTCACGGCTGAACGACGGGTACTGTTTGCGGGTTACAGCCGAATCTCTCTACCATATCACACATAATCTATCCTTGCCATGCATCCAGTGCCCGGTTCTGCTGCTGCTCACCAGCACATGTTTAACCCACCTACCGTCCAATAACGACACGGACGCGCCCATACACCAGGCCCGTGCCAGCACCGAAAGCCACAGCGCCTCTCGGCGGACCTGGGAGAAGCGTAGATAATATCTCGTACGCGGCACGATTCAACGTTTCTGGGTTGTACGTAGAAATCATTGTAACAAAAGAAAAAACTGATACGAAGGTATATGTACCCCTTAAATATAGCATGAATTAATCATATATTGATGAATGAACTTTTTTATTCTTTTTTAACCATCACTTTTATTAACGTTGTATTTGAAACTATCAAAAATCGGTATTGCATAGAACGTATACTGGTGACGTCAAACACCATCCCAATCACTCGCTTGGGCACGCGAAAAGCCAGGGCTCCTCGAGTCTCCGGCCCTTGGGGAGGATTTAGCATTGGAGAGAAGACATATTCTCCGCTTAGAAATCCGAGCTCAATACGTGATGAAAATGCATTAAAGCGTCATTAAACAAAAGCATGACATTGTTCTATCGGTCCACAGAGCGTCGCTACAGAATCATGATCTAAGGATAAGGCTAAAGCGGGGTCTCCTCTTTTCCGCCGAGAATAACTTTTACTTGTGTATTTATATGATTATTTACGTCTTTAGATATCTACCTTTTGTTCTAGCCGGGTTTTGCCAACCAATAGCATGAACAAAATAAAAAGGTCCTAAAAAGGAATACTGAAAGATAACTAACATACAGCGTCCCTGTCGTTGAACACTGCTATTGCGTGTGCGCTATTTATATAGCTTACCGACCTTGTTTTGGATGAGCCGCGCGAGGGGTGGTGATAGCGGGAATGGTCGGTGGTGTAGATAAAGGCGTAATATTAATTTAGCTCGGTGTCATACGTCGAGAAAAGTTTTGTATCAGACTCAACGCCGGTGAGTAGATGTAGTGATGCTAACTTTAGGCCGCTGGATTGCTCTGTTAGGGGGAAATAATTCCTCCGCCCCTGCTGCGTTGGCCTCTGACCCCCGGTCACGCAGCAGCCAGACGTCGCTCGTGGTGTAGTTGTGTACATAAATTGGTAGAGTGGGTGAGCAGATGAATTTTTTATCCCGAAGAAATGGTGCAAACTATGTTCTTTTTTCTCAAAGTTGGGGAAGGGCTAAATTCTATTTCTATCCAGGCATTCTATCCAGCTTAATAGGCGGCGCGATTGCTGCGTGTTTGCGGTGTTCGGATGTTCGCTATCGTAGTTATTTAAGTTCCAAGGTAAGTGTTTAGATGACTCGTTTTTGCAATTAGGTACGATATGTTCTGCATTAAAAACGACAACTGATGTACAACGCTCTTTTTTAACATGAGGTAGCAATGTATACCATGACCCTCCATAGCTTAAAAATACATTAGGTGCAAGCATGGACTTGGGAAGGAAGCACTTAGTTACGAGGCTAGAAAATTTAAGAATTGCAACCAGCCAATTTCTAATGGTCTTTGGCAATCACTGAGACCCACTAGAGCATGGTGTTTACAGTCATCTGCTACCAAAGAATGTCCTTAAGTGCAAGCTGTGAATGCAGTGCAAATTTACTGGGGTTATTTTATTCTCACTACAAGCTGTAGTTGTAATATTTTTGTTCTCTCCCCCAAGAGCCAAAACTGAATTTCAGATACTGGTCCAGCCACTTGCTGCTCCAGTGACTGTCAAATAAGCCTTTGCTGTTAAGATTCTTGCTCAAGTGTTGGTGCCCATACAACAGACCAGTCCATTTGCGGTCCATGTTGACATGAGCCTGACTTACCCGCATACATCCCATTTGAGCCCCAACCTGTTCTGTTCTTCTTTGTTATATACTCACTTGCATACCATAAGGAAAAATTCAATGCAGGAGCACAAGGTAACAAGCCTAATGCACCTGCACCAAATATAGTAGCATACTGGTAACTCACCTGGGTACCAGATGTAGCTTGCAAACCAGCCCACCTACAACCTACATGAACATGAGCCCAGCTAGCACTTGCTCAGCCCCATATGGACCCCAGTCCAAGGAGCAGTCCCATGTGTTGGAATAATTGTACACAATATGGTAAACCTTAGACAATGAAACAATTGGTGTACACATCAGTGTTGTACATGTGGCAACTTTATTGTGCATGTAACATACGGGCAGCTCATCTTGGCCCCAGATTAAGCCAGCCCACCAGCAGCCTACATTGACATTTGCCCATGTGGCGTACATGCATCCCACCAATGCAGGTATTCCCTCCTGGTGAGTGATTTCTTCTTGACATGATAAATTCTGACAAACAGTACAAGACAGACAGCTCCCATGTATGCACAAATACGAAATGATGTAGGTGCCCCATGTGGGGCCCAGCTGGAGCCCAGTTAAAAGTCCACCTGCAGCCCACGCCCACATTAACCCAGTTGTGCTACATTAAACCCATGTGGGTCCCTTTGTGAATGCTGGCTGGGCAGCCATCAACTGATTACATCCCCTAGCTGGCTAGTGGTAAAAACATAAGCGAGGAATGAAGTCCATGCTTGGTTTTGCTTGGTTTTAAAGGTTGTTCGCAGCCAACTCAAGTTGTTCTGAAAAAGTAGTTGTCTGTTGTTATGAAACACTGAGTCTCAAAATCACGGCATTTAACATGACCTGTAGAAAATGAGTGAGTTATATGTGGGTGCATGCGTAGCACGCCTAGCTTTATAAGGTACTTGCTTTAAGGCACATCCACACAGTAAGATGGGTTTGGATATTTATGAAATGAATGAATAAGTAAATACATACATGCATATATATGTACTTATATATATATATATATATATATATATATATATATATATATATATATATATATATATATATATATGTATATAAAATATATATATATATATATATATATATATATATATATATATATATATATATATATATTAATATATATAAGTATAAGTATAAGTATATATATATATATATATATATATGCTTTATATGCCCTATGGTACACCCATGTGGCAGATTGCCCTACAGCAGATATGCCCTACATTAAACCCATGCCAACCCAAAAAAAGTTTTAGAAGAAGAGCTACAGAGATGTTGCCCTAAACATGAACTAAAACAAAAAGTACTTGACGAACTCGACGTGATTGAATGTGATGCTAGACGTCTTACTAGAAACAGAATCGTGAAAAAGCTCCCAAGGCTCTATGGTGGTCATATAGTATTACCGGAAACTACCGATGGTTACATCAATTTATCTCACCATGATCTTACTGAGGAACAAAAAGAGTTGCTTGATCTTGGACTTAATTGTTATGTGTTGTTGAAATATGATAAACTTAAGAAGAAAGTAGAACTTTAATTTTTTACCAGGATATCTCGAATTTGGAAAAAGAGGACAAAGTTACCATAGAGAAGGATATAAAGAACAGTTTGCTGGGAGAGAGCACGAAAAAGCGTGGAAATGATAGGAGCAAGATATTCACACATGGACTCGGAATGGCGGCAGAGGAACTTCAAGAAAAAGACATCACCATTCGGCGAGCGGACAAGTCATCACTGTACGCAATATTTTACAAAAAAAAGAATATCATGAGAAACTAAACTGTATCTTGAACGGCGATAAGAAATGCCGGCGCATCACAAAAGATCCAACAGACAATCTCAAGACCAAACTTAACAAACTAATCACTGGTGCCAATGCCGCTGTTGATGGCATACACTTTTCCAAGATGACGGGTGAGTTTGCGTCTGGTTATGCTTATTGGTCTGTAAAAACTCACATAAAACGGCCACCCCTTTCGTCCAATAATTTCACAGATCCCTTCACCAACTTATAGAATTGTAAAACGTCTTAATGATCTTTTGTCCCCACATCTTCCCATGTCTTGCAGCTTGTCAACGGATGAGTGTATTGATGTAGTGCGATCTCGCCAACCTAACGGTCTACTAGCCTCTCTAGATATTGAAAATTTACTCACAAACATGCCCATTGAAAGAACCATATCAATTATCCTTGACCGCGTCTACAATCATCCCGAATTTCCTCCTTTCAAGATATCAAAGCGCCTTCTTGAACAATTACTAAAAGCCTGTACGTTGGAAGTTCCTTTCTGCGGGCTCGGTGGCCGAATGTATTGCCAAATTGAGAGTGTTGCGATGGGCTCACCCTTGGGCTCGCCTCTAGGACCTTTATTCGCCAAATTCTATGTGGGACACGTAGAAGCCGACATACTACAAAGTGACGACATAAGACCGGACGTTTACTGCCGCTACGTAGACGATACCTTTGTGGAAGTTAGGGACATTGACCAACTAGGACGTCTCAAAAACACCTTTGAAGAGCAGTCTGGCTCAAAATTCACAACAGAGCTAAGTGTGCAAAACGTAATGCCCTTCCTTGACGTGACTGTCGATGGACAAGGACAACAATTCAAGACGACTGTATACCGAAAACAGACTAACGGCGGGCGGTGCTTGAATGCTGACAGTGAGCGTACTCGACGCTACAAAGTTAGCGTCATAAGGCCCTTCATTAGACGAGCATTTAGGCACTGCTCTGATTCGACAGGACTACATTCAGAATTGATAAGGATCAGACAGGTCTTGGTGAACGAAGGTTTTTCAAATTCTGACCTTGGAAACAACGACATATGACAAGACACTTTGACGGCAAACCAAGACAAGACATCCAACCAGCCGTCAAACTGTATTATCGAAATCAAATGGCACATACCCACAAACAAGACGAAAAAGCTTTGCGGGAAAATATCTCGACATATCAAAAGCAAAAAAAACGACCACAAAATAGATATCGTCATTTATTATCGTAATGAGAAAATATATAACTTATGAGAAACAACCCAGACAAATCGGACAAACTACAATGCGCTAATGTAGTGTAGCAATTCACATGCGACATCGAAGGCTGCAAACTTCGTTCCATACACTACATTGGTGTAGCCACAACGACACTCTCTACGCCTGACAATGCACTTACGCAACGGGGCACCTCTGGACCACATGCGACACCAACACGACATGGCATTGACACGACAACAACTGACAGACAGCACCGACATTTTACGGATGTGCAATGACAGAAGACGCCTTCAAATTTGGGAAAGCATGTCCGTTAACGAACTCTCGCCGGCCGTAAACAGACAGACAAAGCCTCGCAGATCTATTGAACTATTAGGTGGTGGGCGGTGAGCATTACTGATATGATTGTGGCAATAATGTTCTCATTGTGTCTGTGGCGTTCCCATTATGAATGTTTCTGTTATATATATATATATATATATATATATATATATATATATATATATATATATATATATATATATATATCTGTATATATATATATATATATATATATATATCTATATCTATATCTATATCTATATCTATATCTATTTGGGGGGGGGGCGAAAGTTTGGCAATTTTGGCAAATTTGGGAAAGCATATTCGTTAACGAACTCTCTCCGGCCGTAGACAGATATATATATATATATATATATATATATATATATATATATATATATATATATATACACATGTTACATACGACTTGCCTTAAAACATAACGACGGAAATGCGAGGACATTTTTTGGAGGTGGCATCGAACTCCAGGGGGCTCCACAATGTTGCGTGGTCCCCCTTGACGAAATCCTGGATCCATCCCTACTCCTGGACAACAGAACAGAAACGCTTTTGAAGTACAGAACTGAAACTACTTAGGAACTGGAATTGGTTTAGTATATGACAGTAAATTGTCCATAAATATCTGGTGCTTCCCAGACAAAGGAGATCCTCGTAGATTTAATCTCATCTTGAGTTAAACCACAACGCATTAAGCATTCCTGGTTGTTCGGCTCAATTGATGGGGAGTTGATTGGCGTTCGTATTCAATACCAAATACAAATTATAATGTTCGGTATTATCTGACTGGTCTGGAAGTGATGGGTCCATTGTCGTCATTTCTGCGCACTGTGACCTTTCACCACCCTTGTGTGCTCGGCGTTAATTAAAACGGGGCTGATAAATCCCACCTTCATCTTGTGTATCCACTTATCAGAAATTTTTCAAGAGTCAACTTCGGACAGGAAGTGACGCATCTGAAAACAACCCAAACCTGAGGTGAATCCTGAGGGTTTGGGATCCTGGGCAGCAACAAGGAAATATATCAGGAAGGTGGTGAACCAATAAGGTTGTAAATGGCCATAAATGCATTAACCCATCACACATGATTAATTTTGTATGTAAGTATTCTTGAGTTTCAAAACAGACTGTGCATCTTGTATAATGTGGTGTAAAAATGGGCAAACAAGTGTCCTGTATGTGATTCTAGAGCAATCATTTCTTCTCAAGGTTTCTTCCTTTTTCATTGTGTGGTTCAAGTGACCAATTACACTCAAGCTAATGCACCCCACTGAGGCATTAATAAGCAAGGCTGTTTTCACAGTGAAATGTTATTCACATGACTGTCATCTTCCAGAATATATTGTCAAGATCCAAGCCACTCCAAAAATGGACAAGACTAGTGGCAGTACTTATCAGTCACCTCTATCGTCACGGTACACATCACCAGAGATGAATTTTAACTTCAGCGACCAGAAGAAATTTTCCACTTGGAGAAAACTATGGCTTTATTTGGCTCAAGCAGAGCAGGTATATATAAGTTCCAGAGTGTGCTAGGTTGGCCATCTGATGTACAAGATTCTTGTCAGCCCAACTCTTCCTCACGAGGAACTCGTTTTGTTTTTCTGAACACTATCAGCTCTATCCCAACCTTCAGCATCACCAGCCTGTCTGTGGTAGCAAAACTATCACCCCTCTCTCCATGCAAATCCCAGAGTGTGACTTGCATCAGGCGGCTGTGTACCACTGTCGCCGCCCCTCACCAGTGTAATCTCGCCACCAGGAGCTGGGCCTGCCCATTCTGGATACCCAGCTGGCCGAGATGGCCGCTCACCTGGAAGACATCGACCTGGCAGCCGCCGCCGAGCACGAGCGGCGCGTGCGACATGACGTCATGGCACACGTGCACACGTTCGCCGCTGCCTGTCCGCTGGCGGCCGGCGTAATCCACCTGGGTGCCACCTCCTGCTTCGTCGGTGACAACACGGTGCGGTCCTGGGTCTGCTGATAGTGATGGCACCCACACTTGTGCTAGGCAGTGTTAGTGTTTTGATGCATTTGTATGGTGTTAATACTATGTTGTACCGACATAGGGTGGGAGCGGAAAACAAATGTTTTGGGTTGGCTGACAATCTTGCAAACTAGACCTGATTTGTGCTTTTGCAGTCTGGTGGTAAAAACTGTGTGATGTTATTGTGGGTGCTCCCCAGCATTGGGTTAGAGTGCTGCAAACTATGCTTTTTCTGACCCAATTGCATCCATAAGTCAGCCAGTCAGAACATATCATAAGGATATTGTGGTGACCTCGCAGAATGCTCTGATCACCTGTGTGAATTAGGATATGAACATCTGATCCCTGCGGCAGGTTATGAACGATTTCAGGAACAGCTACTTGGACTGATTTGTCTGATGTTGTTCACAATATTTTAACCAGAAGGGCCAGATTGTCAGTGGTTGGTCAGATCTCGTCAGAACCTGGTCATTAACAATTGACCAAATGCAGCAGGACCGGACCACTGATCTTGGACCTGGTGCCTGCGTGTAGGACCTGATTGTGATCCGAGACGGCCTGGACATCCTGCTGCCGCGTCTGGGCCGCTGCATACAGCGCTTGGGCATCTTTTCCGAGAAGTACGCCGCCCTGCCCACCCTGGGGTTTACGCATCTGCAGTGAGTATTGCCCCCCCCCCCCCCCCCGCCGTTTCCCGCCGCGCTCAGACCGGATCAGCAGCCCCGCTGGCTCCGGCCACGCCAGGAGGACGCCTTCCTCAGTCGGCGTGCCCGGGTGCCCGGTCACGACACCCCGGGCTGGTCTCGTGAATCAGCACCACCGTATGGTCGGCCGTCTGCCATGGCTACGCCGCTGCACGACCTCGTGCTCATGCTAACGCAGCCACCCTTCTCACGCGGTGCATTGCGCGAGGGTCGGTCCAGCTGGGGTTGAGACAGGACCTCGCGTAAACGCCAGTCCGGGGGCTTCTGTCTCCGCCGGGCAGGCCCGCGCAGCTGACCACGGTGGGGAAGCGGTCGTGCCTCTGGCTGCAGGACCTGGTGCTGGACGAGCAGACGTTGCGCCAGCTCCGGAAAGACCTGCGCTTCCGCGGCGTCAAGGGCACCACGGGCACGCAGGCCTCCTTCCTCCAGCTGTTCGCCGGTAGGGGCCTGACTCTGAGGCACTGTCCGCGCGCGCTCCGGTCTTACTTGCTAAGGCCAAAACATGCATGGCTCCAGTACCGGTGTGCTCCGATCCAACATTGCAAGGTGGATGTCTGTAAGGCCAGCTTGTACTTACTCGAATGTCACGCACTACATCTGGGAGTAAATTCATGTTGTTAGTGTTTTGCGCGTGTATTTAATCTCGCGTGGCCATTGAAGTGTATTGTTTCATCACGATATAAAACAATATTTTCGGTGTTTTACTAGTAAATGCAATCAGGTAGCCATGCTATCGGTTGCCATGCTATCTGCTGCTTGACTCACCGACCCCCGCCGTCGTCTATCAGGTGACCACGACAAGGTGGTGCGGCTGGATCGGCGTGTGACGGAGCTGGCTGGCTTCTCCTCCTGCTACACCATCTGCGGACAGACGTACCCACGCAAGCTGGATGTGATGATGGTGCAGGCACTGGCCAGCCTAGGCGCCAGCGCGCATAAGGTCGGTGGCGTAGCCCCCACGTGGGCCTGGGCCCTCGGAGCCCGGGAAACCGGAGCACTGGTCTGGCTGATATGCGGGGGTGTTTTGTGTGTGTGTGTGTCTCCTCAGCGCGTTATATTTCCTTTCACGGGAATCAGACGTTCTGACCGGTGGGGTCAACAAATCATCATGTCTTTAGTCCTTTGGCTTTGACCCTTAGCACGTGTACATCGCGGAGCGATGTTGGTCTCAGCGTACGTGTCAGGAGTATCTGTAGTCAATGGCCGGCCCGTGCGCGCGTGACTGCTGACGGGGTGCTGACCGGGTGCTGACCGGCAGATGTGCACCGACATCCGCCTGCTGGCCAGTATGAAGGAGCTGGAGGAGCCGTTCGAAAAGTCACAGATCGGCTCGTCAGCCATGCCCTACAAACGCAACCCGATGAGGTGAGGGGGCGCGTGGTAACGGCCTGACTGGTGCAGCAGGCAGAACTGGTCCACTCGTGAGGGCCAAGTCGTGGGAACACACCGTGGGGTCGTAGGGCTTAGTAGGACGCACCGCTGCTGTGATCTGCAAAGCCGGTGCGAGGGAGTGTGCTGTGGTCGTGGTGTGCCGCAGTGCCATGTCGTGCTTGTAGTATTTGTTTAAGGTTTTGCAAGTGTCAGGTGACCGCCATAAGATTCCATTCAGACCGCGCCCCTGATGACGTGCTGAAGTTTTTCACGTGCCGCGTGAAGTTCATCGCATCGTTATAGTAATTAACACGTCGGTCGACTATACGCGTGTTTGCGTGCGTACCCACGTGTTCGGCGACTGGGTCGCATCGCACGCCGGACGCCGCGTGCCGCCATACGCCACACTGCGCTCCTGACGCTGCGTGCCGCCGTGCGCCGCACCACACGCCTGACGCCGCGTGCCGCCGTGCGCCACACTGCGCTCCTGACGCCGCGTGCCGCGCCTGACGCCGCGTGCCGCCATACGCCACACCGCGCGCCTTACGCCGCGTGCCGCCATGTGCCATACCGCGCGCCTGACGCCGCGTGCCGCCATACGCCACACCGCGCACCTGGCGCCGCGTGCCGCCGTGTGCCGCACCGCACGCCTGACGCCGCGTGCCGCCATGCGCCACACCGCGCGCCTGACGCCGCGTGCCGCCGTGCGCCGCACCACACGCCTGACGCCGCGTGCCGCCGTGCGCCACACTGCGCTCCTGACGCCGCGTGCCGCCATACGCCACACCGCGCGCCTGACGCCGCGTGCCGCCATGTGCCACACCGCGCGCCTGACGCCGCGTGCCGCCATACGCCACACCGCGCGCCTGACGCCGTGTGCCGCACCGCACGCCTGACGCCGCGTGCCGCCATACGCCACACCGCGCGCCTGACGCCGCGTGCCGCCGTGCGCCGCACCACACGCCTGACGCCGCGTGCCGCCGTGCGCCACACTGCGCTCCTGACGCCGTGTGCGCCTGTCGTCAGGTCGGAGCGGTGCTGTGCTCTGGCGCGCCACCTGATGGCGCTGCCTTCCAACGCCCTGCCAACGGCCGCTACGCAGTGGATGGAGCGCACACTCGACGACTCCGCCAACCGGTTAGTCTCGCCCGTCTGGGGGAGGCGGGCGAGAGAGAAGTCAGGTTGAGATATCGGCCCTGCTATATGTGATTCGTACCCGCCTACCATTGTCTGAGGCCCGGCACTGGGCCATGACGGGGACGCCCGGTTCCCTTCCGACCGCTGCTGTCTGTGTCTGCAGCCGGCTCACGCTGTCGGAGGCGTTCCTCGCCGCCGACGGTTTGCTGCTGACGCTGCAGAACATCACAGAAGGCCTGGTGGTGTACCCGCGGGTCATACAGCGGCACATCCAGCAGGAGCTGCCGTTCATGGCCTCCGAGAACATCATCATGGCCATGGTGAAGGCGGGCGCCGACCGACAGGTTAGTGTCTGTGTGGCGGTGATCTCCCGAACCACCGCGGAATTCCGGTCTTACAGTCTCATTATTGGCCCAGAGTTACCATTTTCAACCTAAATGGTCGCGATATTTCCGTGTCTCGTCAACGTCGTTATGCGTGTTGAGTTGCCACAGCAGGAGGATATATCTCGGTGAATGGTGGTCTGGACCTCTCAGCAATTAAAGTGCAAAGCCTTCTAACCTGCCAAGGTTGGAATATCTCTGTCTGAATATCTTTCAGCCTCTGGCTTAGTTGTCGAGATCGCTTGAGCTTTGTCAGTCGACCGTCATAGTCACGATTGTTCTGCTCTTTGCGCTCCGTGTACCGCCCCCGACGTGTCGCCGGCGTGCCTGACCTGACCTGATTTGACCTGATCCGACCGCTCCGCTCGGTCGGCAGGAATGCCACGAGCAGCTGCGGCAGCTTTCGCAGGCGGCTGGCGACCGGGTCAAGCAGGAGGGTGCGGACAACGATCTGGTGGAGCGTCTGCGCGCCTGTGCCTACTTCGAGCCCGTGCACGGCCAGATGGACGCGCTGCTCGAGCCGGCCTCCTTCACCGGCCGCGCCGCTGAACAGGTGGGTGGCGTTTGACCGTCCCGGTGGGAGGGGCAGGAGCGGCGGCTGCCCGTCCCGGTGGGCGGGGCGGGAGCGGTGGCTGCCCGTCCCGGTGGGCGGGGCGGGGGCGGCGGCTGCCCGTCCGGTGGCGGGAGCGGTGACCGCCCGTCCCGGTGGGCGGGACGGGGTGTTTTTGTATCAAATAACTCCTACGCAAACCGGTAATCCCAGTTACTACTGATGTCGTCACGCGGATCCCGCACGAACCGCTCGAAAATAAAGAAAATGATCGCGAGTAAATAAGGTGTAATGGTATTCAATAAATTGAGATGCATATCAATTTGCGCACGATAGAATGATGTTGGCTGTCAAAAATAAAACAACAAAAAACAAAAGCAGATTTCTGCCCATGTTGGTGCAATTTCCAAAGTAGAGGATGGAATTCCAAGAATTGGTAGGAAACTGGGGAAGGCCCTGGACCTGGGTAGTCTTAGAGGCCGCGGTGAGGGGTGCGGATACCGGACCAGGGGGCGGGGTGTGACGCGCCGCCCCGCTCGAGGTGAGGGATGCGGGTACCGGACCAGGGGGCGGGGTGTGACGCGCCGCCCCGCTCCAGGTGAGGGATGCGGGTACCGGACCAGGGGGCGGGGTGTGACGCGCCGCCCCGCTCGAGGTGAGGGATGCGGGTACCGGACCAGGGGGCGGGGTGTGACGCGCCGCCCCGCTCCAGGTGAGGGATGCGGGTACCGGACCAGGGGGCGGGGTGTGACGCGCCGCCCCGCTCCAGGTGAGGGATGCGGGTACTGGACCAGGGGACAGGGTGTGACGCGCCGCCCCGCTCCAGGGCGGGTACCGGACCAGGGGACAGGGTGTGACGCGCCGCCCCGCTCCAGGTGAGGGGTGCGGGTACCGGACCAGGGGACAGGGGGTGACGCGCCGCCCCGCTCCAGGTGAGGGGTGCGGGTATCGGACCAGGGGACAGGGGGTGACGCGCCGCCCCGCTCCAGGTGAGGGGTGTGGCTACCGGACCAGGGGACAGGGGGTGACGCGCCGTTCCGCTCCAGGTGACGCAGTTTTTGGCGGAGGAGGTGGCGCCGGTACTGGAGCGCTACAGAGGCCAACTGGACGACGCAGCCGAGCTGCACATCTGAACGGGGCAGTCGGACATTGGAAAGACACCGGTGCCGGCTGCCAAAGCCTCGGAGAGGCGCCGGGGCGGGCCGGGTGACGCCAGAGGGACGCCGCTGCGGGCTGTAGGACCCTCAAGATGCGCCGGGGTCGTCTGTGAGACTCTACCGGGTCCTGGTGTGGCCTGGGAGCTCCACCGTGGTGCTGGTGACCCACATTTATCCTTTAGGTGGACGCTTGGCTTTCTCGGAGTAGCGGGAGTGTTGCCAAAGCTTGAGTCGTGGCGGTTTACTGCTAACACTAGGTGATGTGAGCCTGCCTGACGCAGGACGGAGGCTGCTCACTGTTCCGTTAGCTGGCCTGGGGTGGCAGACAGGGCACTGGGTGTGATGACGTGCAGTGTGCTGTGGGTTTTTGAACAGTGCCAAGGTATAGGATGTTAATCATGTTCTGAAAGGACGTGACCGTTTCATATCCCAGTGATACGCGACACCGAAAGGCCTTGGGAATCTTTACGATGCTTCTCGGGACTAGTGGCGTGTATATATAGTCCCATGCATGGAGAAGCATGGTTAGTGTTTGAATCACTGCACTTTTATTTTCAACACTGAGTGCGTGATGTTGTATACGCCAGTCAACAGTCTGATACCCATTATCGGACGCGACCTTTTCTCATACAGCGGAGATGCGAGTGAGACATGGTTACTTCAAAATCGACCCAGCTTCCGGCGCCATACTTCTAATTATCGGGGTTGCATTGTTGTCCGTGTGTGCGTACGTGCGTGCGTGCGTGCGTGCGTGCGTGCCTGTATGATGTGCGTGTGCGCGTGCGTGTGTGTGCGTGTGCGCGTGCGTGTTGCAAGCATAGCTCAAGACCATAGACCCAATAAAGCAAACAGCTTTCACATTTCGGTCGTGCGGCTGCTTTTTGTTGTCATAAGCCGATTGGTGGTTGCAGGAGCAGGTCGTTTAGGCCACCGTTCGGGTTATCGTAGCAGGCCGTCGTTAGGCCATAAAAGTGAGATGGGACCCCATAGGAGAAATAGCAGACCCTCTGAAAACCGTGGGCCGCGACATGCGTGTTTTCTTGCATGCGGCAATCCGGAGTTGAAGACTTGGTAAGACAGATCCAAGTCTTCGAGGCAGCTGGTACCGGGCGTCGACTGCACGTGCCACTTGGCTGAAGTCGTAATGCGCCGGGTCGCGTTTCAGAGCCTCTGCGGAACGTTTTCCGGGAGCGCGTCGGGGTTCTGTTGTCTGAGTGAGCTCCGAATGAGATACCGAACTTTATGTGTGTAAGTTGTATACAGCTTACAGCACAAACGCGCGGACATGATCGGTTGAAAACATGCGACTAAATGGGACTAAACAGCTGGAGCAGGTAGTGTTGTTGCTGAGATCGCCTTGATTTAACTGCGCTGGCTCCGGATTTCTAAGCTGGTGGATAAACAAGGCCAGACAAAGGGTGTCGGTGAGGTCTAGCATCAACAGCATCTACTTCAACGGGATTGGAGCATCGCAGAATACCAACTGATGTGATGGGCACCCACAACTGAGAACAGCGAACAACGGGGGTGACGTCCGTTCAGGAGTCGGAGGAATAGGAAGCTCTGGCCGAGGCCAGGGGCCAGCAGCGACCATCACGTACGCCAGGTACAATTCTAGCAACAGCAAGAAGGCAACCGTATTTGTATCTTGAAACAACATCGAATTTATACAAAATGCGGTGTGGGTGGTGATATCATCCAAGATGCGCGCAACGTTGCGATTTAAGCGCAGAGAGAAGTCATTACGCGTACAGTTGTCTTGGACCGCATTTATTCGAGGAAGTATCATGGGCTTCGTTCCATTCGCGTACTTGTTACACTATGTGTGTACGTAGATTGTGTGCACCGTGCTGCATCTGCATTTCTAACAGCAGGCTGTAATGGAGCAACGGCGTAATGCCCTTATCTAAATAGCACACAACTCCGCAGTTAAATGAGAACAACATAGTTTAGTCCTGTACTTTTTGGAGGTTGTTTTATTTGGACAAGACTGGCATCAGCATAAAATGGCGTGCTGTTGTAGCCCGCATCCCGCTGCGCACGTATTCTTGCAAATTTTGACCTTTGCCACTAGGAGTGAATGCCCGAACCATTGTAACTGGTAACAGGAGTGCTATTCTCTGTGGTAAGTTCCTGCTCCCCTGAAGGCCAACTGATTTCTACCAGACTTACTCTTGTTTCTGACCGTTGTATTGTAGAGTGCGACGGCCGGCTGCAGTCGTACCGGAATGCTGTAAATTATGTTCCATCTGCGTTAACGTTCACCATCAGATTACAATCAAGAAGGTAACATCGGTTCAGTCACCGGGGAAATGTTATGTAGTTTTACCACGGTGCTAAATGGTCCATCGACCCTCGTTAAGGATCAGGCGGGGACGAGTGGGTCATGCTTTCAATACCATAAAGTGATTTCGTTTTTCTGCTGGCAAGGAGGCCGCACGTCTCCCGGGAGCATCGCTCAGTGACTGTGACGCCCTCTGCTGCGCCCTGTCCCCGGCCGCAAGGTTGGGATGAGCCCCCTGGTGAGTTCACTGGATACCGAAGCGATAGTTCGGTGAAAAATTGAACAACCCACTGAACCAACCCACTTTGGAACGTGGGAACCAACGTTTCGCCGGTGTACATGCCATTAGTGTGAGGGAAACTGAGGCATATTGTGCGTCTTGTCTCAACCGTGGTCAGATCTTGCACAATATTTATTGTCGACCTCCGCACGTACTCTGTACATGTATACAAACATACATGCTGTCTGGCCCGAAACGTGAAGTTCGCGAGTAAGGCGCTCGCTCGAACGCCGAGACCAACGCTAAAAAAACACTCCTTCCTGTACGCGACCCAGAGCCGGTCATAGTTGAACGCCAGCGGACGTGGGAGACGGCCGTTAGATTTTCGCACGAGCGCAGATTCATGAAAGCCTCGAGTCATGTGCTTGTTAAACAAGACGCCTCAGTTCTTCACGGGCGAGCTCTCATCCAGCGCGGCGTTCCGAAGCCAAAGAGAGGTCGAAAGAGGCACTTTTAACGGGCTCAGGCACGAAAAGCAGGGTAGATTGGAGCCTATTTTTAGTGCTGACACACTTGCGATCTATTGATGCATATGGCAGCCTTGTGATACACTACTTAGGTATAGAAGCAAGGATGGTTCCTCGGAGTCGATGCCGAATCTGTTTTTTATAATTTATCCCTAATAGCTTGTACGGGCGAATGGGGTCATGGAACCTGCTAAGCATAGCGTGTTGCGTGTTCCCTGAGCCCACCACCCGAGTCGCACCGTCCAGTTCAACGGATAACTTTGCCTCCGTCCTGACGCCAGACAGGAATGCGGAGGGGTTTCATGTGCCGCGTTATGTTGCGGCACGGCCGCCTTGGGCCAGGGTTGACCCTCGTTGGCCAGTTCCCAGTTGACCTTCCCATTTCAGTCGGGCCAAACAATGCGCCCGCTCTGGGGCTCGTAACCAGTGCCGCTGGAATACGGGTCCAGCATCTTTCCACCGGACCACGGAGGCGGCGGAAGATCTCACTGGGTGTAAAGCAATCTGTTTGTATAATAATTGTCGACACTTTTTTATCATATCGGCTACATAGGCAGGGAAATGCTATCCCTTCAGATGTACATCAGGCCGAGAAAGTAGCCCTTAGGATGCACAACATACTTATGACGTCGTCAATGAACACATGGTTTTGTCCACCACTGCATCCCGGAGAAGCCGGACCGGCGGGGGGGGGGGGGGGAGGTTCACGTGGTGTCACAATGCAAAGGTCACGTTTAAATGTCACAATTAAAAAAGTAGCACTGAGAATCATGTTCGGTGTTTGTCAGGAGATTGCAATGTTTTGTGCATTGCGAAAATCGTTGCATCTTCACGATTTGCTTGCTTTTACCCGTGTATGTCAAATATTTGTCAACGGATGTGCACGTGCCAGGGGGGTTGCTACGTGCACACGCCCCTGCGTGCGGACAGCGTCAAGACAGTGCATCACCACACTCATAGTGATACGTTCCGGCACGTCCAGCATGTCTATCACTCACATCCGTCACCCAGAGCTGTCAGCTGTCGGTACGGCAGCACCTGTCCAGCGTCCATCTTTATAGTCAGCTAAATTCTCCAAGCGATCGCTGTCCAAGACGCCAGAGACACGCACGGTTAAACCAGCCGCCGCTGGAATCTGGGCTTCTCGGTGAGGCATGGCTAAATTGTTTGTCACTGCACCAGAACACGGCCTACTGATGTCAGTGGAATGTTACTACACCCGGGACATCAGGCCCTAGTCCCAGGGCGTCGCACTGTGGCCTCAGGGCGCCACGGCCCCGTCCCACGGCGTCACGGTACGGTCTCTGGACGTGGCCGAGCGTCCATTACAGCGCGGCGTCCGTCCGCCGGCCACGGCGTGACGCCATCGGCCAGGACTCGGCCACAGGCAGCCCGCCACGACGCCATCGGCCCGCGGTCGGCCACCGGTCACCCGTCACGAACGCACAGGAATCCAGAGGGAGCAGTGCGGCTCCCGCCAATCCAGCGGGAGCCGCTGTCGCCGCCGCTCCGGGGTGCGTGCTAGTCGTCTGTGGGGGAGCCGTTACGCCAGGTCAGTTGAAAGGCTCCTGCTGGACGGGGTGGCTCCTCCAGACCGGCCCATCGCCGGTCTAACGCCACCACGGCGTGACCTGGTTGGCACGGTACTCGCAGATGAAGTTCATCTCGAAGTCACAGTGTAGGTCGGCCCACTGGTAGCCCAGCATGCCGCCCACGATGTACATGCAGTGCTGATCACCGCCGGTGGGCTGCGACGGCCCCCAGTCGGCGAACCGCACCTGCTGACCTGCCACGCACAAGTCACGGGTCATTAGCGGACCGCGACCGCTGTAGGTCACAAGCAGCGGGACAGTGGGCGCGCGGATTCACCAGTAAAGTCTTTTGACAACACTCGGCGCCCTCTCAAAGGTGGCCGACGCGGTCGGCCGCACACGACGGTGCGGTCGGCCCACCCCTGCACCGTCACGGTACAGGGGTGCAGAGTTACGACGTCCGTGACAGTATCCGTGACGGTGCGGGGGTGCAGAGTGACGGTGCCGTGTCGGTGCGGGGGTGCAGAGTGACAGCGCCCGTGACGGTGCAGGGGTGCAGGGTGACGGTGCCTGTGACGGTGCAGGAGTGCAGAGTGACGATGCCCGTGACGGTGCAGGGGTGCAGAGTGACGGCGCGCTTTGTTCGAATGGTGTATAGCCACACCTCCGACGCACGGAGGAAGTCAGGCGGACAGCTCTCGAGGCGACACATGTGTGCCATGTGTCGGCTGACATGGTCTGACCTAGGCTTGGTGGGGGGTCCGGAGATAACCCGGGGAGCGGTTTCCACGCCGGCGCTCCGCGGACTCACCCGTCGGAAACCAGGCCCAAATGCCGTGGTGGCCGTTGTCCGATCCTCCTATCCACGCGCCCGTCTTGTGATCGCCTGCGGGTTGTGATCTCATTACAGTCCGACGCGTCCGCGGCCACATGACCGAGGCCGGGACGAAAAGCGCGCACGTAGCTGTCAGCGCTCCGAGCGAAGCAGGACCGCAAATGGTCATCACACCGATCCCGTTAGTGAACTCGGCAAATCACCACAAAGTGATTCAACATCCTGTCTTACACCCATTATTAGTGCAGTCGAATGAAGCAGACGCGTTCCATTCAGACAGGGACTGACATGAAGCAGCTACTGAACGATGATACGATGCCAATAATTTTCACGGCGGTGTTGGGAGCCGACACCGGGACATGTTTGCTAAGCTCCTGGTTCATGTTCCGCGACGCGCTCTGCAGTCGACGCCGGCGCCCACCGTTGAAGAGGAGCCAGCGTTTAATGGCCCAGTTCTCGACCGAGTCGTCCACGCAGGCCAGGCTGACATGCTCTCCCATGCTGTGACAATATTCGGCTGCCCGGAACCAGCTGGCCAGGAACGAGCCGTAGTGGTAGCAGCGGCCGCGCACCTCCGAGAACAGGGGCGGACACAGCGCCGCCCGCTCCACGGCTGCGGTCACACAGAGGTCACAGGGGTCACAGCGGCCACGCACTTCAGAAAATAGCGGCGGACACAGCGCTGCTCATTTGACAGCTGCAGACACACCGAAATCATAGAGGCTTCTTGCCTCAGAGAGCAGCGGCCGGCAAAGCACCGTTAGCTCCCCAGGTGCCATCGCGTAAGGGTCACACAGGGGTCACACAGAGGGCGCGAGCCTCCGAGGACAGACAAGCAGAACAGCGCCCGTTGCGAAGCTGCAGCCGCAAGAAGGTCACACGGAGGTCGCACGGCGTCGGCGTACCTCCCAGAATAGCGTCGTACAGGGAGTTCCCGATCCGCAGAGGTCACAGGGGTCACTCAAAGGTCACGCAGTGGCCATACAAGTCCACCCCAAGCGCACCTCAGACGCAACAGTGGTAAGCAGAGTGCCGTGCGCTAAGCGAACGAAGTCACACTAATGTCACACTAAGGTCATACTGAGGACGCGAATGTACCTCAGATGACAGCGGAGGCAGAGCACCGCTCGCTTCACGGCTGTAGTCACACCGAGACCATACACAGTCATACAGAGATCACACAACAGACGTGCGGTCCCGGAGGAAAGCAGTAGTGCTGTTCTGAGCTGTGAAGCGTGCCGTCCTCTCCCCCCCCCCCCCCCCCAACGCGGAGGTCGTATGGACACTACGGCCACACACCCTCAATACAGCGATTGTACGGCTGCACCCTGTAGCGGCCACAAAATACCAAGGAGTCGCCGCATATCGAACACCATAGGAAATTGAAATATTGTATGCTTTCAGACTGCTGCAAGATAGCATCATTCACTGAGCAGCCAGTCATATTTCAGTCAGATCCCTATTGCAGGGCGGTATATTATGGGATTAAGCCGTCTGCAAATGTTATCGCAAACGTTCATTCTCAAAGCTGAACGATTTACAGAGCACAATGTGACGTAAAGTGGAGCAATGACATTAATCAGCTGGTGTCGGAAGCTGAGTGTGTCTTCCGAGGCGGCCGGTAATGACTGGTGTGATGGATGACGTTCCCCATGCGTGATATCCCCTCCTGGGTCGGGCGGACGACGGCGCTACGGTCAATTGTGTTCGTTCAGGTCGGCTCGGAGGTATTTTCAGGACCGAGGAACCAAAGCGACTTGTGGTATTTGCGGAAGCTGCGCGATGTGGTGTTATGACATGGAAATAGTTCACGTCTCACGTTACAGTTTGACCCCCAAAGGTCAGACGAAGGGAGGTGACAGTTACTGCAGTGTGCGACCAAGATCCGGCTGGAAGCATTATTCACAGTAGGTACTCGACTCTTTGAAGCACATTGGGATAAGTTATTAAGTTCGGGACATTAAGCTCCATATACCAAATAAAATCGATGCCAATGACAGCAATATACCTGAGCTACTGCGGGCTCATCTGGGAATCAGCCTTATACCTGCCTGGGGACCTATGGGTACTTCTGGGAATCAAAGGGACGAATGTGTACGCGACGAGCCCGGTGCGTGACTAATTGACCGTGTTGGGTCGTGGCAAGCTTCAATAGTGCTATGCGTTCCTTTGATGCCGTTATAATGCTGGACGGCCATGTGACAGGGGTTTCGGCAGTGGACTGCGCTGATGCCTGCTGCGAACCTAGGGCAGGACATGCAGCTGACTCACTGTTCTGAGCGAGGAGGTTGGAGAGCCGCTGTAACATGAAGTTGGCCTGGATTCTCTGTGTCAGGAGCAGCAGGAGCAGCACGGTAGTCGGAAACGTCCACTGCATTCTACTGCGCTCTCCCTGTCCCGATGCTTAGGGCCTCCACCGTCCGCGTTGGACCGCACTGCCGGGGCCGACCTCGGGTTAGCGGATCGGGCGGGCCCTGTACGGCTGATACCGCTCGGGTCAGTGATCAGCGTCGGGTCACGGTCGGGTCACAGTCGGTCAGCATGGCGCCAGTCATCAGCACTGGTAGGCAGTGTTTGGTCGGTGTCAGCACTGGTGGACGGTCTCTGGCCGGAGCCCGGCGCACCATGAGGTCCAGCCGCGTCAGCGGCCTGACGCGCCCGACACCGGTCGGCGGCGCGGTCAGGGTCAGCCTTCTTTGGAGCTGACCTCCGGAGCGGGTCCTGTCGGCCTCCTCTGGAGCTGACCTCCGGAGCGGGTCCTGTCGGCCTCCTCTGGGGCTCACCTCCGGAGCGTGTCCTGTCGGTCTCCTCTGGAGCTGACCCCGGAGCGGGTCGCGTCGGCCTCCTCTGGAGCTGACCTCCGGAGCGGGTCCCGTGGGCCTCGTCTGATGCTGTGGGCCACTGCAGTCCTGACACGATGCTACACTGCTACCGCCGACCTCGCCCGTATCAATCGGGCAACAC
>NW_023596746.1:44601449-44674558 GCF_011947565.3 Pollicipes pollicipes
TCTCTCTCTCTCTCTCTCTCTCTCCCTCTCTCTCTCTCCCTCTCTCCTCTCTCTCTCTCTCTCCTCTCTCTCGCTCTCTCTCCGCTTCTCCCTATCTCTCTTCTCTCTCCTCTCTCTCTCTCTTCCCTCTCTCTCTCTCTCTCTCTCTTCTCTCTCTCTCTCCCCTCTCGTCTCTCTCTCTCCTCTCTTCTCCCCTCTCCTCTCGCTCTCTCTCTCTCTCTCTCTCTCTCTCTCTCCCTCTCCTCCTCCTCTCTCTCTCATCTCTCCTCTCTCTCCTCTCCTCTCATCTCTCTCTCCTCGTCCCCACTCTCTTCTCTCCTCTCTCTCCTCCCGCGCGCTCTCTCTCTCTCTCTCTCTCCCTCTCCTCTCCTCCCCTCCTCCTCTCTCTCTCTCTCTCATCTCTCTTCTCTCTCTCTCTCCTCTCTCTCTCCTCCTCTCTCTGTCGTATCCGATCACAAGCTACTCACGCAGTGTCGCAACGCAAGCCCACGTACACAGCTTTGATCGTGCAATCAAATCGAAAGTTTATTTTTCAGTACCTAGTTTTGACATGCCAAGCACTATGGCACGGCGGTGCCAGCAGATTACAGCAAGGCCGCTGGTGGGATCACGGTCAAGGCCGCTGGTGGCGCCACGGTCAAGGCCGCTGGTGAGGTCACAGTCAAGGCCGCTGGCGAGGTCACGGTCAAGGCCGCTGGTGAGGTCACGGTCAAGACAGCTCCTCGTACAGTCTCAACGTTTGGCGCTGTCCCTATGGTGTGGCATGGTAAACATGAGTCAAGTTATGCCCGTGCCCTCCCCACACCTGTACCACACGTCTTTTAGATTAATGCTCCTTTCAAGGCCAGAGGAACGTTGGCCTAATGCTTGAGGGAAACAAACGACCGCACTCGGCAACACCTCGCATGACTTATCAACGTCACCATGCTGCTGCTATTACGATGTTGATGAAAACCATTCAAGGCTGGCATGTGGTTTGGTGATTTCCGTGCGAACCTAAGAGCAATCGGGCTAAAATCGCGAGATGTAAGCTTAGCATATCATCGCACTAACAGACATGGGTGTGAGTCGGGAGACCTAATTTTAGAAGATCGAGCCTTCACATACCTACAAGGCATGCGTCACAAACATGACATACGTTTACGGTATGCGTCAGAAACATGACATACGTGTACGACTTCCGTCAGAAACACGATAAACGTACACGGTATGCGTCGTAAACATGACATGCGTGCACGATGTACGTCACAAACATGACATGCGTACACGCCCATGAGTCTCCACACGGATGACATCCTTGGGTGAGTACAAACTATCGCCGTCACATTGCACCAAACAGCTCCTTGGGATGTGAGGCAGGTATTTTTATGCGTTACAGGAATAGAGAAGCATCACATTTGGAAACTGTAAAAGTCATCATGAACTCGCAGACATACCGCCAGTTTCGAACCCCCTTTCACGTCTGTTCGCGTGGTAATCATGCAAGTTAGTTTTGGGTGATCGCATTACGTTTAAAGTTCACCACAAAATAGCCTTTTTCTTCTGGTTTCATGGTTCCGTCGAAGTTGGACAGAAAATAAAGATTTTCTCTATGAACTGAAAGCAAAACGCTCGATTTCATCTGGATAGAGTCTTTTATGACACAAAGACAGGCGTCATGGCAAAGGCGTCCCATCTGTTTGCCGAAAGCTGGAACAACTGACCAGCCCTCGCCGGCTCCGGCTGTGGATGGAGCTCTGGTACCGCAGCGTTAGCTGACCAAGCTCTCGCGGCTCCGCCTGTGGATGGAGCTCTGGTTAACGCAGCGTTAGCTGACCAATCCCTTGCCGGCTCCGCCTGTGGATGGAGCTATGGTAGCGCAGCGTAGCTGGTCAAGCCCTCGCCGGCTCGGGCTGTGATGGAGCTCTGGTAACGCAGGCGTTAGCTGACCAAGCCCTCCGCCGGCTCCGGCTGTGGATGGAGCTCTGGGTAACTCAGCGTTAGCTTCACACTTAGGGCCCATGCTTCACGTTCGGATGATTGAAGAAAAGGCGCTTTTGCTGTTCTCGTTTCGATAAGAACTTGCTCAAAAAATGGTGACGGGGACTTGTAATCAATTTCTTGAATTCAGGTGATTGCGGAGAAAACTTGCACTATATGCATAAACAACGACCTGACAAGAGATTTTCCTTCCGGCAGTAACAAACTTTAAACATGACACCAGAATGTTCCACCTGGGGGACGAAATGAGGAAATCTCCTTTTTTGTCGTTGTTCAGGCTTAAGGGACCCGCCCAAGCTGTGTATTGCCGTTGTCCAGCCATAGCCGCGGGGACTGGTTTTGCAAGTTTTTCTTAAATGTATGCATCTCCACGCGCCTGGGTAGCAGGCCGAATACTCCCTCGCACGGGTGGGGTGCGGTGGGGGTTAGTTTACTCTACTGATGATCTCAAAAACTAAGATAGACGTTTGAATTAAAGGGTAGATGATTGATACATGAACTCACCTGTGTCAAACTTTTAAGTTCCAAGGCGATGAACTTGGGGTTGCATAAGGTCAAGCAAGGTTTTAAACTCCAGATTGGTGTTGCAAGTGCCACCATAACTCTTTATGCAGCCACCGTGAAGCACCTGTTCTAAGTAAAGTTAAATGAGGTTAGTCCCCTTGCTGGCACTTTATAAGATCAAGGTGACCAAATACCAACGAGGTTTGCTTCCATTTTGTCAGTTAATAAGCGGCATGAATTACGCTAGGCGGGTACGTTCCTAAAACGCGATTGTTGACCGCAGTCATTTTAGACCAATGATCTTCGCTGGGCTTAAAAGGTGCGTGGGACGTGTCTGTCTCGGTCACTGTCCTTTCATAAACTCGAAATGAACTTCAGGCACTACCCTGATAAAACCAGGCTCTCGAGCAAAAAAAGCAGGTTAGTTTTAACCTCCTTCTGACCGTCATACCTGACCCTAGACCATGCCATAGAAATTACACCTTCGCTGACAGCCATGGTCTGGCTTTGGCCTGCCATAGGTCAGGGATGGCTACATTCGATGGTACGTCATTTTTTACGTCAACTGATCTGCTATTCAATTTCCACAGCTATGCAGTGATTGGCACGGGCTGCGCCGCGCCCATTTGGAAATAACTCTGAAAAAACATTTGGGGGGTCGTTTTTGGGCACACACCTGGGCGCGAGTTAATAAATGACAGTGACAGGCATCGTGAAAATCCAGCACGCAAACGTATTTTTTTGTAACTTCACCTGCTATTAAGCACAACTCGGTGCTACAACAAAGCTGTAAGTGATAATCAAGCACATGCCATTATTCGCTGTTCAGTCACTAAATGGTACATTAAAAGATTGTGCCCACCGAGCAGTGTCAGTGCGCCGAAAGCATTGGCGTGGTGCGCTGACTGATCGGGTAACCTTCCTTGTTTATCTTGTCCGTTTCTCTTGGCGCTGCAATCAGTACACTTCGGCCATAGCATGAGCTAAATGGAAGGCGCGAACGGAGAGAAGTGATTCATTTACAAAAGCAATGTTTTTTTCTAGTTTGTAACGCGGTGGCCGAAGTCAATGCGCAACAGAATATACATCTCAGTTGTTCGAGAGTGACTCGTGTTGAAATATGCTTTCGATCAAGAAGTGATTTGATGCTGAAGAGAACAAAATTGCAGCTAACCCTTTAGTCTGTTTAACTATGACGTTGATAACAGCGACATTCACAGTGATATCTGAACCAGGAACTCATCATCCACCAGGAACCCTTTACTTAAACGGCCATTTCAGGTTCGCTAAATGTGGCACACCAAAGATGGCTTCAGCAGCCTAAAATTCGCTTCGCGCTCGCGCCACGTGTTTTTCTGCTCATTTGCGCAAGCATCGTTTAGGTGCCCATCGGTACTCATAATTACACCTTGGTCACTGTAAAGGTTATTTGAATGGAGCTATGAACATCATGTACAGCTAGCTTTTCTTCTTCCGTCTTTAAGCCCTTGCAATTCGTTTAAAAAGGAGTCCAGTTTTCAAATGCATGCACCCATGTAACAATTATTATTAGTCGCGTGCGAACTTGTGTGCTCGCACAGATGGTAATCACTGGTCAGTACACCATTCTTAGTAACCCTAGAGTGGCAGATATTCTAACTGAAGAGCACTACCTTTCAAATGTTATCTCCAAACACAGAAAACCGCGGGTTTACCCAAAGCTAGTTTTGAACGGTCAGGGGAAAAAAGACCCCACTCCAACTCACAACAACAACTCACGAACAAGAGGACCGCTCACAACCAGGCTCCAAATCCAGGCCAGATTGCCCTGGACAATGGACCAGTCGCCCGTCTCCCGCGCGCCGCGAAAACAAACACAGCGGCATTAGCGGCGCAGTCCCGGGGCGAGGCGGCCCGGCTTCCGAGTGTGAGAAGATGACAACCAGCATGTGTTCGCGATTATCCTTCACAGCCGGCAATCCTAATTTGCAAGCGCGTAATCGTTTGTCTTCACCTCGGCCTGTTGGTGCGAGCGCGGAGCGGGGTGAGCCGCGTGGTAAAGGTGACCTCGCGCGCGCTCGGTGCTCATGCACCCCATCTGTGGCGGCAGGTATCCGAGTGGACGGCGCGTTTTTGGAGGGTTGGCAGGTCGACCAGGCTGGCCTATGACTGGTGCCAGCACGCAAAAGTTAGGTGGGAAAAGTGATTCACAGGCAGCTTATTGGACGAGCTTTGACAAAATGGTGATGGGCTCACGTCACTACATCACATGAATTTCCGGACCCCCTTACTCAGGCTCTATTGTATCTCCCAGCCAGTCAACGCTCCCGAGCCCACGCATCCCAAGCTGCTTCAATCCGATTTCGGACCATAACGTGGCTAAACATACGGCATTTCTTCTCGGGGATGGGGGATGTGAAGAGGGGGAGTACACATGTTTTTAGACGACAAACCGTACGGCTCTTTACCTCTTTGCATTCTGCTTTTCAACGTGACGAATGCCTTTTTCATCGCTGGTGAGTGCATCATGGCTTACCACCAATACTACTACTTACACTATGGAGTGGCATGAAGGCTTGCATTACGATGGCGGAACCAATCGGTGAATGGGAGCTCGAGTTGGTTAGATCGGATGAAATTTACTGTCGCTGGGTGTAGTGTTCTTCTCCATTTCGGCGTCTCCGACGACAGGCTTCATGCTGTAGGCTACATTACGCGCCTGGCGTAACCGAAGACGGAATTGTTTGTCGTGAAATTCGGCGGGCAGACACTCTGACTAATACCTCAAGACCCCATGGAAGATAATATTTGAGAGTGTGTGTACTCCAACGACATGATTAGACTCCAAATACGGCTTCGCGTGACCGCTTCAAAGTTCCGACTTCTCCTAAGAATGTAGATTTTATGGCGACTTCATATCGAGCAGCGTTTTCAACATGTTTGATCTCCTTTTCGAAGATTGCCACCACAAAACTTCACATGGGTCTGAGGGTGTGTTCTGATCAGAGGATGGACGTTGGAATCATTTTGAGGCATTTTGGACAAGTCCAACATAATAAATGGTCTAGGTGGGCAATGGGCAACGGCTCAAGACGATGGTTAAAAGCATAGCGAAGAAATTAAAACTCAGCTCAAGCGAATCACAGCTATCCTGTCCACCAGGGAGATAAATTTAGGTATGCGTTTGAGATCGCGCCTTACATGCCATTCGTCCGATTGCAATTAGCATAGAGCAATGCCCCGTGACAATATCATTTCATAGAAGGGTATGAATTGCGGCTGCAGCACTTCAAATGAATATAACAAACTCGGTAAAATTGTATGAAGATATGGACATGAAAGTGATTACAGCGTGCCCCTGCATCACGGATTAACTCAACGATTAAGTTTCATAAATACAGATTAGAGTACCAAAAACGCAATTGCTTTGAATAGAGTGCTATGCTGGTCGACATTGGCTGCGCAGCAGCAGTTGTGGAAAGCCTTGTTTAACTTTGGCCATATAAGGGCATGCGGTTGTTGGACTTCCGTTTGTGTACGGTCTGGCCCGGGGCCGGGTTGGGTTGGTGTTGGTTGCCCCTGGCGAGCATTGCCGCGGGCTGGAGCCCGCCCGTCCAGCTCTGCCGCCGGGGCTCGGCCCGGCCGTCCAGCTCCGCCGCCGGGAACGGCCCGTCCGTCACAGCTCTGCCGCCCGGGACCCGGCACGTACGTCCAGCTCCGCCGCCGGGACCGGCCCGTCCGTCCAGCTCGCCGCCGGGACCGGCCCGTCCGTCCAGCTCGCCGCCGGGACAGGCCCGTCCGTCCAGTCCCGCCGCCAGAGCCACCGTCCGCTAATCCGCACCACTCGCGCCGCCGCAAGACAAGTGCTGGCCGCGCCGACAATGGCCTCGGCAAAACAGCCGCGCCGCGCTCGCCGCCGGCGGCGGCGGCCAAGATTAGCTGGCCAGCTGTGTGGCGCGCTTGTAGTCGGCGCGATCCGTAAGACGCAGTCGGCCAGCTGCGGCAGGTGGATGGCGTGGTCACGGAGATGCTATCGCGACGCGGCGTGAACTGCACCGCGTTCGCCCTCACTCGCACCGCCGGCCGCCCGCGCTTCCGACAGTAATTATAGTCCTGCGGCAGACGGTAATGTGGCGGAATGATCTTCGCACCGTTCAGTTTTGGGCCCGGGGGAGTGTGAGGCTTAGCCGCACGCGATAAAACGGACAAATTGTGAGGAGCCTTGAGCGGCTACGAGGGTCTTTTGGCACGCGTGAACGCCATTTGCCGACACCGATCGACGAAGTCCAGCGAGCAGGAGAGGCGGCGCATCGCGGCCGGGGCTGGATTGCCAATGCATCTCTGAGAGCGGGCAGCGTTCTCACAAGAGAACGCCTCTCGCGCTGGCGATATGCATCGTGTTGGCCGCTCAGCTCCCGTCCGAGGGACGGCCCGCCGTGAATACCGCCACCCTCTTATCACGCGCCTCCTCCCCTCGTCCGCCTCCGCACTTCTCACTGTCATTCTCTCCTCAGTTTACAGACACCAGTGATTTAACACCACAGCACCTGAATAGAGAAGGATGGTAATTGGCAACAGTGTCCGCCGCTTACACGCTCGTCAGCATGTGCAGTTTGTTTTTCAATCGATAATCCTCTTTGGCCGGGCATGCCATGACAATGCCGTGCCGGCATGATCCCGCCTGATGAACTAATTCAGAGAGGTGCGAGGGGCACGTCTATTTGCTGGTCCGCGGGGGGCCTTTCAGCCGGGATCAGCCCACTCCGGGACCGTATATCACATATTGATTGGGCTCCAATGATGAAAGGATCAAACCCAACCGACGGATAATGGACCAGCGCCGCACTGTCGCCTGGCGGCGGCCGGGGTCCGGACACGGGCACTGGGAAACGGAGGGGGAGGTGGAGGACAGGAGACAGGGAAAGAAGACAGAGGGGCCAGGGAAGAGAGAGAGAGAGAGATAGATTAGAGGGTGAAACAGTGATGGTGACGGGTAGCGTATGGTCTATCTGTTTCAGCTAGGTCAGGGCCTCCTGATTGCTTTACGCTTATTTGAAGGCAGCCCCGGTCTTTGTGTTAGCCACGTAGATCTCTTCTTACTTTGAAAAATAGATTTGGGCTTGATTGCCGGGCACCCACTTGAAAATACGGCTTCATTAAGCGAATAACTCAAAAGGCCAAGCGACCCTTTGATAGTGATAAGGTTCCTGATGTTTGTTAAGTGTTGGGATTGGTTCAGTCTACACGTAATAAAAAGCGAACACCTTCAACATAACGTCCGGCTCGCGTGACAAAGAGCCGTGATCGTTTTATGGGGCATTATCGCACCAATGATTTACCGCGCGGTCCAGGGACTGTCTTGCCACAGACGACTTTCTGGACATGGGGTCGTGAAATACGGGGACACGGCACGGCACGAGCATGTTAAGCGATAGCGAGAGCTGGGTGAAGTGAGGTCACCACCACATGAGCCGCCGATGCAGCGTAATTAATGGTAGTTATTCATGTTGATTCCGTCTATCGGTTGGATGGTAAATTATGGTTGGTTCGGGCCAGTATGAAGCATGTCTGCTGCATGTAGACGGATTAGGTTTATTTGTAGGTTCTTTCCATTTTCACGAACATCTGAGCTATTCTTCCCTGCAGTGTTAGTCCACGATCTCCCTGGATCTAGTATTCACATACCAGGTGGAGTACAATGAATCTATCGATTTAATTCCAGTATTCGTGCCATATCTGAAATATAACAAAGTTTCGTGCGCATGAGTGATACGCGTGGCGAAAATAACCAGACACAGTTGTCGATTTTCCTTTGTAGTTTAAGTGGTCTGTGCACCCACGTTTGCTGTCGTTAATTGACAGCTTACAGCAACTTGAAACTGACTAACACACTGCCAATTATGCCTTATGTTGAGCGTTATCATACAAATTTACCTTCTATTGTTTATATACATTGCATGTTTAGTTTAAATTGCATGGAGCTTTGTGGCACCTTATAACTGGGATGGAAGAAATGAAGGCAGTCACTGGGTTCACCTGATTCAGCAGCATGTACCTGGAGAGTTAAAAACAAATGTGCATGTGTCCCCATACACATATCACAGCATGGGACTCGGTGCAGATCACGTGCTCTTCCCTGTAATGGCAAAGTCTAGTAAACGCCAAGATTGGAAACGGCCTATTAAGGTTTAATCCTACATGAAACGACACAACATAACTGACATGCCGATGCTAGCTATCGCTATCCATACCCTGTCGTGCCAACAGCCAAGTATCTGCGTAATACCATTCAGTGGCCAATCAGCGTGCAGTTGTTTCGGCAGCCAAACATACTCAGCGGCGTTTCTGCAATTTTGTCTGGGATGGGGGTGGATCGGAACCAAACATGAACGTACTCACAATTGCTTACAAACCATCGCGCCCGTACTTTTCGCATGCGCACGCTTTCCATAAGTAACAGAGGTGGATGGGTATTGTAGTTGCATCTTGATTTCAAACTAAGATCCGATCGGAGCAATCACTTTCAAGCCCTGTGTTGATAGGACTTAACATCAGTGATGGCTTATATGGTAATACGGCCTTGATAGCGGCAATGGAATAATGGGCAACAGACATCTTGATATTTGGGACGAGTTTGATTTTGTTTAAAAGGACTTTTGAATAGCAGGGGATTGGTGTTGCAGCCGTGACAGTATCCAACATTGCAACTCGGTCTAGCACTGTTGATGTAGAGGCAATAGAGTATCGTGCTATACAGACTACGAATGACATTGAGACAACCACAACAGTAGAGGAAAACTGCTTACACCCACGGCGGATGAACACCACGACAAATTTCGCGTTTAGCACCCTGTCGGTCGTTTGTTCGAGGCTTCATATCGGTGGGTTTGTCGTTTTCGGCGAATCGATACAGAATATTACCAAAGTTCATCCACTTGTTAAACGTTGCGACCAGCTCCGTGATCATTTTCAGAACAATTAGTGCACTCTGAACATGGAGTCGCGAGCACAGTACATATATAAAAGTTCGGTTTCACCGCATCCCCACAAAAAACATAGTCGAGGCATTTGGAAAATAGCATTTGCATGCTGCATGCTTTAATTCCAAATACACTTTTGTACGTAAGTTGTTAAGTGCGTTTGTGAGGAATATTATGCAGATAAATAAGACAGTGCCAACAGCCTTATTCCTTGTAGAACAATCAGTAGAATCGTTTTTCTGTTAGGAATACGGCCGTTAGCACTGTCTTTTCTATGCACCTCTGTATCGTTGAAATTTTCATATCTTCACCATTCTAATTAAAAGGTTACTAGTCCCGTGGGCTTGCATTAAGTAGGGGGTGGGGGAGGTGTCTGCCCTGCCATGTACATGTCGTAGAGTGATAGCTGTGTAAATTATTTGTTTCGTATGTTCATGGTGGGTGCCATGTCTCAGATGTGATGTTTAAGTGTGGTGGAGCTTCTATGGTCTGTGGTATCCGCAAGTTATGTGGCATGGTCGTGTCCATAACTAACTGGGTTCACGGCTGTTCACGGCAGGGAGAAGCTTATATGCTAGCTTTAGTGGCCTACATGCTAGCAAATGGCTGAATCATGTATTTTGTAGGAATATTATGGAACTGAACTTTTGTAAATGTACTCCGCTTGTGTCTGTATGTTAAGACTGCGATAATTATCTCTGAAAATGATCATGGAACTGGTCAAAACCTTGGTTAAATAGATGAACTTGATGTTATTCTGCATCTACACACCGAAATCGACAATCGTATCATACGATTGCCGATTTCGTGTCGAATCCTTGAACAAACGACCAAGAACTTCATAAACGCGGAATTTGCTGTGGCGTACAACCAACATTGCATGACAGAAAGCCTGCTCCTGAAATGGCCTAATATATATATATATATATATATATATATATATATATATATATATATATATATATATATATATATATATGTATATATATATACATATTTATTTATATATATATATATATATATGTATATATATATATATATATATATATATATATATATATATATATTCATACATACATGCCAAACATACGCAAGGAATAAACGCCAAAATGGTTGCAGGAATATCACGGCCCGCTCTCCGGCACCTACACTCCAGGAGAAACAGGCCTCTCCATGCTCGGCCGTCTACAATCAAGATTATTGGGCCGCCCTAGGCTCAGCAGCCTGTACTTCTGCAGAAGGTGGAAGCATACAGGCCGCCCTAGGCTCGGCAGCCTGTACTTCTGCGGAAGGTGGAAGCATACAGGCCGCATCGCGATGCGTGTTTCCACCACGGAGCACTTCTTCAAAGCAAAGGAGACAAGGCTTGCTGATTGGAGGCCGCCAGCAGTCTGGGGCCTGGAAAAATGAAGCTTGTTGCAGACATGCCCAATGTGATGTTGCCTTAAATGCCTGTAAGATATAATTGCTTTGAAAGTCGTCTAGTTATATTCAACGAGACGCGTGCGTGCGGACAAAAGATGAGCACGGTTACGTCGCACTGTGTAACGAGGGTCCGGCTGGTGGGAGCACGAAAGAAGTGGCGTCGTCACAATTAATGCATTACAAGACTGTTCACGGAATCGGTGCTTTTCAGATCATAACTCATCAGCATTGACGGTGGTAGGGATTGTTCCTTTCTACACTCCGAATGGTCAGTTACATCTACGGTTATACAGTCACCCATTGCATTGCCATCAATCTCGACACAAATGCCGCCACATGGACACCATACGGTAGGAACTGAGACTTAGTGCGATGCACGCCAGACTGTTGCTAGACGCTGTTAAATTGTTGGCCGGACAACATGGTGTTCCGTTGCACTTCCTGTTTGACACCTGCAATGGCACATCTTCAGTTTTTCGTTAGTGTTGTCACGAGAAAACGTGGTAAGCACTAGGTCATTCTTTGTTGTACAGGGTCTACTGAATTGAGTGAGTCCATTTTGTTTCAAGTGCATTACGCAAGTTGTGAACTATCACAACACATTTTAGATCTACCTTTCTTTCGGATTCTCCGTCGCAAAGCCAATTTGTTTGTACGGTACTGTACTCCAAGGTATTTTCAGTTTTTCGCGATTACGTCAATTTTACCTAGGGCGTTTACTAGATGTTATGACGAAAGGGTAGAGCCCATGCGCAATGCCCGCACCCACCACTGTTGAGCAAAAGCACGAACAAAAACTCCACCGAACTCTATACGGGCGTTTACCGCCAATGTCGCTGTTTTATAGTCCGTTGTCGTGTTGTCGGCAACGAATGTCGCACTGCACGTGGCGGCGGCGCTCAGGGGTCAAGAGTGCATCAGTCAACCCTCGGCGACGCGCTTTCGGCTCACTAATTATAAGCCAACAACAGCACTGCCAGGCTCGCGTGGCGTCGCTAATGAAGTTTGTAGATAGCCGTCATTTTAATTAGATGCCTGAAGCGGCTCCTGAAGACAAACAGACCGGCCGCCCGGTACTGCAGCCACTGCCGGCATGCAGTCCGATGCAGTGATCGCCACTGGTGGCGGAATGCATCGGAACTACACCGCGGTCAGCTCCCCACACAGCAAGCAGGGTAAGGGGCGTCACCATCACTGGAAGAGGGGGGGGGGGAGGAGGGGCAGACCCCAACACAGAAAAAGACAAAAGCAAATGTCGTCCCTGTTTTCCGCGCTTCGGATCGGGCTCCAAAGCGATGCAAAAGCCGATACCAAGTTTATAAATCTCGAGTTTACTCTCTCGCGGCGCAAACTGCTTTCTTACCCGGATGACTTTCATATATGATGGTCAGTATCTCTCTCTCTTATCAAGACAGTCATATTTGTACATGCAAACAAAATACAGGTTACATATATCGTGCACCCAAATTTGTTCACAACCAAAACTTGGTCCACTGAGCATTCGGTAGAGATTTCTACGGGCGAATAGCAGCCAACGGGAAGTTGGTGTTGCATTTTACTGATACGCTTCGTCATACGTAAAATGGGCGACTCCTGCAGGTGCATGATCTTTATTACACAACGGCCATGGGTCACCATAAACTCCCTATTAAAGATCCATTAAATGGGGGATAGAGGCTTTAACCCCCAGTTTGAATTCGGCACGCGCTTTCTAACTGCTTATCCAAGAAGTGAGCCAACGCTGCAGATAGTCGCGGTTTGTTAGGTGTCAAAAGACGCACTGGGTGAGAACATTCCGGGCCTCTGAAGACTGTCTGTTAAGACTTAAAAGCTGTGTCCTGGTGCAGAACGACATGCAACGTTGTCGCACACGCAAAAGTACATCTAATTACCTGCATGAAGAAGTACGTCGATAAGAAACCCTTAAGTTAACGTCACCGCCGTATGAACAAATATGTTATGAGGAATGCTTTGCCAAATGCGTCCCTCTCTCAATAAATTTGATTTTCCTGCATACTGATTTGGGAGCCTTAGCGTTGTTAGTTTAGCGCAGACCCGTGCTAGTGCATAAATGTCGGTATCTGTACATATCCAGTATGGACTGATGCAGAATGGTGCCGAGGACTGCTGAGGAAAAACAACAGCTTATGATTTAGTTGCCACAAGCAGACTTGTCTTCGACCCAAATTTTCTAAGCCGGTTCAGGACCAGCTCACATATTTTGGAATCGAATTCGGCTCATAACCCATTGCCGTTCAAAGTTTTTGGACTCCGCTCAATTCAGAATTATCGGATACGGTGAATCATTTGGCTCATGACTCACGCGGCTTTCAGAATCAAAGATCTGATTCAGTTCTGGCTCGTTGCCTCGACGAGTTCAAATGACAATGCTCTTGCCAGACGTAAAATGTCCGAAAAGAGCATCGGCACAGGATAAGACAGGCAAGTATACTTTTGGAGCATCAAAGGTTAATAGCATTTTTTTCCAAAATATTATGACAATTGGAGCCAAGGCTGCGTTTATCGCCGTTATACATAGCACACACCACCGCAAAGAGGGTGAGGCACAGGAAGCTTGATTTCTGAAATTTCACAAGTCAAGTCCGAAGGCCAAAAATGTCTTAACACGGTGATGACCAATTTTAGCCGCCAGGTTATGAATGACACAATCGGGATCACAGGGAAGCAGCGCATTGCAAATGCCAAGATGATTAAGCTTTTTACGACGGGTGGTCTTGCACATGCGGGCGACAGTACTGAAGACAACTTTGATCACAAAACTTAAACATGACAACACAAAATCAACAAAGGTGTTGAATGCTATTACGCAGTTAAATGTACTTATCTGTAAGGCATGCAACCTTTTCAGTTTACTCGTTCAATTCAGGGTTTAAGAGCTCAGATTGAAATGTTTTGTATGGTTTGGACAAGAGACGCAACTTTTCAGCGCGCCAACTCGTCAATTTCTGGCCCGCAAGAGCCCGCGGGCATTTAATTGGGTTATGGGCCAGGCTTGGTGGGATATTGCAGACCAGGTGCAGGTTGCGAAAGGTGTACATAGGAACATCATCTCAAACCTGTCTTGCCACTTGGCCCACCCAGAGCGGGGCGGAGGGCAGAAAACTCTGTCTTCTCCTCTGTGGTCTCTTTCCGACCCCTGCACTGACTCTTGCTCTACCTACAGTCATCATCCCTATCCTCTGCTGAAACTATGTGTTGTTCATTATGCAGACCTTTGCCTTGCTCTCTGTGAGGTTTGTTGAGGTTTTTGCTTGTGCCGTGTGCTGAGGTCATGTTGCGCCTTGGTCTGTCCAGGACCCTCCGTCTCCATCCTGCTCCATCCTGCCTCGTACTTTCTGCACTGCAGCCCGGAGTTTATCATACGGTGAATCATTCCAGTCGATCGGCGTAAAAACATGTGCAATTTCTTCAACCGCCACTCTCGAATGCCCCGCCGCAGCTCTACTATTACTAAACTCTAATGCCCTGCCGCAGCTCTACTATTACTAAACTCGCTACACCTGTGACGAGTCAGCCGCACGCACCCGTCTAGATAACCTGCAGCAGCTCCCTCCACGTGCAGCGGATTCGTTTCAGCTATGCTTTCATTGCTGGCCACATCCTCTCAGAGGCAGTCGTGCTGGTGCCTGTGACACGGATATTACGTATCTGAGTGGCAATCATCAGATTTTAAAATGTGAACATCCACTTGCCAGGTTAGAACAGATCGCTGGTGACATATTACAGGCTGGTTAGCATTTACCCAGGTCATATTCCGGCCAATGCAACTGTCAGAACGCCAGGAAGCTAACAACAACGTTTTCAAGATCCGAGTTCAGCTCCGCCGCTAGACGAGACAGCGCAACTGCCCGTAGTGCTCCGTTGTTGCATGTACACGATGGCTGCCCGCAGCCCATATTCACGGTGGTTCAGGTTATCCGGCTGCCCGTGTCCTCATGCGCTTTAATGGGCATAATGTACGGTGCGTACTTTAGTAAATGGTCGCTCTAGCTCTGTATGTCAGCCCGCGCATAGGGTTTGCGTCGTCGAGAAACAAGCGCATGCATTTCCCGATCCTTCATACGATTTGTGACCAACAGGGGCATATGGGCAGAGAGTAAGTAGTTGAGTTCTTCCACATTAAAATAAAGCACCTAGACAGGGACATGACTACACAATTCGCTACCTGTGACAGGATGTCGTGCGGACTACGGACTGCGTCAAAGTTCCCGCAGCAAAGCTTACCGTCGGCACGGACGAACTCTACCGCATGACTGACGGCGTGGTGGGTAAAGCCGGCAGCCGCCAGCAGGCCATATTCGGCAAACTGGTCCGACCAGATCCATAAACATCAGCATACAATGCAAACGTGGCCCGTAAGCTCTGCAGAGCAGCTTCGACAGCCAATGACCAACGAGTGGAAGGCGCGCGGGATCGCGGTCAGAGACTATGGCTTTGATCTGTTCAGTGACAACGGAACCATGAACTACATTAGCCGTTTGTCGGGCGATTGCATTAACAACGATATATCACTAGCCCTGGGTTTTGAGCATCAAGTTCGGATGCGTAGCACGCCAACAGCCGTAGCACGGCGTGCGTAGCACGCCAACAGTTAAATGCGTTTGGGCCAATTGAACAATATTTGGGCGCATTGCCTGAGTATATTGCGCTGTGTGCCGACTTTGTGTGTGCATAACAATCCACAAATTTTTCTCCTCTTCATCTCCTTGTGACCGATCAGTGATCTGGAGCGATTGCATCGCGACGTTTCCGCGTCGGCTCACCTGAGCTGGGGATGGTGTGCGCCCGCACCATGGGTGGGAGTGTGGCATCAGTTGAAGATGCTGGTTTGCAGCGCTGTCAACCATACCCAACGCCCACTGCTGACCCGCGGGCCGGGCCCGATTGTTCCTGGCTGGCGTATGCTTAACTTCTAAGTTTTCGTCAAGCTGGATGATGAATCCGGGGGTGCGTATTGAAAAGTCCAGAGTTCACAAAGTCCAGTGGTCAAGAAGTCTAGATTCGCAGCGTCCAGCGTTCATAAGATCCAAAAAACGTCCAAAACCCCTGGACAGAGGAGAATCATGAAACCCAGTGTTCATAAAGTCTAGTGTGGGTGAGATCCACGGTTTAGGATACTGTCGACTCCCTCGCAGCCCTTCACCTAAGGTTCGGATGTGACCCGATAGAGAGCCACCGGAGTCGATTTCGCATGCCTCAGCCGACGAGTGACGTCATGCGGTACAGTGCTGCCCAGTTAAACCACTGTGCATGAAAATGGACAATGTTTTATTTCAGCGCACAAACCTTGCCGCGTCAGCACGCCTTTGGCAGCAGATGCATTAAAGAATTCAAAACTTTGATCCCTGGCTCGTGGCATCGGAAATAGCCGGTTATTCAGCAATAGCTGCACGGTAATCGTGGAAAGCACTTGTCGGGTTGCCTGCTGTTTGGTATTGTGGGCGATGAATAAGGGTGATGTCTCTCATTTTTTGAAGGAATTGATGACTGGCGTGTAAGGCTGACTGCCTTGATGTCTGCTCCATGCAGGCGCGCACATAGGTGTCCAGCTCCTGGCACGCTAACCTATGTTGTTAGTGAATTCATGGGATTGATTCCCCTCCCTCCTCCAATTACAAATTATTTCCCACGCTTCTGCAAACGGGACTAATCCTGAATGTTATATGCCTTTACTCTCAGAGAGAGAGAGAGGAGGGGGGGGGGGGGGCGTCTCATCAGCTGAATCCGGATACTTCTCCCTCGTAATACACGTTCAATGGCCTCGTTTCTTCGATTAAGTAAGTTTCAAACGGGAGTGGTTTACCAAAATAAGTTGGTTGGGTGAGCGATGAAAATACAACGAAGAGTACCGTGATAATATGCCAACGAATTCGTTTCTCTCCGAATTTGGCCCACTTTCTCAGAAATCTGCAGACTACAACCCAAGTTACGGTGGGAGGTGACACTCCTGCAACTGAACAGGAAACCGCACTTCTGGTCGCAACTAAATAGGAATTAAAAAGCAAACGTTGACTGTGAATGTATTCAACTGCCTGGCAAACGTCACGCAAAATACTAAGCACGTGCCGCGCTTAAAGGCGCTGTTGATTCACCATCTGAACAGCGGAGCAGAGTGTATGCCACTGAGCTGGTTTGCGATAGATAACCTGAATTGATTGGGAGAATCGTGCGCCTGTATTCGCCATCTACTTCATCAATCTTGACACGCTTTCTCCTTTTTACGCTTCAGAACCTTTAAGTATATAATTTGGGGTCCAGCAACACCAGTCTGGAGTTAATCGAGACGGGGCGGTTCGCGCTGCAGGGGGGGGGGGGGCATGGTGGCATGGTGGTTAGTGGTTAGGGTGCTCATCTCTGGACTTTTCTATCCTGGAATGCAGTCCTGGCCACACCACTACCGCATGCCACGTACCCAATGCCTGATAAACGCGTAATAGAGGCGTTCTGCCTCGAAATAGCCATAGCAGCCGGCGAGACGTGAAGTCCCAAACGGTGTTACAGCCCGTCCCGACAAACAAACCGCCGCCCGCCATATTTGCAGACAATGCTTCCTCTCAATCATTGTATGTATGTGGAAATAATATTATGTAATTGGCTGGACTCGGAGCTCGGACACACAGGCCAGCCCAGAAACTGCCCAGCTCGACGGTCCGGCCGGCAGCCACGCCCGCGGCGGACCGGCGGACAAGACAGCCCGGCCGCCAAATAAAGAACGTATTCACGCGCGCGCCATCCCTCGCCCAAGAACCGAACTACGCCACACGCGCGCTAGGCCTGTTCGTGGGGCAGCCCGTCCGCGGTCGAAACGCTGCCAGCTCAGTCGGACACGCCGCCATCTTCGCGTCAGAGCCCGAGGCCCCTGACTCGGTTTCACTCTGCTCGCCGCGGTACACATCCCGGCGGACCGGACATTCGGACATGTCGGACATCTCGGGATCTCGCTCGTGCTGGACCGGAGCCGCCTCCATCGTCCTTGACGGGCGCCTTAATGGAAGAGCCTCATGTCAATCAGGAACAGTGAGCTAGAATTGCTTTTGAGCTAGGGTGGGAGTGAACAATTTCATCACAAAAAGACCGTCCGGTAGTGAAAAATTCAATTCACAAAATATGGAACTTATGAGCTTGTGACCGATGCTTCGGCAAACAGACATCTATTTCAAGTAGGCATGGACGTATCATCATAAACCTGCCAAAACTGTTTTGTTTCTTAACATCTTAGGCCATTAAAGAGAAGCAGAATACACTAAAGCATAGCAACTACATGACACTGAAATGTGCATAAAAATTCAGTAACACCAATTATTTGATGCTGCACTTTGCACTCACCTTCCACAGCATTTTTAACACAAAACAAAGCAAAGGAATTCAACAACAAGACAACAACAGAAAATTCAACAAGGATAAAGTGCCCAAACAAAACAAAAACAACTTGGACTCCTACACATCAGGCAATCACCAAGTCAGGCACAGTACACATACTTCTGGCTTCTGTTAAAAAGGGGTCAGGTTAAACAAACATTTTGTCACCGTTTCTTACCAAGTACCAATGCTTATTTCCATGAAAGTAGCCTAACTATGCCTTACCTAAAGAGGCCCTACTTCATCTCATCCTGCCTAACCTGTTGGTGTCACAGCAGCAGTTGTGAGTTTCTGATTCCCGCACAATTCTTATTGTCACTTGCCATGCACTTGACCAACTTAACCTAACTTAGAGCAGCCCATATGTTGAACGTCATCTCAACTCACCTATCTGTTGACAGCAGCGCTCATGATAAAGCATGATATAGCTCATTTTTTGGCTGGTTTCAACTTGCATTTGTATTCAGTTCATTTGCTTCTACCTGTTGACATCAGACAAAGTTGGCAACACACAAATGAAAACACTTAAAATCACTTTGAACAGCTTGTTCTGATCGCCATGGTTAGCCTCTGACAAGGGCAATAATGGGTATGCTCCACAAAACAATCGCTCTTCTCCAAAACTAACATAACTTTTAGATGACCATGCCAGTCTTGCTGCTTGCCTTTTCAGCTGTAGCAAAGGCATTTATCGAGGCTTGCTAATTCATATATAATGACATAGTTTGAGATGGTGGCTTCACATTTTCAATCGAATTGTCTGATTATTTGCTTAATGCTGATGTTTACCTCATATTATAATTGCTATGCAGCTTAGGACATTCCAGTGTTAAAAATATAGTACCTATGTACAGTACAGTCATTTGCCAGTCAGCCGACCATGACAACTATGGAAAACATCTGGCTAAAGCAGCCATGGAGAACCACGTCAAGAAATTTGGGACAAATAATCAAGAATATGGAATAAAATAAGCCCATTGCATGCCTTTTCGCATCATAATTTGTCCAGGACAAAATTCGATGGATTAAAACACCAAATGGCTAACTATGGTTACAAATCATGTGTTGAAAGCAGGTGAGGTAAGCAATTACTTGGTCCACAAGGGACTTACTGGCTTTTTCAGGGCACACTTCTTCCTGGTCCCCAAAACAAAAAGTCAGTACCACAGTTTGCACAGTTTGCGGACAGACAGAGTAATCCCACTCACCCCCCCAAATATAAATAGCAATCACGTCCACCAAACTACGAGATTAAAATGCGAAACAAGTAAGCGGTGTGCATGATAAACATTTCGGAGGGCAGAATTTCGCAATCAAATACTTCTGTATTAGCTGCGTCAGGTCTGTCCCAAAGCTCCATATGGCAGCATAAGGATAGCTTTGTCAGGTAGCCTGGGGAGATGGACACTCGAAAGGCTTAGATTTATCATTATCGAGCACCGCCATGAACGAAAAATGGCTAACCGAGGGTTTAGCAGCCTAAAAATGGCGGTAAAAATAAGCTTCGTGTTTCAAATTGTCTCCTTCATTCCCTGTGAATCGTTCACTCATGGGTGCATTTCAAACATGTTTGGACGGCTGGCAAATCAATCCAATTTATGTACAAAATTCGTGCAAGTTTGCAGTTGGAGCATCTTGCACAGAAATTGGTCAACATTTTGAGCAAAGATGGTACCACTAAATGCAATGGGAAAGGAAGGAAGAATAAAAGAAATACCTGGAGCAATAGTCTCTACCAGGCCTTGCTGGTGTTTGCACGATGCTCTGCTTTCGTGGTGTGGTGGGGAGGCAAACAAATTGGGGATGCGTGAAAACCTTGCGTCTGGCACACCGCCGCCGATTGTGATGCATTTTGCAAACAGACCAGACTTGATGCGTGCAAGCGGCTGGAGTCGCTGAGGGGTCTTGGGCTTGAAGGTGCCTGGCGCCCTTGCTCTATGCATACATAGACATGATTTAGATTTGGATGAGGCAGGACATAGCCATAGGTGTCCAGGTTCTGTGGAACCTTCTTTATGCTTGGCGGTTTCAAGTGAGATCGGTTTTGTATGACATATGAAAGCCTCAGAAAGGGAAATATGGGTCTGGCATGTGCGATTAGACAATGCCAGGGAGGAGTGTAAAATTCACATAAAATATGGAGAAAAGGAGTGAAAAATCTCTCCTCATAGGATGTTGCTAAGTCCCAATCTCTAAGCCTCAGTACCCAAAGTCGGCAATTCTAGGACACTGGTCAGGAACCTGCACCGAACAGGGTCTCCTCTGCCTCTCGTGGGGCAGCCCGTCCGCGGTCGAAACGCTGCCAGCTCAGCCGGGCACGCCGCCATCTTCGCGTTAGAACCCGAGGCCCCTGACTCGGTTTCATTCCGTTCGCCGCGGTACACATCCCGGCGGACCGGACATCCGGACGTGTCGGACAGCTCGGGATCTCGCTTGTGCTGGACCGGAGCTGCCACCCCCCCCCCCCCCCCCTCCTCCTCCTTGACGGGCGCCTTAATGGAAGAGCCTCATGTCAGTCAGGAACCAGCACCGGACGGCGTCCCACTGCCCGTTTTCTCTAGGGTCCAAATGCGTCGAACCGGGATCCCTGTGCTATTTATTCAACCCGCTACTCTTGGGACCTTTTGAAACTGTGAGTGGCCCCGCGTTGATCAAGGGTCAACCATCCCGGTCAGAGGGCCTTCAGCGTCAGAGAGGGGACCGGAAATCTGAAAGGGGCCGGTAAGGTTCCTCAGCCACAATCGAGAAATGCATGGGGCCTCAAGTCTTTGCTGAAAGCTCTATTGGAGTCTGGCTGTTGAAGGGTGGGAAGGGGGGGGGGGGGAGGAGAAGGACGACGAGTCCAAGAACCCATTGGGAGGAGCTTTTTTCGGAACCGTGAAGTCCAAAAATGACCATACTGAATGGAAAAGCAAAAATATTTCCAAATAAAATTCTGACAATACCGTAGCAGCGTCTAGCAGTCCAAAAAGCCCTCTCTGGTAAACTCGTGGACCCTCTTTGGCCGCTCAGTCGGGACATGCGGTTAAGTCATGCATCAGATTTTGCGCCAGGTAGTGGTCCAGAATAGAGCTTACCGGGAACAGCAGTATATTGTTCTGAACGCGATCTCACGATTGGTACTAGTTTTTATGCTGTTGACAGGTCAAAAGTCGAATTTTGCAGAAACCCCACTTTGAAACTTCATTTTATGTTTAAGAGAACAAGCCTTGCAGTGACGCGAACCATAAATTGGCGTGTGTCTTGTTCAATTCTGAGTACATTCTGTAATGCAGTTCTCTTGTCGCCCGCCTGACCCAGCCATAGATCGCCGTCCAGTGCTCATCACAAACTGCCGCTGCTCCGAAACCAGCAAATCTAGGAACACGTTTTGTTATTAAAACACGCACCATAATCACCGCCTATCATGGCGAAGGTTAAACGTCATGTTATGGCCGCGTGAGGTATCGGCAACGATTTTTCTTGAAACGATATTCCTCAGTCTGCTAACAACTGAAGCCATGGCGGGCAAAACCGGAAAAAAACAGTGCTTGCTACCTTCCATGACTGCCTGCTCCTAGCTTGACCCCACGCTGACCACGTCCCAAAAGACCAAGTCCCTCGCGACAAGTTGTGCTCTGTCCATGGGCTGGCGCCGAAAGGTTCCGATGCTCTAGAAACTTTCCCCGTCCGAACAAGAATATCTTCATTGACGCGCCAGACCGTTCGCACGCGCTTGACGACAGGCGGGTTGGCGCGAATGAAAATGGCACGAACAATAAGATGATCGACCAAGGCAACCGATCGCTGTTATCGCGTTAGACGAACTGCAGTGAACGCATAAGACCGAAGGAAATAAATAGGATCATAAGAGCTTTCAATACGTTCAGCTCCTTTCATCGTTTCGCTAAGCCTTTCATCATGGATGTAGGAGCACGCAGTGCGCTTACGACAAGCCCAGTGTGTGGGGCATGCTACAAATGCTCTTGAAACGGGAGATGCGATAGTGTAGGCGTTAGGCGACAAAGAATCGATCGCATACAGCAACACCAAGACAAATGTCAGAGCATCATGCTACTGTCGGCATTTAGCGGATAGGTGGCCAGTAGGCAGAAAGGTGGCGGTAGGTTCTGCCATTGAATTTGATTTCTCCGCCAATTCGGGGGGGGGGGGGGAGGGAGGCAAGTTTTCTCTGATGCATGTCTCGGTTAAGATGACAGCGTGCCGTGCATTTGTGTTTCTTCTCACATTGTTTCTTGCCTCCGTAATATCATACCCAGTTGTGAACGGAATTATATAACGGGAGATATGTGTCACCAAAATTAGAGTAAGAATGTGCGAATTCATATCATTTAAAGCTTAAAAATACATGATTGATGCTGATATCCCTTCTGCGTGTGTCATGTTGTACGCATGTGTAAGTACTTTCTCTCGCTGCATTAACTTCTCTTATTGCTGCATTGGATATCGGCACTGATGTTTCGTGAAAAGATGACCCTTATTTTGTCGGCAATTGCAACCATGTGGGGCAAGAATGTTTGCTTACTTCCATATTTGATTGCTCCTTGTTTTATCTCACACTGAGCCCGCCTCCGAAAACCAACTCCCACGCGTCAAGTCGCGATCTGTCTGGGGCCCGGTGCTAGACGACTACGACGCTTGAGAAATTCAAGGCGGGAAACATCCCCCGTCCGACCAATTATGAACGTCAGAACATTTTCATCCACGCGCCGAACTTCACGCCCAGGCAGGCTGGCGCGAATGAGAATGGCGCGAACGATCAGCTGATCGGCCAAGGCAACCGATGGCGGTAAACCCGTCTGTCAGAAGTCAGTTAACCAGACTTCACGTAAGGCCAAGCGAAATACAACCATGATACAGGTATATATGTATATATATATATATATATATATATATATATTTATATAAATTATGGATATGGTAGCTATAGCTCTTAATAAGCACAGTTCGTTTCATTGTTTTGCTACGTCCTTGGTAATGGAGGTAGGAACACCGTGTGCTCGGGGCAAGGGCAGCAGAGAGCACTTTCAACGGTGCTTATAGCAAATGTTCTTGAAACGGGATGAGCGGTGCAGTATGCAATAGGCGTCTAGCAGCGGGACGTATGTAGCAACACAGCGTGCGTACCTGTTCGCGTGCGTATCTGAACCACTGGTGGGTATCTGTTGACTTCAAGGAAGCATACGCTTAGAGCCTGCGTGGGGAGAGTTTAGAGACAGCATGGCCCAGTACACATGTTTCGTGCGAAGGGGCGCCAGCTACATAGCATGTACAAACAACACTTTTCGGAACATAGAATTGGGTTTTGTAGTCATAAACATCACACGGTATGTATTCAGATCCACACCAAAGTGACATGAATGTGGCTTACGCGAGGAGCCGAATGACAACCTAGGAAGAAATAACGGCTACGCTTTGAGGCGATGAGGCGATGAGAAGTGTCTTGTCAGCCGACCTTGACCAATGGCGGATCCAGAGTGGTAGGGGTTGGGGGTTGGATGGGGCTATGCCCTCTGTCTTTTAGGGGGGGGGGGTGCAAAATATGATGGTGAAGGGCAGCAAAATCTTCATTTCGTGTCCACATAACCTTTATTTTCAAAAGACCCCAAAATTCTACGGGCACTACAAATGATCACAGATATTTATTTTCGATAGGCACTGAAATCCGGGTACACCATAACCGGCCCAAACCCTTCATTTTCTGAGGGCACCAAAATTTCAGGGAGACAGCAGTGTTGTGCCTCCTACCCTGACGAAATCCTGGATTGGCCCCTTGGGCGGGGGGGGGGGGGGGGGCCCCAGAATGGCTAGTTTCGAGCACCATAACTTTCATTTCGCGGCACCATAACCTTTATTTTTCAGAGCCCCTCTATCTAAATGGGTATTTCAACTTTCCCAAAGCTTTCGTTTTAAACAGCGTTCAAAAACCATGGACATCACAATATCTATGCGTTTCACCCAGGCCGAATTCTCAATCTTCCTGTTCCACGAGAGAGCGCCACAAAGATTTCATTACCGGGTGCTTTGGCTTTTATTTTCCAGAGGCACACACTTCCTGAAGCACTACAAAGCAGGGGCGGGCCCAGAGGGGCAGGGCCATGGGGTCATTCCTCTTCCCCTTGAGCCCACGGAGGGTTGGACGCCCTGAATAGGCACCAAATGTCATCGCAAAGGGACAATACAACCCTCATTTCGGAACCACAACCCAAATTTTTATGAGACACCAAATTGCATGGGCACCACAACGTTCGTCCCATGGTCTCGACGAAACCCTGCTTCTGCCCATGCGGTGAGGGAACGTCAAATCCTTCATTTCGGGTCAACGTAACCTTTATTTTCAAGAAGCACCCAATTCCAGAGAGTATCAGAAAGGGCCCTGGCAGTAGGGGCTGGTGTGTGCAGCTCATTAATGGACATGCTTAGTATAGGTTCACATTATATGACTTTGCAAAATTGTCTTTCCCTAAAGAATTCTGAAAATATAGAGCTGTATTATTACTGATGCACATTGTACTGTCTTCACAAACTTTGTATGCAGGCTAGCATTGCTCGTGAGTCATTAATGTCATAGTCACTGCAACTTACGTGAGATGCTGGGTGCCGAGAAAGGTGGAAAGTATTGCTGTTGGCGTCTTGGACATTTAATGGCATTTTATCATGAGCTTTGTATGCACTGGCAGCTTTATCGCTTCCTTGCATTTTGCCCATCCAACCATAACTGCACGTACTCGTCATCTCTCCAGCGTCGTGTGAGGTCAGCATGTCTGCAGTATTATTTCACCGCATGTAAAATATTTCTGTCATTTTTTAGAAAAGCAGCCTGATGGCTGCAGCATGTTGCAGTCTGTGAAAGTGGAAGATGCATTTGCATCTTTCTCACCTACGTTTTGTGGATTCTCAAAACAGGCTGAGCAAGTGATACCACTTATTAGTTGTGTGCTTTGCTGAAAGTGGTTTGTATATTGTACCATGTGTTTTTGATCAGTCATGTGTCTGATGGTGAGTCAATACAAGAGAGCACGCTTGACTCATCTTTCCATGATGTTATTTAGATGAAAGTAGCATGGATTGCAATAGAAAAAACACATCGTTGTTCATTATGTTATGCCGCAATACAGCACCAAGATAGTGCCACAATGAAGCTATTGACCGGTGCCATTACACAATGTATCACATTGGTTGAGTAATCTATGTCAAACTTGTGAGACGGCAGCTTATAATTTATGAATGATTCGTAAAAATGTATTTAACAATACCAAAGGACTGTCTACGGCAAGAATGTCGTTGCACCACAATGATTACATCAGGGCTAACTTTTATTTCCATGAATAGTCGTAAGCAAAAAAATAAAATTATTGGTAGCGCAACCTTAAGATCTTTAGCATAGAGTAGTTATGCTTTGACAATCAACTCATGGCAAAATTCCAAATTTATTAATTTTCACATGTCACCCAAATTTCCAGCTACAAATAACAAAGACAATGCTACGAATTTATTCATTTTGGGACGACACCCCATTTCCAGTTAGAAACGGTAAGGACAGTGGCTTCTGTACAAATTACATGATATCAATGTCAGGACTACAGCACTACGACTACCACAGCAACGGTGGGTCGACAATAAATTATTTAAAAATCATCAACAGCGAGGCAGCAACAGCAGCAGGACAGCATATTGTGCTTTGATGTCAGCAATCTGCCATAAAAGCTGGTGATCGCTAGGTTACGCATGTCAAACAGTTCACGAAAGCTTTTGTTACGGCCAGCAATAAGACAAAAAATCCACAAATAACCCACCCACTGATTGCCCCCCCCCCCCCCCCCCTCCCCCCGGACACAGTCCCGCGACGTAAATGGACGGTTGGCGTCAGCTTTCGTGTGTTTTGAGGTATTCTTTAGGTCTGGCTGCCAGATGCCGCAAAGTTTTGCTGTGGTCACAAACCCATTTCATGACGCCATCAAACAATGACGTAAGGGGGCCATCTTCATAAAATGTGAAATTTTGCTACTCAATGTCTTTTTTGAACCTTGAAAACTTACCGATAGTTACAAAGAAGCATTTCCTATCATATTTAATGCCTAACTCAATATCTTCAAATGTGGAACATTCCCTATAAGAACTCTGAATTTTGTATGCAGGCAAGCAATGCTTGTGAGTCATCAATGCGGTAGTCACTGGAACTTGTGAGATGCTAGGTGCTGAGAAAGATGGAGAAGTATTTCTGTTGGTTTCTTGGATAACACTTAACAATATGTTTATCCTGAGCCTTGTGTGTACCAGGAGTTTCACCACTTTCTTGCATTTCCTTGATCTGACCATAACTGCAGGGACTTGTTATGTCTCCAGCGTTGTGCAAGGTCAGCAGGTTTGCAGTGTCATTTCACATCGGATATTTTCTTGTTATACATGTGTTATTTCTTGTGTGAACAACATTTTTGAGTGAAGCAGCCAGACGGCTGCAGCATGTTGCATGGCTGTGGAAAGAATGCATGCTTGACCCATCTTTTCATGAATAAATTTATCGTGAAAGCAGCAGGGATTGTAATACGAAAACAATATCATTGTTCACTATGCTATGCCACAGAACAGCACTGAACTAGTGCCACGATGATACTGTTGACCCGTGCCATTCACAATGTGTCACATTGGTTGACTAGATGTCAAGCCTGTGAGATAACAGTTTATAATTTATGAATGACTGGTAATAACTGGTTTGCCAACGCCAGAGGATTATCAAAAGTGAGAACATCGTTGCACCACAAACGGTTATACCAGGGTTCACCAGTAATTGCATAAATAATCCTAAGCAAAAAAGTGGTAACCCAACCTTACCACCTTTACCATGGAACTAACAATGTTTTGGCAATCAATTCACAGCAATCACACAGATTTATTAAGTTTTGCATGCAACTGCATTTCAAGCTACAAACAATAAAGTATCTACTGAGCGCATCACGTGATATCAATGCCAGGACTACAGCACTGCAGGCGAGGATAAGCCAACAATGCAGTATTCACATCCTCAACAGGCCTTGGTAGGTTTCGGCACGAGATTCATGACAGTCTTCACAGCACGTTGTGCTTTGACATTAACACGCGCCCGGGTGACCGGCTAGATACCCTTCGCTCGGGTCGGGGGGGGAGTCAATTTGACCCCCTGAGATCTCGGGAACTAAGAAAGCTAACATGAAATTTACAAACTGTGTTGACCTGTACGTGAACTCACTTAGGTCCAAGTTTCATGTTCCTAAGTCATGACCTTCGGGTCAAAGAAGGTCAAACGAGGTCAAGTTCCAGATTGGTCTCCAAAGTGCCCCAGTACCTAGATATTGGACTAATCGACAAAGATTACGCTAGCCAGTATGTTCCTAAAACAAAACGTCGACCTGGGTCATTTTAGGTCAATGACCTATTCTGACCTCTAAGAAGTCAATGAAAGATGTACAATGCGGTTTCTGCTATCAATAAACTCGAAATGAGCACCAGACACTATCCCATACTGCAAGCCGTGGAGTAACAAAAAAGGTTGGTTTTGACCTTGGCGTGACCTTCATACCTGACCTTAGGTCAATGTAATTTGCTCATTCAACTGTTGTGTTGCCTAAGAAAGCACCCCAGAGGTGTATGGCTTCGTCTAACACTCCGTTGTTGGATCAGATTGAAGGATTCCCTGGAAATTGCCCTTGCTGAAACCATGGCCTGAATTTGACCTGCCATAGGTCAGCATCCTTATAAGGTACATCTCACTTTTTGATGCCAAACAATTGTCTACAGCCATGCAAAATTTGGCGCGGCTACGCTGCGCCGTTCGGAAACCATTCTGGAAAAACCTTCCGCGGGGGGTAAATTTAACCGTCCCCCCCCCCCCCCACCCGAGCGCGAGTTAATAATCTGCCCTTAAAGCTGGCGATCGCTACGCTGCGTATGCCAACCAGCCCGCCAAACGTTCTCTTACGACCAGTACCAAGATAAAGAATCAACAAACAAGCTATTTACTAATCCGTCGCCCAACACAGCGCCCGCGACGCGAATAGCTTGACGGCGTCATCTTTCGTGCGTTTCGAGGTATTCTTTACGTCTGGCTGCCAGATGCTGCCAGTAATTGCTGTCATCACAAACCCATTCCATGGTGCCATCAAACAATGCCGTAGTGGGGCGCATTTTATAAATTTTGAAATATTGCTACTTAGGCAGGTTTTTGAAGCTTGAAAGCTTACCAATGGGTACAAGTAAGCCTTTCCCGTCATATCTGATGCTCATCTCGGTATCTTCAAATGTGGAACATTCTATTTAACCAACACCTAGAAAGATCATAACACAGCAACAGTGAATTTCTTTGCACCTGCCCTCCTCACATTACCTTATTTTTAAATTTTATTCCAATAAGGTACTGCAGCACAAAGCTATATGGGCAGTCATTGTCTATTAATACATTAAAGTGCACTTAGCATGTGACATTTATTAATTTACACATGAATATTCCTTCTACCAAAACGCACTACATATAAATGTTCAGGTGCATGGGCCACGACGACTATGGCGCGAGTGCTGAAACTAGAAAACGTGGCTTAGTAGGATCCACTTTTGGAATCAGATCCTAGCACTGATTTGCCTTTCGTAGGTTTGAATTAAAAATTACAGTATCCAGTCACATAACATTAAAACACAAAAAAGTGGGTGCTATCCTGTTCAATGGCGTAATCTCTTATTTTAGTCAGGTGACTGGTAGCCATGGGGAGTCATCCGTATCGTTTAACACTATCAAAAAGTGGCAACATCGAGCTGCGTGGGAAAAGAGGTGGTCTGGACACAAAGCCTGCATGACGTCATCTACATCATATTTGATGACGTCATTGGTACGGAAGCCTCTCAATTAGCCAGCTGACTACTACACAAGCCATTAGTTTCAATGCTGTGTATGTGTTGGTGGCGTGCGGCTGGCGCTTCCCGGTTGGACTCTGAATGAATGGTCCACGGTTTTGCCACGCAAACACTATTCTAGAGAGTAGATTGAATCTCGGAACAGATAAACATCATCAGAATTTTAGATTTTTCCGTGGGGTATAGATATATGTCTAGGGGTTAAACGTCATGCGACTTTTGTAGCGCATCGCGCATTCTGGCTGCCAGGCGTTTCACATCCGTGGGTTGCGATCAGTTGTCATGACTACGCCTTGTACGAGATCTCCTGTGCAGTTTGTTTTGAACGATTGGTAGCATTTAAAATGCTCGACCTGTGAATATTTTACTATGCATATGTGTACAAGCCCTGAAGTACAAAACACTGCTAACTGTAGCATCATAAGGCCCATATCATAGGGTTTTATTGTACTTTCTTACTGTGCTTGCATCACTGTGATAACAAGAGTGGGAGCTGTCACAAATCAGTGATGCAAATGTCCATGTAATCATACCTATAGACAGAGCAAATTCTGCAAGTTGAGCTGCTCAACTCTACCACCTAGCACAAAAGGCACAAACAAGCCTAAAGCTATCTAACAAGCCAGCTTTGGACAAGCCTGGTCATGGAATGTAATGCACCACAAACGCCGCATGACATATAACCCCGTGCTATGTCATCATGTATGCAACAATCGCACGCTCTGACGCAGCTTAAAGTTCCAGGACTCACGGCTCATTCCAGAAAGGTGTGCGAATAGTGAGAGGATGGATAATTTCTTCTCGGTCCAACCGGGAACCGCCAGCCGCATGCCACCAAAACATACTCAGCATTCAAAGTAATGGGTTGTGTAGCAGTCGGATGGCTAATTGAGAGGCTTCCGTGACACTGACGTCATCAACTATGGTGTATTTGACGTCACGCAGGCTTTGCTTCCAAACTACCTTTATTCTCACGCAAGCTCGGTGTTGCCACTTTTTCGGATCGGACGGTTCTACCTCATTAGATTGCCTTGCTAGTAGCTACCAACCTTTTCGCAGTGTCAACCAAAATGAAACTGCGGTTTACCAGCCTTAAGTCCTATGTTTAGTCTTGTAGTGACGTCACGCCTGCGTAGCCTTCCACACCACAAGCCTTGTCAAGCATGAGGGCTGGGTGGCAGCCGTAACCCAGGAACTGCATAGTCCATTTTGGATGCTCGGCTTGTGCATGGGACGCGGACAGGAAGGCGGTCATGAGTTAGCTATACTTGATGACTTTTCTAAACCCACAACCACCCGACTAAACCGTTAAATGCTGCATGAATATGGTTATGAATATGATTGTACTTTTGTTACGTTTGTGACAATCAATAGCTACAGCATTGTGAATGCGCGTCAAATGCCTTCAAAATGTTGGCACATCCAATTACAATTGGAATACCAGCATAATCAAATTTCCTACTGTCTCATGCACACTTACCGCTCTACATTTCTTCCAATTTAGAACAGAGATTCGCTTCAGATTGCAAGCACACAGGTCTCTTGTGTCCTGGACGGTGAAATCCAAGACAAACCGCACAAAACACGCTACTGTACCCGTATGAAAATTTACAGAGCGGTCCTATACTTCCATGGATCTTTCTTCGAGCCGGAAAAAGCTATTTCGCATACTCTGTAGGGATGGGGGGATATATACGGTGTGCCCGAGGTATGCTGTGGGGTATACTCAAGTGTCACTGAGTTACCCGCTGGTGTAAGGACCTTCAATGTGTACATTTTGTGAACATGTACGATGATACGCCAGTACCGTGAACATGCACGATCACATAGGTAGTCACTCCAAATATCTGGTTGTGAGATATGAGTGCATAATATTGGAAATAATTTGCTGGAACTTTGCAATGGGAATTTTAGTTAGCATTTGCGGCCATCACCATGAACATGAATGGTTCAAGCTCTCTTAAAAATGCTGTTCTGGAAGCACATGTCACGAGTGCTTAGCTTCTACGCAAACCGACGTCTGAAAGCAAGGACGCCGCATCGCCACCCACAAGAACAAGAACACCGTTCGCAGATTCAACGTCAAGCTAGCTTGACCTTGACCTCGTACGAAGTTGGACCAGCCAACTAGCGTCGTCTGGGAGAGCCCCGACTTCCTGCAGACGAGGTGGAGTGGTGCCTGGGCGGCTAAGTGGTACATTGACAGTACTAGCGCTATAGGAGAGGTGTGACTGCACTCAAAAAGGGTACTTTCCTGATTGGCAGGGTACATGAGCACCCTTGGGCGGGGTAACGTCACACCATCTTGCCGGCAGACCCGGTTGGCCCTGCCCTCATACACTGGCAGAACGGGTGAGGTGGTGCATGTCTTACCAGGAGGCCGGTGCCTGTGACGTCTGAAGTAGGCTGAAGGCTGTGAAGGTCAGTGGTGTCGGTATCAGTTCATGTCATATTAGTCAGGCTAAATCAAGTGACTGATGATGAAGGCTGAACAAACCCAAGATCATGCATACCGGCAAACCTATTCTATATTTTCCACCACGTTCCACAGGGCACCCCGCCGTTGCCTTGGAAAAAACTTAGTTTGTTTTGCTCTGGCAGCGTCGGGAACCGCATTTGTGTTGGCTTCAAACTTATGACAAGCTGCCTGAACGGTTTTGATGATCGTTTTTTACACACTCATGGACAACCATGTTAATCCAATGCCGTCGCGTGCCTCGTTGCTGACGCCGCCAAGGTGCAGGCCCTGGCTGCCTCCACTGGACTTGTGTAGCACTTAGTTGTGTGGCACGTAGCACGCTGTGTGGTGCGTAGGTGGCCATGATGAGCAGCTGGACATGTTCGCGGACGCCTTGAGCGCCCGCAGGTACAAGCGCCATACCTGCGCCAGAATGCCGAAGGCGTTCCCTGAGACGCACGTGGCATGCCACAGCCTTTTGCTGGCCAGTCTATTCCTCCACTTAAATGGAATGTTTCACATTTGAAAATATTGAGGTAGGCATCAAATGTGATGGGAAAAGGTTTCTTGCAACCATTGGTAAACTTTCATGCTTCAAAAACGACTTCAAGTAGCAAAATTTCGAAGTAAGCAAAAATGCGCCTCATCACGTCATCGTTTGATGGCGTCATGGAATCGTTTTGTGACGACAGGAATACCTGGCAGCATCTGCCAGCCAGACCTAAAGAATACCTCGAAACGCGCTAAATCTGACAACAGCTGGCCATTCTCGTGGCGGGTGCTGTGCCGGGTAGCCGGTCAATGAATGGCTTGTTTAGGGATTTTGTCTTGGTACTGGTCGTAGGAAAAGCTTTGGTGGACTGTTCGATATACGTAACGTAGCGATCGCCAGCTTTTATGGCAGATTATTAAGATCAAAGCACGATATGCTGTGAAAACCGTCGTTTAGTGTCGTGAAGCCCTCGCCGGAACCTGTCACGGACTGTTGAGGATGTCAATACTGAACTGTCGACTAGTCCTTACCTGCAGTGCTGTAGTCGTGACATTGATGTCTTGTGACGTGCGCAGTGTTTACTTTATTTTTTTGTGACTGGAAATGCAGTCACAGGCAAAAGTTAGCAATGAATATGTAACATTGCTGTGAATTGATCACGAATTTATGGTTATTGTTATGGTAAAGATGGTAACTTGAGGTGCAAAAAATATTTTTCTTGTTCAGGATTATTTATGTAATCATTAGTTATCCCTGATATGATCATTGCGGTGCAATAACATTCCGGCTAATGGTAGTTTTTTGGCAGTGTCAAATCAGTTGTTATCAGTCGTCCATAAATGATGAACTGTTTTCCATAGGCTTGACATAGAGCGGTCAACCAATGTGGTCTGTTGTGAAATGGCACTGGTTAGCAGTGTCATGGTCGCCTGCTTCAGGGCTGTACTGTGGCACGGCATAATGAACAATAACATCATTTTTGTACTGTAATCCTTGCAGCTTTCATAGCAAATTTCCTCATGAGAAGATGGGTAAAGCGTGAATTCTTGTATTAACTCCACATCTGGCATATGACTGGCCAAAAATACAGGATACAATATACAAATCACTTCCAGCAAAGCGCGCAACCAATAAGTGAGTTTACTTGTTCAACCTGTTTTGTAAATCCCCAAAACGTGGGTAAAAAAGACGCAAACACGATCTTGGCAAGGCACATTCTGCATCCAACGATAACGAAAACTAATCTTTCACTCACCAACGAATGTCACGTGACATTCCACCAGGAGCATCCATCCTCAATGGACAATGCCTAATGTGCATTGCTCGTTAGGGCGACAAGGGCGACAACGCTCGCCCACCAGGGCGAGCAAAGCGGGGCTAGCCAGTCATGACAAATGCAAACTACTGAAATCGGCGTGCCGGGTGCGGCTGTCCGCCAGGCTCTCTCGACTCTCGTCCGGCCAATGTCCGCGATGCACAATTGGGTGTGCCACGCCGCAGTGCTCCGACGGACCAGTGATGGTGACCTGCCTACGCTTGTCCACGATGGCCTCCAGCAGTGGGCGCACGTGCGGGAAGGAACTCGACACCTTCACCGGTCATAGGATGCACCTGTCGGAGATACGGCTGTGGACGCGAGACGTTCTGAAACCATGCAACAAGGTTGAGTAATAGCTAATTCACACTGGCATCCATCGCTGTGGCCTTTTGTTACCGACAACACATTTCCCAGAAAAGGATACTTCTGGCAAAAGCAGCTTAAAAACAAGCATATGCACCATATTGCACAATAAATTTTCGCCACTTTCATCAAGCCGCCAAATGATGACCTTCTATAACTTTATCCAAACTATTTTCCATGAATGAATTTCTGGGATCAGTGCCCGAAATACCAGAACCTGGTATGCGCCTTGGGCATATCTCGTCTTAGGCGTGTGGTTTGTAGAAGAATGTATGACGTTCCTTCACGTGTCATGTTGCTCGACAGAGTCCACCCCGCCCTCTGACATCAACTGGCCTTGAGCGGCCACTGCCACCGGATGCTGGCCATCCCAACCATGGACAAAAAAGCGAGCAACACAGCTGTTTCTGCTCACCCACCGTCACGCGTGCTAAGGCAGAAATACAAACTGAGGCGGACAAATGTTACTGGGAGTCACCGCCAGGTGCAAAAAGTTATTGAAATTTTTAAAGGCCAACCTTTGTAATCACAATTTTTTGCTTGTTCTAGGAAAACAACATAACAACTTTCTGGGTCGCGCCCAATCTCTTAAAGGGCGCGACAATGGCATATTTAGTTAAATACGGCTTTTTACATGATCACAAGACTACCAACTGTTTCCAGAATACCAGCCACTGTCGTGAATACCACAAAAAGTCAAGCCCAAGACTACATATTGCTGTGTCAACAGGTGACACATGTACTGCTGTGCTGGAGCATTCAGTGCGCCCCTTGCAGCGGTCAAGCCATGCAGCGCGCCCCAGGGGAGACGCCGGTGGCGCCGCGCGGCCGCCCCCCGTCCGCACCCAGTGACCGAGGGCAACCGCCGGTGACGCTGCGCGGCCGCCCCTCGTCCACGCCCAGCGCCCGAGGGCAGCCGTCGGTGACGCCGCGCAGTCTCCCCCCCCCCCCCCCCCCTCCGCGCCCAGCGCTCACCGGGTGCTCCAGCACGCGCTTCTTGAAGGCGAACTAGGCGCCAACGAAAAATGAAAGGCACGGACACGCCAAACCAGAGCCCGATCAGCCTTAGTGTGGTGAGGCAAGGCAGCACCGCCGACGAGTCGTACGCCCACGGCACGCAGTTCAACAGCAGCGTGATGCTGAACACGATCCCGCGTACGGGCGGCAGGCGGGGTGGCTCAGCGGGAGCACCATCGGCGCACTCCACAGCGGTCCGACCGCACCTACGATAGCCACGGCATCCAACTGAAACGACGACTCACCCGACCTCTGAGCACAGTGATTTCTCTCGTGTGGTACACAGGCATTGTCAAAGACCACGATTACGTCTGCCGCGTTCACCCACTCCACTGCGATTGGGAGCAGGACTCAACGGCACAGCCTTCCGCACACAACGCATTATCAGCCGATTCAAACGTGGCAGTTTTCCAAGTTTGGTGCATGTCACGCCCAAGCGTGTTTCCATCAAGTGCTAAATCTACAGCGACGCCGAAATCGCACAAATAGGATGCACGCATGAGCGGTTCAAATTATGTGCCAGCGCGGCGGGTGGGCGCTTCGCGACGTCCTCGCCGGCACACATTCTGTCCGGAGAGAGCGACGGCCCGATGCCGGCAGCGCGGCCGCAGCTGGGCACGGCCCACCCCAGGCACAGCGTTTACGTCAGCAGCACGTCAAGTCCCTACTTCTCGCCGCCACCTGCCGACTTGTATATTCGGGGGGACACGTAGCCGGCGGGCGTATGGACGGTTGGAGGTCAGCGTCAATACTGGTGCAGACTGTCAGAAACCAGCACCGGTGCTGGTACAGGTCAGCGACGCAACACAGGGAGGGCAAAAAGTAGTTAAATGAGTGAATTATGCGGATGTTTATTTCTTGAATCCACTTTCAGTATCCGATGAACGGTATGTGCCGATGCCATTACATAATGTATCCACTTTCTCAAAAATTAAAACGGCCTTAACAGCAACAACAAAACACCTAGACCCCCTGCTCATGCCACTGCGCGGACCGCCAAATCACAGTAATCCCCCTTCAAACGACGGGTGCCGTACAGCCCCGGTAATAATGTCACATCTTAAAAGAGCGCCAGGCGTGGGGACAGTGTCGCTGCAGTGTCAACCATGGCACGGACAACCATCACCACAGGGCCGGCCCGAATACGGCTGAGGCGCGAGGGCCACCACAGCGGCCGCCAGCCACCCATCGAGTGTGGTGAGCGTCATGGAGAGCACCTGGACACCGGAGCCCATCAGCACGGAGAGCAGCATACCGTGCCGAGGCGATCGAAACACGTCGCCGTGCACCAGCTTCCAGCCAAACCCTTCCGAGAGTCGTCGTCCGACTCGATCTGACGGACAGCCCGTCGACTGTCACTCCCCAGCCCCGGCCAGAGACGGCTGTCACTCCCTAGTCCCGGTCAGGGACGGTTGTCCTTTCCCAGCCACGGCCAGGGACGGCTGTCACTCTCGGCTGTCACTCAGCTGCCACCAGGGACGGCTGTCACTCCGCGTTCTGATCCAGCCGGCCTACGCACATGAGCCCAGCTACCTAGCTGCAAGACCTGTGATGCCCGACAGCTCTGCTACGTGCGGCAAACAAGCGGACCCAAAGCCCAGTCAACCAGCTGTCAGACATTTGGTGTCTGACGGCCCTGCTACACGCGGCCAGTGAGCGGACCCAGAGCACAGCTGGCTGGCTGCCAGCGCGCCAGCAAGGCCCAGCACCCCGGCAGAACAGCGGGGCAATGCCACGGGGCGTGCCACGGCCACGCCGTCCACCGCAGCAGCGCCACAACAAGACCTGGCCGTGGCTGCACGAGTCGCGCAATCTCGCAGCACGGCTCCTGGGCGGAGCCGGCCGTGCCGGCGGCATCGCAGGTCGGCGCGACCTGCGCTCCGGGACACCGCGCAGACCCCGCACCGTCGGCCGGCCGGCGCACCTGGTAGTAGCGAGCGATGCCCTTCTGCAGTGTACGCAGCATGATCATGGCCACCATGCCGGAGCGGAAAAACACGATCACCAACAAGTTCAGGATGGAGAACCACCGGATGTTGGCGCTCGGCAGCGAGTCCAGCAGGTAGTCTGAGCGCAACGACCACTTGAGATCTTGCGTCTGCTGGGAGAGATAGGGGACTGGCGCTGTCAGCGGCACAGTCAGCGGCGCGGTCTACCAGTAAACAATGGACAAGCACCGCCTATTGGAGCACGACAGACGGGCGCGGTCAGCCGAGTCATGTGGAAGATGACGGTGCGGGTGCACTGGATTATGACCGGGCGGCCAACTCAAGTGGAAGACGACGGAGTGGTTCTACAGATTCTTGATGAGGGGCCCGATCCTCGTCAAAAGTGATAGAGTATGAGTGCTGAACTCTGACGAAGGGTCCGACTCACATGGAAGACAACTCAGAAGGTATGCTGGACCTTGACATGGGCCCTTACAGACGCGAAAGGTCCTTGGGCAAGTATGCTGGACCTTGACGAGGGTCTCAGCACACGAGGCAGGTCCCAAAGCGTGCGGACGGCGAGCCCTACTCACGTGGAATGTGACGGAGTGGGTGTGCTGGACGCGGACGGCGCCAGCGGCCGACCAGTCGCGGCCGCTGATCTCCACAGCCGGCTGCAAGCCGTCGCAAGCCGTGCTTGGAGCACGGCGCCACCTGCACGCGGATTAAGCTCCCGCCCGCGGCCGCGCCGCCGTATCGGCGCGCCGTCAGCGGCTCGAGCCGACGCCAGACACGCTACACACTCAGGGTGCCGCACAACCCACCCGCCGGCCCGCCGCTGCTGCCTCGATCTCTGCTTCGTATGTTTCGGCGACAGCACGCAGGTGGGTCGTGAGAGAGAACACCATAAACTCAAAACACTTAAATGATCGACTGAACACTAGTAAATGATGGCAGTAGATTGATTGTGTCGTTAAGTGTGACAAAGATTCCGTGATGAAAATACCGATGCAGCTACAAAACACACCATTGTCTTGGAAGAAGTCGCCCCAGGCCTCGTTGACGCCACTTTGGTAGGTGATGTTGAAGTCCAGGTGGTTGGACACGTAATGCACGTTACTCTTACGTTGCTAAGATATGACACCATAAATAATCATAAACAGAAATATTTCAAGGACACCTAATCATCTCACCATCAAAATATAGTGATTACAACAACAACGGCAGAGGTCGGTCAAACGTCAGTATGTTACACTGATGTCACTGATCCTAATAGAACATGGGTCGCAGGGGAATGAGTGGGAAGGTTTTCAGGTGGCAGTGGTATGGTTAGGTTGGGTTAGGTTAGGTTAGGTTAGGTTAGGTTAGGTTAGGTTAGGTTAGGTTAGGTTAGGTTAGGTTAGGTTAGGTTAGGTTAGGTTGGGTTGGGCTAGGTTAGGTTAGGTTACCTTAGGTTAGGTTAGGTTAGGTTAGGTTAGGTTAGGCTAGGTTAGGTTAGGTTAGGTCAGGTGAGATTATGTTAGGTTCGGTTAGGTCAGGATAGGTTAGGTTAGGTTGGGTTAGGTTAGGTCAGATTAGGTTAGGGTAGGTCGGGTTAGGTTAGGCTATGTTAAATTCTGGTCTTTTTCATGCCTTCTTCAAAAGGCTTTTCACAGAAGAATTGCATGTCAACTATGTTGTGCAATCTCTGGAGCACTCAGACGTTCACTATCGCAAATATTGAGGTTTGCAGGTAAGAGTTTAGATGTACCTGTTTGATGAGTATTTATCATACTTGCTACCTCACAGAGGACAAATTAGGTGCAATTCTCTTCTGTAACATAAGGTACCAATGTCAACCTACACTGGACATTGCTTTTATTGCACGAACTTTCCCCAAACAGCGGCTTAAATTGAAGGCGACCGCATACCAAACCCAAAATTGCATGCGATGTTGAGACGCGTGTACTGAAAGACGTGACAGACAGACGTACGTACTCGTACGTACGTGTACGTGACAGACGCCCTACTGAAAGTAGTGCTGCGATATCGCTGATACGCCAGACACATTCGGCGTTATGTGTGCTTTTAAAAGTTTGGGAGCGAAGTACTCACGCGAATACAGCCAAATTATTTTCTCTTGCCCAGCGAGCACCACACACACACTTTTCTATCGGCATCCCGTACCAATGCAAAAACAGATGCGGTCTAGAAGTGAGGAAAAATACCCCGTTGAAGACGAGTGCCGCACAACCAAAAAGTGATCACGTTTACGTTTGCGACACGCATTCAGCAGTGAAATCTCACTAACAGCCAACCACTTTCCGCAATTTGTACCACATGTGTTGCATCAGCGCTTTTGCGAACGCATCAATGGTCATGCTGTTTTAGACCATACATAGAAAACGACCTGCCATATGACGGCGACCGCATGACGTTTCTATGACGTCACCATTTTCAAAGTGACTGAAATAGCCCTCAATAAACCTTGTTGCGCTTTTGCTGGCATATAACTTAGGAGCTGGAGGGTTTGGGTCTTAAAAAGGGCATAGCCGTGAACTGCATCAAAAGTTCCTCTAGATGGTTATTTCAGTTCAAAACCCCCACACAAAGGTGGAGCATTCCTTTGAAGCGCAGCGTCCACCGGAGCACGGACACATGAGCCTGGGTAGCAGCAAAAACGCCGCGTCTGCCACGATCACCTGCCACAGCCATGGTCCCAGTGATGGTTTACGGCAGCGCCTTTGAGTTGGGTAGGCTCAGCCTGCCGTTCTCCAGGCGCCGTTGCAGTTCTAGGCTGTAAAATACGCTGCCGTCGCTTTCGCGGCCAGCGCTGCCCACGAGCACGTCCATAATCTTCCAATGGGTACCAGCTGTCGCCATCAGGACGGCACAGATTGCCGTCGGAGGCTTCCACACAATTCGGAAGCCCCTTGCGAAACAGCTTCTCGCTGGCCATCCAGCGTGTCCCTGCTGGGAGGTACACAGGGCGACCTACCTCCCTAACGGTCGCGCGGCAACTGTGCACTATGTCGTAGTACGAGGATTCGGCTTGGAGCAGGCCACACTCCTACCTCGAAGTGAAAGCATTGGCTGTGTCGCTGCGCACCACCTAGCGGCACCTGCCGGCCTAAGTTTACGAATTCGCCAAGTGAGGGCCGCTTGCGGAGAACGTGCACGCCCTCCTGGCGGGCCGGCGCATCCTGCTCTGTTGCTTGCGTTACGAGCGATTCAAAGGTGATTAATTAGCACGGGGACATCTGTCTTGTCACCGTCGAGAGGATAGACCCGTGTACGTTCTGGAGCCAGCCGGGCATTCGTTCCGGAAATCGTTCGGTCATGCTCGGACGTGACTCCGTCATCAGGTGCAATTCCGTGATAAATGTGGGCTTATTGTGATCTGGGCTATTGTTGAAACATCACGGTCCCCACACTACTCAGTTGATCCTTTGAATAAAACTTGATTCAAGTGTGACTCACTTGTCTAAATTTTACTCAGTGTTAATATAAGCTTTGCTCATCACGATAAATATGGCTGCCTAGGTCACGGCACGTAACTGACTGATATGGTGATGAAGCACCGTCTGGAGTGATACCTGCCATGCCGACCCTAATACCGGCCTACCAGTCGGTTTCCGTGACACTCGCACGCCCCACCCGACGCCACCGTCCTGCCCGGGTCACCGTCAGTCTGCTGGCACGAAATTGGAATCTGCTGTGGAGTGCGGGCCCTCCGAGGTCCCTGCTCTCCTGGCTCGCGCCGCCCGAACCCCCCCGTTCCGAATAACCGCTGCCACCGACGCGATTGTGTTGACCTGTCTCTGGGATTTGAAGTTTGTAGTTTGTGCTTCTGCCGATAGGTGTCAGCATAAGCAGGCTGCGGCATCAGATATCCACATACTTCGATGGGTGGAATTACGATTATTCTTGCTTGACGTGCGCCGACGCTTATGTCGGTGCCGGTGTAACGGGGAGCTAGGCGCCAATAATCTGACCGCGCAATTATACGGTACTTCAGAGCGTTGCCGTGGGAAAAATGGGGCGAATCGTTTTCTGCATTTTTTTTTTGTGTGGTCAGGGGAGCCGTGATCACAGGATCGTGAAACGCAATGCTTTCTTTCTGACACCGCTGGTTTCCTGTTCAAACTGAGGGAAAATTGTGTTACTGCGACAGGACTTGGATCTTAGTTCGTCGTACCTCCTTCTGATCACTGATGAATTTTCAAAGAAATGTTTGTATTGTCAGGGGGCAGAAATCGCAAGCAGCTTTCACCCGAAAGTTCAAAATGATTTCTGCTCTCTTGGAGTGGGCATTGTCCTTTGATACGATTGTGACGCTACCAGATGCATATATATGCAGATGTTATGCACCGGAAGAGTTTTCATTCTCCAATGGGAGTAAAACGTTATGTCAAAAAGCAAAAAGTCCAATCTTACGGCTAGTGTGGCCTCCCCAACGATGCTTTCATATAATTTACTTCAAATGACGCGCTCACTGGGAGTCTGGACGCCTCTGAGGGATATAAGTAGTGTAGGGCCCCAAATCCGAATATTGTTTGTACAGGAACGTGCACGCATGAACGAAGTCCCCGAGAAACTGAGTTTGTAAGCTGCGTGAGGCGCCACCCAAAGCAGCCCTAAGGCATATCCGCTCCTTGGTTTCTCTTCAGAGCAGCCTATTCACAGGCGCAGGCTGCTGTCCTCCTTGGTTCTCTCAGCACGGCCTATTGCCAGGCGCAGGCTGCTGTCCTCCTTGGTTTCTCTTCAGCACAGCCTATTGCCAGGCGCAGGCTGCTGTCCTCCTTGGTTTCTCTTCAGCACGCCTATTGCCAGGCGCAGGCTTCTGTCCTCCTTGGTTTCTCTTCAGCACGGCCTATTGCCAGGCGCAGGCTGCTGTCCTCCTTGGTTTCTCTTCCAGTAACCGGCCTATTGCCAGGCGCAGGCTGCTGTCCTCCTTGGTTTCTCTTCAGCAACAGCCTATGGCCAGGCGCAGGCTGCTGTCCTCCTTGGTTTCTCTTCAGCACAGCCTATTGCCAGGCGCAGGCTGCTGTCCTCCTTGGTTTCTCTTCAGCACAGCCTATTGCCAGGCGCAGGCTGCTGTCCTCCTTGGTTTCTCTTCAGCACAGCCTATTGCCAGGCGCAGGCTGCTGTCCTCCTTGGTTTCTCTTCAGCACAGCCTATTGCCAGGCGCAGGGTGCTGTCCTCCTGGGGAGACATCACCGAGGCGTTGGTCAGCCCGTCGTTGATGTGCCACTGACACATACTGAACGCCAATTGACGGCCTTCAAGTTTGGAAACTGTGCTCACGAGCGCCAGATATGGACAACTCGACAGTTAGTTTTTCTTACGTGATCACTGCATGGTTAATGGAATAACGGTTCTGGATGGTGTTATTATGGCGTCATAAATGCCTGGGTGACCTTTGAAATAGTCTCCCCAAAAGGTTTGCACACTTTCGCGGACGTGTGGCTCAGAAACTAGAGGTGTTCAGGCCTGATAAAGGACAGGATTGTGAACGGCACCCAATGATCTTAAAGATTTTAGTCCAAAACTGCATTGCAAATGTGGAACACTCCCTTTAAAGTAAGGTTTTCCACGCTGCTCGGTGGCTTCAAGGCTGGAAACCTTGGAACGGAACAACTGCCCCGGATGAGATCGATGCCCTCTGAGGACAGCTCAAAGCGTTGGGCCATTTTCACAGTCTGCGATCACTGCAGCATTGTTACAGGCAACTGCACCAAGATAGGAGCCTTAAAGCTAAGCCAGCTGCATTGTAACTGCATGCCTGTGGCAGCCTGCTGGCAAAAGAAGGCATGTTTTATTTTTCGCAACGCATCGAACGCTACAAATATCTTATCATTTCTCATGTACTGCATTTTAGCGGTGTATTTAACTGATAATTCCGTTTTAGCATACCCCTTTGATATCAAAGCTCAGTATAAAAATGGCTTGCCTTCTAGTACTCTTGCGACGCTCCCTCCACACTGCATGATGACTCCTGCATGGTTACCCTTAGTTACTAGGGCTGCAAACATGTTGCCACATCTTTTGGTCACCTGCAGCCACATGGTTCAAGCGGAGCCGCAGTTTGTTTCGTTCGCGTTCAGTTCAGCCCGGACGTCCACAGAGCAAGGTTGTGCAAGCCGGCTGCATCCAAAGAAGGTATGTTTTGTTTTCCAATGGTTAAGACACTGCCATTGAATTTGTGATGTACGATGCTTTACAATTTGCAGTACAGTTAAACATGCATCATGACGTATCAAGTTAAACAGAACAGAGCCATGCGAGCAGGGATGTAGTTTCGTAAAGGGTTGAGGGGGGAGGGGAGGGCGGACCGCAAAAAATTCGACACTTTTCCCCGGGCGCAGCCCACTTCCCGAAGCTTAAGGGGGGGGGGGGGGAAGGCTGGAGCCCGCCACACTGAATAGAAAACTCCATCCCAGTTTCTGAAATGATTGTGTCTGCTACCTACCGAAGGGTCACGTGGCGAAAAGGTGAACGGAGAGAGCACATGAGAACGGCCATTGTGCACGTGACGATGGAATAAATGTGCCTAGTATGAGCAATTTTAGGGAATAAAAACCCACTAAGTCATAGTCTATGGGAAAATGTCCCACATTCAAACTGCTCTTGGATGTTACTTACTGTGCTTAAAACGTCATGCTTTCAATACAAATACATGTTTAAACGTTTACACGGAGGGGAGCATTTCAGCGGCGATAAAGTAGTTGACAGCATACTAAAGCTACTAAAATTACTACAAAACACTAAACAAGACTTATTAATAGTTGATCACAATGATAACTTAGTTGAAACAGTTTTGTGGTGGTGCATTAAAGCATTAGCGCCGAGTCCACGACCTTGACATTAACAATGGGTCTCCCAACAATCATTTTGGCAAAGTTCTGGCTCTTTATGCTGCTGAAATGTATGCTGAAAAGCATGGATGGATACTTGTACTGTTGTTGCCCTGCGTATCGTTCCATATTATACCTGATACCAAGAAGTTATGGCATGCTTTATAAGCATTTCATGATATTTCATTTCCAGTTGTCTAGATGTCATATCCTGTGGATATATCTTATGTCCTGTCCTGGATCCTGGAGATCCTGTGCCATATGGCGCGTTTCAGAACTTTAGAACTGGGTCGCCTATGCGTGCGCATGCGTCGGCGTGGGCGTGGGAGTGGAACAGCGGCTCCGGACCTCTGTTTCTGCAACAAAGTTGTCCTCAATAGTGGGTACAGAGCCTTGAAACTTGCACCGCCGAGATGTTCAGGATTTTGGGCATCAGAAATGTTGGGCAAAGACCAAGGTCTAGAAAGTTAGCCTGGTGAAACATTTCCAGGAAATAAGTATTTGAGACTGCCTTCACCTTCCTTGCGGTCCGGTATGGTGTGTCAAGGAACAGCTTGTTTTTTTGGCAGCTAGCACGTGCTTTTTAAGGGATGGGGACTTACCCACATGGGGTGGCGCCCTTAGCCTGTGATCCGCGCGCCGTCAGTCCAAATGCTCTCGCTGAAAGTTTGGTGTCTTTTATTTCAGGCGTGCCAGTACACCTTAATACATGCAATAGTGATGAATGCTTGCTGTACCGAGCACCCAAATTACGTCTTTTCACGAAAGACATCCGTCGGCGAGAGCGAGCAGGTGTTCATGTGGTCCTACCATGTCATTAATGTCGAAGAATGCTATCGCACTCTTGCTTGTGGTTTCTGAATGCAGCAGAACTGCTCAAGAATCATGCCCCAATAAACATCTAAATGTTGATCCAAAAAGTATTTCATCCGTTGCTGCCTTTCACACTGTTGATCAGTGTAGGAAACGAGACGCGCGCGCTAAACATGACTTGATGGTTGGACCAGGGAAAGTTGCTCTGGGACGATCGAGGGACGAGAAGGCGCAGTCAGTTATGTTTCTCCTCTTACTGAGCACGAACCATTGCTTGGAAACCAAGCGTTTGTGGCCCAACTTGAGCGTGACCCAAGCAAGGACATTGCATTCTTCGTTGAAAGGTATCGTAATGTGGGGGTGGATCGGCATACTCGCGTCGAAAGGGGAGTGCTTTTGGATTAATTATGATGTTACGGTGTTTTCACAAGAACTTGCAGTGATTTCTGCCTTTTGCGCAGTCAGCTTCCACCCGTCCTGTTTACCACACATGTATTCATTCACGGAAGAACACATTCTCATCAGAGTATCAATGGCCGTGAAGACCAACGAGACGGTAATCCCCGTTACCGTAACATGTAACGGATTCGGGGCCCAGGGCCAGCGACGTGCTCCATGCACCCGGCGGACATCCCGGCCTCCTAATTTTCCAACTAACCATATTTACAGGCCGCGCGCTATTAGATTTCGCTAATCCTCCCATTCTGAATTTCTTTCAGGGACGCGGTGTGCGCCGCGGGACGCTGGGGCGCACAATCCCGTCGTAAATCGCGTGTGGGGGCGTCGGGATCCGCGCGCATTGTTGCCGGCTGTGTTTGTGACGGGCGCCTGGTCGCGCCCCATTCACCTCTGCCGCGTCGCACCACGTCTCGCTACAAATGAGCTCTATTTTCCGCTACTTTGTCAACTCGGTAAAAGGCGAACCCACTGGTGGGTGGCATCTGAGGGAGGTAGGTGGTCCACGCGGCATCCGTGTGGCATTCGCACAGTACCGACCACCGCAAACAGAGTAGCTTGGGTTTCAGACAAGACCTGTGGTTGGTTAATCTTGAACCCTCGGCCGAGGCAGAGCCATACATGATCATGGGTGCTTTAACGGCATTTTCGTTCCCGTTAATCCCATGTTTGAATGGAATTTGTTTACTTTATTATTGAAGTTCAAAGTACTTTGATGATATTTTGAGGTATTCTGCTGAGAATAAATGATCTTCAATGGACTCCGAGACATTGGCGAAAGAGCGCATCAAACAATCACCTGAATATACGCATTATCCAAATTACGGGTGACTCCGTCCAGCCTATACCTCAGGTTAACTGGGGCGACGGGCGTCTGCCCGTCGATCCACCCACCCGTGGCAGGATGGGCTTGAGTCACTTTAGGTGCTCGCTGTTTATTCTAGACAGACACGGCCGGTGACAGGGGATGCGCTGAAGGTCAAGTGACGTCAAAGTGCATGACGGAGTGTGCGGAGCATTGCGGCGTGTTAAACTTGCGCTACCACGTAGCGCCGTTGACCTGGAACCGCGTGATCGGATGGTAGACATCAGGGCTCAGGCCACCACTGCTAAGCGTAAGCTCTGATCCCAGAAATCCATGCATTCAGACGGCTCGGATTAAATCTTTCAAACAATCGGCGTTTCAATGCAGCGCTCATGGCGACAATACTATGAGCGCTACCTTACAACGTCGATATTTGCAGAACATGCCCCAACGTATGATAGGTATCGTTGTCCAACCATACCTCCGGACATACTGAAGGTCGGTAGCCTGCAGCCTAAGATAAAAAAAACCACCAGCCTCAAATCCTGATTTAGCTTTAAATGCTGTTCTCGCTGCTAGCTGTGTTGTTAGAATGGCCTGCTACCGAAAAGTGCATTGGTTTAAATGGAGTGTGTCTATTGAATTCGATTTTCTCAAGCCTAAGGAGAGTTTGGCAGCTATCTACGGTTAATTTTGGTTCATAAATGTGCATGTGGGTCTTGCAACAGTTCTGATTTACTTATTTTTATCGATCCCATCGATGGCTATGCGTGATCAAATACGACCCAAAAGGTAAGCCAATCAGCGGGTAAGAAAGGACAAATGCACTGGCTTAGATGTGGCGAGTAACTGCGCGCTAGATACATGACCATTATTTCGGTTGCTAAGTAACTAAAAACAATCACAATTTTCTAGAACCTGGTGCAGCCGATTGACAAGACACAATCCTTGATCTCCATCCGCAATCCATATCGGTGTATAGAGGGCCGACATGAATTGGTGACTGTCAACTGACCAGCCTAACCATAGTCTAAACCCGTAGATTTGCAGCACTCAGCTGAATGTAAACAACAACAAAAAACGTAACATAACGGCCGATCAAGTTTCGTTCCCGCGATTCCCGCGATCGCCGCGATTGGACGTTCCCGCGGATATGCGAGTTCCTATCAGCGCTGACAAGCGACATCTTCGAAAAGCCATTGGCTAGAACTAACAATGCCTCCTCAATGATGTCGATGTGTTAAGCGGTGAACATCGCCTTGGGGCTGCCCGATAGATTCGTTCCTCTATACACACCAAAGAAAATTTCGGGCTGTGGCAAAATGTCGTCAGTGGAGGCGAATTTGTAGAAACTAATAACGGCAAAATTTGTAAATCGAAATTTCTTACCATCCTACGTGCACAGTTAAAAATCCTAACTTGACTAAACACACTCCCTTTAAGTTTGGCGGAGAGCCAAAGGAGATTCGCCCCGCAGGTTTGGCTTCTTCGAATCGAGATCCTGAGCTTTTCATTAAGGTTTCTGTTGCGGATCAAATCGCGCGCATCGGATGTAATGATAAGTTAAAAGAACAAACACATGAGATGCTTCCTTTAAGAACACGTTGGTTCTCGGTCTAACATCTCCGCTTTTCAACGTAAAAATAAAGACTCCATTTTTGGAAAATGCTCACTAATTAAACCAAAAAATGCGGCAGCTTTAAACAGGTGAGTTGTAGAAATTCTGGCCGTTCTTAAAACTCAAAACAAATACACTTCTATTGAAAAGGGTATTTATAACCCCACCGAACTGCATTAACACTAAACGATGAAAAAATACGTACAACAGGCGGTCAGTTTCCGAAATTTTGCCGACTACTTGCCTAATGACATTTTCAAACCCTCTCCTTCCTAGTCGGCTCCTGCTAAACCGGCGTTATTGGGATGACACTAGTCACCACCTTAACAAATCAAGCAAGAACAGTTATAATTTTCCATTGCTACATGACATCTTCTCCATGATGACCAACCACCCCACGAAAACGCAAACGGCGTATCAAGCCGCCTCCCTTGTCGGAGGCCTCACTGATGTCAGATTGGAAGAACGGGTACATGATTAGAAAAAGTCGCATGTATTCTATACTAGTTCTAATAGCCGTATCTTGCGGTGCTGCAAAATAGCAGGCGTTCCAGACAAGTACAAGGTTGAAACGAGGGTGCCAAAAATATGAAGCGGACGATCGTCATGTTTTGTACTATTTTTGCTTGTTGCGTCGTTTTTTGGTGCGACAAATTTCAATATCTGGTGTGGAACGGTTCAGCAAATGTTATGGACCCAAACTTATCCCCAAAGCCGAACACGTTTCTTGTTCCAATTTTGCCAGCGACCAACGTATTCGCCAGATCCCACTCCCCTACCCTTCCATCTATGGGAGTCTATAGGGGTTATACAAGGGTGTACTTTATGCAAAAAGCTCGTAGAAACCACATCAGTCTAAGCGAGGCATCGATTCTGCTATTTGTGGGATATCATCTGATACATGTGCTTGTGTGGCCCAAAAAGCACGCGGCGCGCCACCATGAGTAGCGAAGAGAAAGTAGGCCACATGGAGCACGTGGTTTTGTCAGCTCCACACTCTAGTGATGGTTTCTTTCATGTTTTTTCACAATGTTAACAAGTTTGTATAACTCACTTTCTAGACTGATATGATGCATATTTTGTAATTTGATTCTGAAGTGAAGATATGGCGTACGAAACAACTGTGACATTTTTTAGAACATTTGTATTATACTTGCGGTAAGACAAGTTTCAGCCGGAAATCTTGACAGAGCCTCGCACACCTTCGTCACAGCAATATGGTGAATTTGAGATTATGAATTATGACGCTGCACTTTCAGATAGTGTGCTTTTGGTGACTTAGTCATATATAGCATTGCTGTCACCAAAACCTGATGTGTCTTCCACTACAATCTTCTACAATTTGGTAGCACACTGTGTTGATGTGCTACCATTCTTTGTGTCTCCTATGGTATTGCGTTACTTGTTTTTTGGCCGTTTATCAGGTACAGTGTGCCACTTTTGGTGAGCATGTAAAAAAACGTACTTTGGGGAAACCTTGGGACTAGTTATGGCTTATGGTATTACCAGACAGTGACAGCACCAGTAAGCTTGATTAAGAAATGTTTTACTCCTTTCGAATCCAAATTGCGCAGTCAACATGTTGGCACAGTTTTGGATTCTTCTGGCTTTGCAGCCCCAGACGTCGTTCCTGGAGCGGGCGATTTTGGCACCTGTAACTTCACGTGAGACATGCTTCGTAGTCTTCTCGATTGTGCGCAGGAATTCGCATCCGTCTCGTTCAAACCTGGCATTGAAATAGATATAATAACCAGAGCAGCTAAGAATACCAATAATTAATGACAGTGCCTGCATGTGTGTGCTGGTCACACTTGACACCACGAAGTACATAAGACATGCCCAGCGCCAATTGGTAGGCGTAGGGGTGGTTTTCTTTTAAGTTGGGGGGGGGGGAGCAGTTCACCAAAATATTTGGCATTCAGCCTCCGACTTTGAGAAGAAAGTGAGCCAAATCTGAGAAGAAACAAACCGGTTTGCTGGCGTCCTTTGGGGTGGGTTGCATAATTTTCCACTGCTTATTTCCCGGGGGCTGAATCAAGCGAGCTGAGTTGAGTTCAGTATGGATTAGAGGCCCCTACTCATTCGGCGATGGACATTGGCGCAGGCACTCGCAAAGCATGCATATACATTATCATCATTGCAATAATGATGTATATGATTGACTGCATGACAATAATTGTGTTTTAAACATCAAAACATGGTAGATAACAGCTTGTAGACAACCAGTACATGGCTTCATGCTGAAAGCTCATTGTATGTTTCATCTTTATTATGTTTAAAATGTTATTATTGGCATAAGGTTTATCATGCGTGTTCTTTTCACGGTGTATATAAACATATCCCTCTGAGGCCCCCTGCAAACTAAAAGTGTTATTGTAAGAGTACAATGTCAAAGGTTATGTCAGACTGGAAAATGTGAAAGGGGAGGGGGGAATCAATTCCAATCTCTTTCGCATGCACACCGAACTTAGCTTTATCGACCTTGTACGACGAATTGAATATAACAGTGGTTCAGTGTCTACAACTACAGGTTTTGTTTGTTTGTTGGCTACTTAAAGAAGACGCAATTCAGAGAACATGATTACAGAAACGTAAGGGTAGTGGGTTCCCGTACGCAAATGTTTACCAGGATTGCTGAGCAATCAACGGCGTAAAATGGCTTGCATGATTCTGCCAGCAGAGCCATTACAGGTTTGATGCGTTGCCGGAGCATCAGAATTGTGTCATTGCCGGATTGGGATTAGGACTATCTAGGATGGCAATGTAATGAAACATCAGTCAAGTTAAGTTGCATTACTGCTATAAATCATTGGCTGATGTTGACGAATAAGATGACTATGCCGGTATGAATTTGAGATATAGTATGGTTTGGTATAACATAAACCTTCATTTACTTTCATTACCCTCATAAATCCTCCGAGTCGATCGTGCAGTTAGTAACAGTAGCGTTACAATGGATGGCAAGTGATAAACTTCACTATAGAGTATAATTTTCCAATATGTTAACACACATTTTTGGCGCATGTGTAATTATAAATTATTCTCTGCAACAAAGCAAAAAAACCAGACGACGTCTTTCCCACTATACAAACCAACATTGTTGGCATGTTTAATCCAGTCACACTTTTGTCTAGATACTGTATTGTCTATCGAGGACGTTTGAAGTATGACACGCCAGCAAAGCACAGTTGTATAACACTCCCGTAAACGTCACTTGTTGTTCAAATCATCGAAATGCCATATTTTTAGCTGTTGGTAACCTGCCCAGCTCCACACCCTGTCGTGCCCTGATAACATGGGTGACAGTGGTCACGTGAAGAGCTGTCGACCGCCCTGGAAAACAATCGGTAAGCATGTCACGCCGGCAACAAAGTATGGGAACTATACAACAGCGAGCGCCGCACGCTCCGCACTCTGCTCAGGAGTCGGTTATTTCCAGAATGACTAGCCGCTCGCTGACCGTCGTAATGCCTAATGTTAGATATCAAAAATGATCACTTATCGTCGGCTACGCCGGTAGGTGGACTTAATAAAACTTGTGATCTGCACCTTGCTTTTTTTCCCGACTTCACGCGTAACCATGGTGTTTGCCTTCAGTAGCAGGCTGGACTTTGAGTTAAGCTGAACTAGACGTCGATCGCGCACGCAGACGGGGGGCGGTCCGCTTCGCTTCTTCTTGCTGTACGTGGCCGGACACTGCAGGACCTTTATCTCGTCGTCTGGTGTCCACAATCCCTGGTTCTGTCGGGCACTTAGCCGCATCTTTGCTGGTTCACCGACTGCTTCACACGCAAATTCCAACCCAGACCCCGTCGCTGGTCTAGACTCTGGTTCAGATTGCAACGGCCCCACATGCTTGTGGCACTTGCTCGTCCAGAGAGTAGGGGCTCCTCTGCAGGACGAGCCCATCAGAGACGAGTGCGTGGTGCGCCTCGTCCTGCCGCGTGGGCTCCTCCACTGCGGCCCGTCCAGTGCTGGGTCACATTTCGACCTGCCACGCTGGTCCACACGCTGGTTCCCCCGCGCCGGTCTAGCCGTTGTGTTCGGCGGGCCGCTCTAGTCCTCCAAGCCCCCGCCGACCTGGTCGAGGCCGACGCGGTCGGCGAGAGCGCGGGCCCGACGCCTGCCGGGCTCTCCTCCGACGAGGCGGCTGGCGGACGGCGGCGAAGGCCCCCGGCGGCCGGCCGACTCCCGGGTAGCCCTCTGCTGTCAGGCCGAGCGGCGGCAGGTGCAGCGAGCTCATCAGCAGCGACGGCAGCAAGCCAGCGGGCACCGGCCGGCATAGCGCGTCCACGCCGACCGAGAACGGGCTGTACCGGCCCGACGGCACACACGGAGCCTGCCGGCGGAGCGTGGGTCATGGCCAAAGGGCAGAGTCGCCTACTGTTGGCTGTTGTGGTCTGTTGTCAGCGGTCAGTCCTCTGTTGTCAGCCGCTGTCACCTGTTGTTGTCTGTCACTCACCTGCCTCGGAGGCTATAGTCCGTTGGCGAATCCGGTGAGTTACTTCGATCGCCCTAGCGTATTTCCATATCCACATGCAATGTGCGTACGTGCTGAAGCATTAGACCCTCACTCCGACATTGGCGGGGGGATGCGGAGACGACGACTGAGGCGAGTTGATCAATGGCCTTTTGGTCACATGTCTGCAATCTGTCCTCCCGGAGGTCGGCACGAGAAGTCGGAAAGTCCATGTTGCTGCTGTCACTGGTCATTGCCACCAGCGCTCCAGATGTCACGGTCAGCACCACCAACTAGCCGCCGACGTCGGCTGCGAATTATGATTGAGATTCTATGAAGGTGCGAGATGCCAACACATGATTTAGCTCACAGATGGCGGCCACTGACTATCCCGATGTCAGATCGAATCATCCTATGTACCAGTCGGGCTCGGCGTAGCTCGATTAAGAGTGTCGGCCTCACAACCGTCAGGCGAAAGTTTCGAGCCTGGCCTCCGTCGAAAGGTCTCATTGCCCCCCCCCCCCCCCCCCACAGACACTGGTGCGGGGAATTTCGACGCTTAATGACATTAAATGCTGACGTGCGCCGTTAAACCCCCCATAAGAACAACAGCCTGGCCAGCGTGAATGAATGCTGCTCAGCGACCATGTCAGACGCCAACTGAGTCATGACACATAGGGAAGTATTTGGCCGATCCGTGCGCCAGTGTTTTGGGACTGAGGCTGCTACCTGACATGAAGCGGTTCATGAGGCAGCGTGCCGGGGCTCCTCCGTCGCAGCAAGTCTTTCACGCTTTCTCGCCCATTTCGCCCTTTCGGTTCTGGAACCATACCCGGGAGGGAGATCGAAGTCGTCAAAATCAGTCCTCCAGAACTCACAGCAAACCCGACCAAATCCTTTTTACACCCGAGACGTGACCTGTTCAAGCGGCCGTAACCATCAGGTTTCTGTAGGCTCATGTGATAGCCCAATGCTGTTCTTTCACTGGGGACAGCAGGACGCTTGTTCCGAGGCATGTGGGGCGCGACAGCGTCGTCCGGGCCCCGTCTGTGCACTCCGTGGTCTCGTGGATGATTCCAAAACCTCAACAAAAGAGTTGTTACCTTTTGGAATCCACACAAATAAACCTTGTCCATGCATCAGAATGTCCGTCTTTCAGATGCCCGGTTAATACGGAAAGGGCTTCGATGACTCATATTCCCTGAGCTTATTCGCAAATAATATGGTTTTCAAGTTGACTGGCAGTGTTTCTGCCTTAGACGCTTTCACTACGGTGGACAAAATAAGCAAATTTATATCGTTATTACTCAGTCTGACTGTTTTCAAGGCACATTCGAAAATGACGCCTGTTGGTCAATGGTGAACCGAGATTGACGCCTGTGCAATTTGCACTACCAATGCTCTATTCTTTACGCATCGGTTTGCGTGTTGCACCGCGAAGTGTTTTCGGCCATATATTACGCTGTCTCGTTAACAGTCGACTGCTGGCACATGTGGGCCGGGCACAGATTGGGCCACTCAGCGGCCTTGAGGGCAATAACTTAGCCTGTCGGTACACCTCTCTCCAGGTCTCCCAGATCTAGTTTGCCGAAAGATGACAACAGTTATTGAAGGCTCACGCCAAGCGGGTTTGTTAGTGGTGTGCATGTGTTGCCTTCGGTTCCCCTCGTGATTAAACAGACTTTCCGTGGTAGCAGTTTTTCATTTCTCCCTCGCCCTCTCTCGCTCTCGCTCTGAAGTGTGTTGGTAACTATGCTGTAATCCCTGCCCGGGCTTCTTTATTTGAATGTGTGGGCTCTACGATCGAAACGTCGGCAAACTGGCTTTTGCAGATTTTTCGGTCTTGGACCTTCCTCAGGTATGTAGGGACGCATGACATGGCTTTGCAGCACCTTTCTTAGTCCTTATTTAATTACTTCGCCTTTCTTAAGTCCTTAAAATGACATATCTACCGCTTCAAAACATAAAAAAATTATAAAGTACCGTTGAAAATGTTAAAAATGTCGTGTGCATACAACGGTCGCGCAAGCGGAATCTAGATCTTACATTAAAATCAGGAGTACGAATATCTAACCAAGCCAGGACTAAGCCAAACTTATTGCAGCAGCGCCAAAACCAAGTTCTTGAAGTACGTGCTCGAGGACAAAATTAACAAACCACAATACCTGGTTAGGCACAGCTTCTAATTTATCTTCAAATTTGTTGTGAGACGTGCTCGGCCCGCGCGCCTGCCGCGTATATTGGGCTGCTGCCTTCACTTGCTTTGGAAACTGCTCACTGCAACTGCATGTGCCACTGCTCACCCGCCTCGTGAGCGGGTGAGCAGTGGCACGTGCAGCCCCTTTTTTGCTCAAAACGATGATCCACTTTGGATAGCTCTAGTTCTGACGGCCCGTCACGGGTCGGCGCCGATCGGCCGCGGCCCGCCGCCCGTGCGCTTCGAGTTCCAGCCCCACTCCACGGCCAATCATGGCCGCCAAATTGCCTGCCATTGCCGGCCACGCCACTCGACGCATTAGATGATTCAGTGTACATCCAGCGATGAAAAGGCTCTAATCGCCGCTCACTCGACGTCAGTGCGCGGCGGTGATTGCCTCATTCTGATCCATTACGAGCCGGAAGTGGGCCCATCGATCCTACCGGGGAGGGCTGGGACTGGTCCCAAAACTGGGCTTCCCCCTCCGAGCCGGCGGCGTGAACAGCTGATCCGCCGACGCCCACCGAGAGCACATGGCGAGCCGACTGCCGACCGTCGCCGCCATGCCGGTCACCAGGCGTCGGAGATGTCCATCGCGCGCGCGGCGCGGCGCGCTGAATAGCGCTGCTCGAAAGCTCCCCGCCAACCAACCGCAGCCGAAAGTTGTTGGCTGCTGGGCGCTGCTAGCGCACGTTGCCGGCGTACCCCTCCCCAAATCCGCTACATACCAGAAACACAAGCCTGTCCCAGGTCACGAGCGCAAACGCTCTCCCCACGTCAGGCCACCAGCGCGCCCTGCCGACAGCCGCGGACCGTCGAGTGTTCGCGTCGCGTCCGCGCCGGCGCCACCGTTTGTGGCGGATTACGGCCAGCTGGCGGCCCGCCCCATTGAGACCCCTCCAGCCGATAGCATCGCCGCCTTTGAACGCGCGGGCCCCAACACCGCGCCGCCATTGTCGCACTCGAATATGTAATACTGTATCCGACGCTAAATAGTAAACGATCCTGGGGACGGCCGGCCTGGCCGACGACCGAACGCTCCAGATGAGGCCATAAAGACGTGCTAATGGTTTTCGTTGCCGCAGCTGATTCAGGACCACCGTCTGCGCCACCACCGGATTACAGAGCCGGGAAGGCGTTTGTACACGCGGCCGCGCTGGGCCGGGACCGCTCTCACGGCGGCGTGCGGCAGGGGGTAAGTATCTGATACGCGCTGTTTGTGCTCGTGAAATATCAGCAAACGAATGTGAACACCTCTGTTGCGAAAGTCTCATCAGTGAAAAGATCTAGACGCGAGCTTGTGTGGTAAGGAGCATGAACTTCCATATAAACTTCTTGGCTTTGACCCGAACCACCTCCATCACGCTCAACGCCGCCATTTTCCGAGGGCAACCAATGAGCGCTGAGCACGGAGCGAATAGTACACGGGCCTTTCTGAGCTTCACTGGGAGGCAAGGGGCCTTGGGTGATCCTCACCTGGACACGGGCCATCTGTGAGCTCCAGCTGGGAGCAGGGGCCTGGGATGACTCTCAACCTGGACACGGGCCTCTGTGAGCTCTAGCCGGGTGGCCAGCTCTTCGCGGGTGAACACGTCTGGGTACTGGGACTTCTCGAAGGCCCGCTCCAGCGCGTGCAGCTGGTACGTGGTGAACGTGGTCCGAGAACGCCGGATCTTCCGCCTGCATCAGCCGATAGCGTTACGTGAGATGGAGTACTGAAGGTGCTGTTTAAACACAGATGTAATACTTTTGATACCTTGATGATGGTGGGCCAAACCATGGTCGCACCGCGGATGCATTAGTGGACCGCAAAAAGGTTGTTTTGCAGCTGTTTGAACCGGTCAGTAGCATGCTAAGTATTCCAATTGTTTGTGGGCAAACGCAGTGCCACGCTGGTCTTTGATTGCAGCAATAAATAACATTGCAATGTGGTTGCTGCACTTATCGCCGGTAGGTGAACAGTGCGGGAATGAGTTATGAGGTTGCCTGCCCGCGCTCTTGGGCATGGCTGGTCTTTGTCGCCCTTACCCGGGTTTTTCCGATGCGTCGTACAGACAGTTGGCATCCAGTCTGTCAGCAGGTCCAGCGGACTCACCATCAGTAGGGCTGTCGCTAAACAGTGTGCCTGAAACGCCAAACACAGGTCGATACGTCACTATTGCGCAGAAGAGCGGCACAAGGTCCCGTTCAGCAGATATTTGATTTCGCTATTATGCCCACGGGAGTTCTTTTGCCGAAAACGACTGGCATTCACTACGCAGGGAGTAACTGGCTAATAACGCTTTGCCGCATCTAAGTTTTCAACATTATCCAGGCCTGGCTGCGGACGGCTCAGCTCAGTACCCCTGGTCAGTTAATACCTTTAGTGCCTTGGTGTTTCTTGCCCTTCATAGTGCGGCCACAACTATGTGTTTCAGGTTATCTCTAATTGGCTAAATTGTGTGGCAGCATCACGGGTCAATATTTACGCTAGGTTCATTCGCCTGTAGCTTCCCAATTTCAGTTCGGGGCACATGCCTACCTATGTACTATCTCCGTTTTCGCGCCGAGGACATTTTATTATTATTTTTGTACGTTGGCAGTTTTGACAACGGCTGTAAAAGATGTTCATTCTCCTTGAAGGGCCAAGCAATGCCATTAGTTATCAGTAATATCAGTGAATTCATTATTGCAACCTATGTTATTCTTTCTCGTTTTTGATGCATCCTGCCTCTCGCATTGTGGTCCGTCTGAGCCGGCATGTGAAACAACATGGTGACCGAACGCATGCCGAAATGGTAGATTGGTAAGTTTTAGTCGCTCGCTGTATTGAAACACAATTCGAAACCAGTTTCCAGGTACAGTCCAACACTATTTAGCTGGTTATTAGTTCAATCCATCACCTGGGTTCCATGTGCACACGGGCCGCATGGTATGGAGGCTCTGTCCCAAAGCCATGCAAATGAACGGGCCAGGACTGAACCCGGGTTCAATCTCCATGGGCCGCGGCCATGCAAATGAGCGGGCCAGGACTGAACCCGGGTTCAGTCTCCATGGGCCGCGGCTGGGTGTGAGCATTAGGCGTAATTTTTGGTGGGTGATCATATGGGTCCAGTTTTTCTTCAGTTTATATGGCATCACATGGGTACATAACATGCAACACGCCCGTCCGCCGCCGCCGTCGCCGACGCACGCATATTACATGAACATTGCGACTTACCTGACACTTGTTACGACTGGTCCCGAGAGTTCGTATAGTTATCCTGGTACAGATTACACCCTCGGGTGTGAAACTAATCCTGTTTTATTGCCGTCCGTATGATGAGCGACCTCGGGCTGTCAGCGGATTTCCCGCCGACTCCCGGGCGACGGGATTCGCGACGACGAGTCGCGAGACGCTGCGCGACCTGTCGCCCGTAATCCCGTATAATTACCCCGCTTTTCGCCCAAATCACACCTTAAATGGCGCAATTAGCACGGCAGCTTTCGATTTTTCGTCTGGCCGCGCGGCATGAACGGGACCGGTGGGGCGGACGCGCGCGGTATGCGGCGAGAGAGGCCGGTTGGGGTGGGGGAGGCACTCATTCACGGCTCGCCGCGGGAGCCCGGTCCGGTCCGCGTGGGATGCGACACTGCGGCGGCGCAAGCCATGCCAAATGGTGGCAGACTTATGCAGACGCGACATGGGTGGGACATTTCCGCCCTATTAAAATGTATGCGCACGTGGACCCGTGGCAGTTGAGCATAGAGGTCCTGGGGATTAAGTCTGATGTTTCCAACGCGATGAGCACGCTCTCCAGGTGATCTTCATGTTGACGCACATCTCCACGAGTGTGGAGTTGTTATCTTGATATTCGTCTAAAGGGAATGTTCCACATTTGAAGATATTGAGCCAGGCATCAGATATGATGGAAAAAAGCTTACTTTTAACTATTGGTAACCTTTCAAGGTCGATTCTAAGTAGCAAAAATTCAAAATTGGTAAAATGCGCCCCATTACGTCATTGTTTGAAGGCGTCATGGAATGTTTTTGTGATGACAGCAATACCTGGCAGCATCTGGCAGCCAGAGCTAAAGAATGCTTTGAAACACACGAAAGCTGACGCCAACCGGCCATTCTGGTTGCGGAGCTGTGTCGGATGGAGGATTAGTGAGTGGTTTGTTTGTGGACTTTTTTGTCCTGGTGCTGGCCGTAGGGAAAGCTTTGGTGGACTGTTTGGCATACGCAACGAAGCGATTGCCAGCTTTTATGGCAGATTATTAATATCAAAGCACGGTATGCAATGCTGCTGCTATTGTTGCTATGCTGTTGATTGGTGATTTTGTCAGTACTTTATTGTCGGCCCATGGTTGCCTGCAGTGCTGTAGTCCTGACATTGATATCATGTGATGCGCACAGTAGTTACTTTCTTAATTGTTTGTAACTGGAAATGCGGTGTCGTGCAAAAACCATTAATGATGTAACGTTGTCATGAATTGATTGCCAAAACATTATTGCTATGGTAAAGTTGGTGAGGTTGGGCTACCAATATTTTTTTCCTTAGGATTATTTATGCAAATAATAGTTAACCCTGATATAAACATTGTGGTGCAATGGCATTATTGCTGTTGGCAGCCCTTTGGCATTGTTAAATCAGTTGTTGCCAGTCATTCATAACATATAAGCTGCTGTCTCATAGGCTTGACATAGATTAGTCAACCGGTGTGGTACATTGTGTTTTGACACGGGTCAACAGCTGTGGCATTACCTTATTGCTGTACTGTGCCCTGACATAATGAACAATGATGTGGTTTTTGTACTGTAATCCATGGTGTTTTCATAAGAACTTCAATCATAAAAGGTTGGGTCAAGTGTCCTCTCCTGTACTGACGCCCCATCTAACATGTGATTGACCAAAAACACATGATACAACATGCAAATCGTTTTTAGCAAAGCAGACAACCAATAACGTAGCATGACGTGCTCAGCCTGTTGTGGGAATCCACAAAACGTAGGTGAGAAAGATACAAACATATCTTTCACTTCCGCCGTCACGCAACATGCCGCAGCCAGCAGGCTGCTTTACCAAAAATAACAGGATAATTTTACATACGGTGAAATGACACTTCAAACATCCTGACCTTGCACAAGGCTGGAAACATGACAAGTGCATGTAGTTATGGTTGGATGGGCAAAATGCAAGGAAGTCATGAAGCTGCCAGTGCGCACAAGGCTCAGGATAGAAATATCATAGCATGCTATCCAAGACATCAAAAGCAATACTTTTCTACCTTCCTCAGCACCCAGCATCTCACGCAAGTTGCAGTGACTATGACAATGATGACTCACGAGCAATGCTCGCCTGCACATAAAATTTGTGAAGACGGTACGATGTGCATCAGTAATAATACAGCTGTATATTTTCAGAATTATTTAGGGAAAGACAATTTTGCAAAGTCATATAACGTGAGCCTATACTGAGCATGTGCACTAATGAGCTACACGTACCAGCCCCTTCTGCCAAAACGACTTGCTGACATGACACGCAATGGATTAATTATGTCCTGTAATACCTCAATAGGCTCAAAATGTTGGCAAGGTCACAATGAAGCACCAGCTTGCCTTTGCACACCCCTGCAACGTAAGTGCTAGCTGGTATTTCTCTTAGTTTGTCAGCGTTCCTGTGTAATGTTCAAACACAAACATAAAGGTAGAGGCAGGTATCAATACGCAACATCTTATTGGGAGTCAGTAGACTTAAAGAATATCAAAACAATGTTCTCTTTTAGAACCATAAACCTCGCACGCAAACTCCCCATCACATCAAGATTAATGCAAGCCGCTGGCACACACCAGCTATAATCACACACATTTCGAGCTCCCGATTCACACTCTTTTGTCAAATAAGTGTGATCTTACACTTGCACAGCTCACGAAACTATCAAATTGCATTTTTTCCGCAATTTCCGCACACATTTTCAGCCATGACACCGCATTTCACCGTGACCTCCCTTCAAAACAACGTCCCAACGGGGGCTCATGGCCATGCGGCCTAAGAGTTTGTTCTTGTAGAACACAATTTTTTGTTCAAGATTTGAATTTGTTGTTCAGTATGTCTGAATTATTTAGTGAAATATATATATCTAAAATTTACTGTTATGTTAAAGTTATTCGAATGTTTCCCTAATTTATAGTGCCTTGCTAAACCACAAACCCGCGCAAGGTCCTGTGCCCCGGTACACAAGGCGCCAACCGAGCTGTCTGTAAGAGTGAAGTCAGTAAAAGATTTTAAAAAAACGCCAGCAGAGGAAAAAAGACAGATTTGCCGTCGCGTCTCCTTTTTTATAACTTTCGGGAGAGTGCCCGTCTTTTGGGTGCCGTACTTTTTTGCAGACAGTGGCATTTTTATAATACTGACCTGTGACCTAGGAATAAGGAAATATGACCCGTTCACGGGTGTCGCACAACCCGGAAGTGTCCACGCCTATGTTCGCGACACGCATTCAGTAGCGAAATCTTGCTAACAGCCAATAATCTTCGTTGCATTGTATCATATGTGCCGCATCATCGCTTTTGCGAATATACCAGCAGCCATGCTGTTTTGAACATAAGCAGAAAACAGCCTGTAGTATGACCGCGATCGCATGACGTTTCTACGACGTGGTTGACGCCGAGGCAACTTTGAAATAGGCTTCAAATAAACCTTTTCGCACTTTTGCACGCGTGTAACTCAGTAACGAGAGAGTTTTGGGTCTTAAAAAGGACATGACCGTGAACTGCATCAAAACGTCCTCAAGGTGGCTATTTCAGTTCAAAACGCCATACAACTGTGGAACATTCCCTTTAAGTATCGCAGCACAACTCTCTCAACACTACCAAAACAAGGCCGTCTGAAACGCTGTGAGATTCAAGCTTCTGCAGGGCCCGCCCCTTTGGAAACCCTCTGCAGCATGCATAGGTGTTCTGCTCGGGCACGGCAAAGTCAAGTTGCACCCCAAAGCGTGCGGATTAAGTCACCAAATCCTGCGATTTTGTGCATTAAATCCTGGCCACACGTACTCTGAACAATCGAGCGGGCTAACAATCGCCGGGGGGGCATAGGCCGTGAATGGGGGGGGACATCCACCTTTTTGTTCTTATCACTTGCTACATCACATGGGTACGATTTAATCACTAGTACCTGTTTTCTCGCAATCCTTCCGAATAGCCCAAAATTTGTATTTGCCGCTCCCGCGGGAGAAATCTCATTTGACTTCCTGCTCACCACTATGAAAGTAAAACATTTCATTTGCTTTGCTTTCTCCAACGTGTGTGTTCTGAGATGTTGTGCAACACACTAATGCATCAAGATGTTTGACAATAATTAAAACGAAAGCTTGGAACACCCTGTTCAGAAAAAAAGATATGCGAGCATAACGCTGCCATCCCGCGAGGGGAACGAAACCTTATACTCCTGCTATGATTTCTCCCCTGCCACTTACCACAGTGGCTCTTTTCGAGGCGCACATTGGCTTGGGGAGTGGGCGTATGACATGATCCATCTGACACATTGGTTCAAACTTCAATTAGTGCTTTTCTCGGTAACAGGCCCTTGCCGCACTGGGCCAACCACAACCGTCCTTTTATTCACCCCGGTACAGGTACGTCGTACGGATGCAATGACGATGGTGGTCGTGACTGCAGGGAGGAAGCGTAATGCTGTTACAAAGCGTTGATGGCCTTATTTGGACTCTGAAATAAATAAAAAATATAGTTTTATTTTTGCTTGCCAGTGCTGCAGTGACACTACCCAGTGATATTATTAGACGTAACTGGTCCTAGGGTTTTTGGTCCGTAACTGGTCCTGGGGTACATTTTTTAAGATATGCCCCGAAGGCTCGATACTCCCTTTAAGTCAGCACGGATCTATAGGTGCAAAATGACCAAAGCAGGCATCATCGGCATCGGCAGGCATTTTTGGCCTTTCCCTTTCACCGTTCATTTCGTGGTTCCGCGAGAGTTGCGCTCAATGTTTCAGGTGGTATTCAGCAACCTCGAATCTCGCCCCCCAGGATTCGTTTCACCTGATATGAATAGCTGACAACAACCCCCTCCTCCGTGCTCCTTTACACGGCTCGAAGCTCTACGAGCGCTGACCTCCACAGCAAAATTTCACCATGCACTGGGCTCACTTGTACATCCACAACCAAGAACAGGGTGGGGCGGGGGGCAGCAGTGTCTAGTCTGTTAAAAGGGGCCAATGAGCCTATGCCACACACAAAGAGAAAATGGTGGGAACAAAAATGTCATCAACCCCGAAATACTGATGTTGAAACTTGTTGAAACTCAACTGCTCTAGAAACTGCAAAACAGGAAACTTAACGGACATTGAATTTCCTAAGAAAACGAACTGATTGATCGAACCATTATATATTGGTCAGCTAGCACCTAGAAACAGGTTCACGTTAGCACTGGGCGGCTGTGTCATAACATAACCCAGACCAAAAAATCCTCCAACGGATCGAAGGCACAAAAACCGGAGACACTGCTATTCGTTGTCAGGGCAATACAACACCGGGTACTCTAAAGTGTTGACAAGTGGGTATTGACACATACTTTAAGTATACCAGACTCGGGATTAACACCAAATTTAGTATGTTGTACCAAAATTTGGCAGTGCTGTGCTAGCGGCATCTTTGGTTTGTTTGTGACGATTAAGTGCAATCATGTTTCTCAGCCGCAGGACACTTGAAGTGCGGTGCGGTAGTGGGTATGGTAGTTGGAGGATCAGATTGTGTTTAAGTAATTTAAGATGCCTCCGGGCTAATCAGATGTATGTTGTTTTTGCCAAGTCACGTTATGTCTCAGTTTACATATTATGACTCATTTAAACGTTCTGCATCAAAACTGATCATGTTATGCTTCAGTTACTGCACAACTTGCCAGTTATGAATATTGTGGCCCAGGCTACCAGCTGTTGAGTGCTTGTGGAGTGCTGCACGCGAAGTGATGGGTCAAGGTGTGCTCAGGCATATTTTGTTGAAGCAAAGGGTCTTGTTATTTTTCAATATATAAATGCTGAGATTGTTGTCTGATTGGTATTTGAATATTCAACGTATGCAATGATAGCCTTTGTCCACAGTGGCGTTACCACCCATAAGATGGGCGAACCAGTAATTTTGTCAGTTCAGCACAGCTGCGTGATTGGATTAGATGTGTTTAATGAGACATGGAAGGCACTATAAAGCAATGGGAATGTTTGGTATGATGCAATGTTGTGCACATACCTGATGTGACATTTAACCAAAGGAGCGATCAGCCTGCACTGTTTGGGAAAGGTCATCTGATGTCAAAAATTGGCTGAGCTTTCTGGCATAATTCAGCTAATGTGAAACTGTAAGTTACGTTTTTTTCCCAGATCAGAAGAATCAATGTGCGTGGTTTACTGGTCGGCTGTGCTAAGAGCGGCCCCACCTCACTTCCATCTAATGTCTTTTTCTCATTGTGCCTGGGCACCTCATTTTGATTGAATGCTATTTAAAGTTGTAGTTTTGTGTCTTTCCTTCAAAAGTCAAGCCAATGTCATCAAATGATGCTCAAAGCAGGTGATCATGGTGCGATAGTCACTCTTACCTTAATTGTTTTTTTGTAATGTTTCTAGCAACAATATGAGAAGGGCAAGCCAACATCTGCTAGTGCATTTCGACATTGTTGGAGGAGGCCACCATCACAAAATGCAATCGCTCCATGCAACTGCATGCAGCACAAACCTGACATTGAACAATAGCCCGTGCTTGGTAAATGTATCCAACGTAACCAGCAAATGTTGTAGTTAATATATTTAATGAGTGCAATGGTTCGTGTTGTACCTGAAATGTACAGTTAGTCAGCAAGATTAATCATTTTTTTATGATTGATGCTAAGTCTGAAGCTGAAATAATGAAATCATGTAGGATACAGGGCTATCCATTTAAGTTCGACATCATCGAGTGGTTGGTTATGCAAGGGAAGATTTCAGATTTGTGACATTTATAGAAACTGATGTTTTATGTCAAATGTTGCAATATTCCGAATGCTAGCTGTAACCCTATCCTCAGCATTGTATCTGTAACACAACATCATGCATGATTTATATCAACACAATTTCCTTGTAAGAATATGGGCAAATGTTGAGTACGAGGTGGCACAGAAATATTATATCAATACAACATGTTGCATTTATACACAAATGTGTATAGTTGGGGCATGGTTTGGGGCAATCTAAGGTCCATTGAGAATTTGCATTGCCTTGAGCCAATGCTACATATGTTTCAAATACTGATGCATCTTCTAAATCTGTCTAAGCTGCCCGTTTCACTCCAGCTGCTTAGGTGTACGTTTCCTACTCTGAGATCAATGGATGGAAGTTGAAGTTATAAATTACAAGGCTTGATGAGAAATAGAAAAAAATTATGTCATATGACAGCTCGAAATACTTATTTAGCAGGTTTTGTTATGTGAAAGCAATCTTTTCAGGTTTAGTTATTCAGTGTAGCCAGTGATAAAATGTTAACCTTAACAACTTCAGAATCTAACACAGTGTCTGGTCCTATTTTTGGCCGCGTTGGGGACGGCCAGCTTGGGATCGCTACCGTCGCGATAGGTTCCATGCGTTAGGCATAATAATGCTATGCACCCCAGCCATGGGTTGTTGTGTGTAGCCCGAGGGCCGCAAAAAACCTGCCAGGTATATTGTATAGATTTAAAAAAGATCTCATGCGCATTTCTTGTAATAACTCGCAGCACGTTTCACAGCACGGCAGCTGCATCTTCAGGCTATACATAATATGCATATTATATATATATATATATATATATATACGTATACAGTTAATAAGAATATTGTTCCACTCAATAGTGTTATCACCAGTCAGTGACCGTATTCACTCCGTGTTCCATCTCAACTCTGCTGAAAAGAGTATGCGGCAACGGGATTCGATCCCACGCCTGGAAATCGCGGCGAATGCATGGGCCTACGATTCTCATGAAAAATCGAAAATGAGTGCTACGGCGCACACTTTTGATCCCAGAAATCGAAAGAGAATTCTTCAAGCTTCATTTCTATGCACTTTTTATGCACATAGATGTCCCATATTTAGATAGCCGTGGGCCTGAAGAGGGCATTTTAACATGGGACTATAGCTAGTCGTGAAATGTGAGCCGTTACCGCCATATTTTGTACTAGACTTTGGACCCCCCACCCCCCCCCCGATTCGTGATATGGAACTGCACTGTTGGACAGAGGGCTCAGGACTTAGGCTTCAAGCAATGCTTAACAGCTACTGATTCAAAGGCCAACACCACAAGCGCAAGCCATCGCGGCGAAGCTACAAATTGGTAAATCGTGTAACCGCATTCTGTATGTGGTGAGCTTTGACTTATGCAATTTTCTTGCGGTATTTTCTTAAACGCTGGCGGTATTTTTGCATTTGTTGGGTAACCGATTGAATTTCTGGACATTTCCAGAATCGACTCTCTTGTGCAGTGTTATCGCAATCGCCAAAGCAATTGCCAAGGCCTATGAACAATCGCCCATTTGACGGTTTATCACTAATGCTGGCGACCCAGATCAAGCACCGACAACTTTCAGGGAGGACTTGCTGAAGCCTAAATGATTGCTCTTGCGCTCTATGGTGCTGAAGCTTCCACTGCTGCCACTCTGGGTGTCATACGAGTCTTTGTTGTCAGAATTCTTCCCACCATTAAATGGCCTAGATGTCTAATAATCGGTAATACACATGAACCTAGTCCTTTAGAATGACTTCATCCATGAAGATAAACCTGCTACAAGAAGCATGGTTTACATGATCTTGCCTTTTGATAAGGTGGTCATACTAGCAAGGCTTAATACAGCATCTTAATCGATTTTTGGTACATAGTAACCATTTCACCACATCTTTGTGATCAGCAGATCAATATGGTAGTGTTAGTGAATATAACAGTGTTGTAAACGGAACTTCGGCATACCTCTCCCTGCGTGGCATCTTGCTCGTGTTCTTTTTTTTTAAAATTCACCTGCATTCAGCTGATGCTAAGTAAACAGATACTCGCTTCCTGCACTCCGCTTGCGCACCTAAAGCCTGGTCATGCCATATCATGTGAACATACCCATCGAAACGCCAAAAACTTTGACAAATCAGAATTCAGGGCTTATCCTTCAAAACACAAAGATAAGCTCCCTCCAGGATCTCGGCTACTTGGGTTCGCGCCTGCGAAAAATATTTGGTCGTTTCTAAACTTGTTTAGACGTTGAGGAGCAACGTCCCATTTGAAGCCGATTAGACTGCGATGCTGATGATATCAAATAATAATGACACTGCTAGTGATGTGTGTGTTTGGTTACCTAGCTAACCACCAGTTCAGACGTCAGACACTTGCTGCATTTCATTGGCCCAGCATTCCCTTTTTTGCTCACAGGGGCCGGGGTGCGGAAGAGCAATGAGGAGGCTCAAACCAAAATTGGGGGGGGGGGGCTCAGGCTCCCGAAAAGTATACAAAGTAATTCACTGCACCACACCTTGCTACAGCGCGGGCTCAGTTAACACTGCACAGAGCATTAGAAAGTGCGTGTGGTTCACCCAAAGCGTGGAACAAGCAAATTACATGTAATGAACGAAGCCTAAAACGACCTGCCAAAGTAAAAAAGCTTTAAACCCAGACGCAGCTGCTGCACTAACAACACAGTTACACTTAACAACACAAGTACAGCCGTTTTGGCGTTATTGACAGAATGAACTTGACTTCATGGGCCTCAGAAGTCCTAGTCTGAGCGGAGATTCCGTTTGGTTCTAATGATCTGAATAATATCGGCGGTCGGAGTAAGGTATTTTAGGCTCTCATATAGGATATCACCAAAGGAGCTCGGTCACAAGGTTCATAAACGTTTCGCCACATGTGAATAAAACTGTCTACGCAATTCCAGTTGAACACCTTGCCTTTTGACAGTGATGAACAGTTGCTACAACGAAGGAATTCTGCAATAAGTTTTTCCAAACTGTAGATCTGAGCCCTTGAGGACAGCTGCGGTGCAGCAGAGGTGGAAGCATATCGGCAAGCAGCGCGCAACAGCATGTTTTTGCCTCTGATTTTTTTTGGGGGGAGGGCCCTTGTTCCTAACCTTGAAGCATTGTAACTAACCGTAGATAACCAAACTCCAGTTAAAGGAGTCACCCGTGCCTGAGCTAGAGAGTAATACATCGAGCTCAGAAGACTTCTTTCTACATAAAGATGCCCGTGTTCTGAATCATGGGGCCGCCCTTAAGACTAAGCCCATAGTCTAGACCAGCAGGCTTAATGCTATGATAAGGAGGCCCATTTGGTGACTCGGGAGACCCCAGTTACGAACTTGGAGGTCCCTGTTCCGAGTTAGAAGGCAACCTCTATATTCAGGAGGCCCTTTCATGCATCACATGTCCGGCCCTGGATAAGGATGCCCAGTTTCGTGGTAACGAGGCTCCCTAACGACGCTAGATTGAGAGACCCCTTCAAGAATCGGAAGCATCTTGGTCTGGATTTGGTGGCCCCTGTATGCATCAGAAGGCCTTTTTCTGGAACAGGTGCCATGTTTTAAGATAGCGAAACAATTTCCTGGATAATCAGAACGCTCCCATCCTGCATGTTGTAACTGTCGACATGCGTTTCATGTGATGCTTATAACGATTTGATAAGGACGCACATGCCCTCGGTACCCCCCTCTTCAATACGACACTGCCCATCAGATCCCCGCGAGGAGGCCCTCTGGAAAATACTGACCCCGACACCCAAAAGCCATGGCGCCACCCGTGCTTGAGGACCAGTTTGAAAGAAATGTTTCTGCTATGTGAATCAGACGGCGTAATCTAGCTACTTGTGTGTGCATTTAACTTTCGGCGAGAACACTGCAATACATTTACAAAACGTACCAATGCCATTCTGGACGTAATGCTAGCAAACGGATTTCTGAAAAATCAGTTCATTTCCAAGCTAGACATGTTGTCACACTACGCATACAGCTGGTCTGGTAAATAAGCCCGCAGGTCTGTTCACGTCAGGTCAGATCTGTTCACGGCAGCCCAGTCAGCCCTCCCGCCCACATCTGCCGAACCATAAAATCCGTGCTGCGTAGAGGAGCGCGGATCAGGGAGCGTCATTAGAGACGACGCTTGCCGCGACTGCTGGACGGGCTCTGCACGCCGCCAAGCAGCGCCAATGACGGTCGTCTGGCCGTCACGGCCAGGCCACCGTCAAAGGCAGGATTACCGATGGGAGGCCGACACTGACCAGAAAAAGCGACGGCCGCCACTGGCGACGGTGACACCGGAGGAGCTCTGGCTGCCACCCTGACACTGGGGACATCCATGCGTGCGCCGCTGCGGGCCCGACCAGTCACGCTGTAGGAAAGTGAATAGAACTGCCAGTTTTTGACATTTGGAACATCCGCAACCTCCCACGCTCCCAAGTTTAAGAACCGACAATCGCCCCGTGAGGCAAGGTTCTCCTAAAAAGACGGGATGTGTCGGCTAACCTTTTTCATTCCAGGTGCACATATGCAACTTAATGACATTGCTAATGCGAAAACAAGAAACGGTACGAAGTCTGCAAACATACTCATTGCTTTAGTTTTGTTTTGTCCTGGCTTGCATCAGGGGACCTCTTTTTCCATCCAGGTTCACATACTTTACCTTATCACAATATAAGGGTCATCACACGAATCTACAAATCTGCAGACATTATTCCTTCGCCAGTTGTTTTTTTATAAACTAACACTGAGCGAAGCTATTTAATTTCATTAATTTCAATATCTGGGACGGCGGCTCATTTTACAAAATACTGAAGAGCCAACACCTGCAATCCCTTGGCCCCAGGCACAAAATTCTCTTGTCCAGGACAAAATCTTCGCAGTTCTCCAGAAAAGTCTTCAAAAGGAGCCTTACAACACAGAAAAGAAATAAAACTACTACAACCATGACCAGAATGCAAAAATGATCCTTGAATTTACATTTACTTGGGTTCACAGGATGACTTTTCAGTCGACAGACATATGCAGGATGCATTTTGTACAAAAAAATTGGCGATCTCAAGCCCAAAGGAAGTGGTCACCGTAAAAGGAATGTTTATAGCTGAAAATATTAAAACAAACATGTAATATCATGAGACAAGGTTGTTTCTAACTATTAGTATACTTTTAGATGGAAAAGACTGCTCTATACAGCACAACTTCTTTGTTTCGTAAATATGCTTCTCGAAGCGACATTGCTCAATTACGTCGTCATACCTTGCAAAACATTGGTTGAGAGTGAATTAATGACCGTTTTATCTGGAAACCGTGCTCACGGATGCTAAATATGAACGACTCGACCATTATGTTTTTCTTGGCCTCGATAGCCCATGGCTTAGAGAATGGCAAGCTTTCAGTAAGGTTATTATGGCGTCATGAATGCCAAGGTAACCTTGAAATACTCTCCAATATCTTTGCGGCCTTTAAGCTCAGGAACTGGAGGGTTTTAGGTTTAGAAACAGGCTTGGCCGTGAACAGCACCAAAAGGTCTTCAATATGCATATTTCAATCCAAACCCCCATACAAATGTGGAGCGCTCCCTTTAAACTAGCCCTGTTGTAATCCCACCAAGACGCACTGGCATGTACGCTGAGAAATGGATCGCTTCGTACATGAATGCATGCTATAGAAGGAAGATCAAGAACAACATTGCCCATAGCCAATAAGCCCAGAGCTACCACCTTTCCAAGTGCGTGGACAGCAGTAGGTATCTCAATGATGGGGACACCCAGGAGTGCTCACCCGACGCATTGCAGCACGTAGGGATGAGCAACTGCTACCTGGACACCGGGAGACAACCAAAAATATATCAGCTGAGAGCACTCGGGAATCTCAAAGGGAATGGGCTGCGGAATATTTCTTTTTAAATCTAGGTGTGATGAATTAACTGCGTCGTCTTTAAACTCACGTCCCTGGGGTTACTTGTTTCTGAATGAATGGTCCCGGCACGTAGAACAATTAGAATATATTTAGTTGCTTAAATTGTTGGTTCATCCAACGTTTAGATCAGAGCGCTCGCTGTGCACAGGAAACTGTGCAGGCATCTGGTACTTTTAGTTAATAGCCATTAGCAGTCACGACGGATACCAGCCGGATGTGATGCCTGACATGTAAGACTGTCGAACGTGCAGGAATGTATTTTCACAATCAAAGGACCTTGACTTGCTGACCACTTCTACTTCCATTTCATGGCTAAACCTGAATAAGTGTAAGAATGTGAGGCTAGAGCAGTACAAATGACTTTGTTCTTTGTTGAATAACTAGGAGAAAAAAAGAGGCATTAATAATTCGGCTGCAGGCCTCTGTCTAAACAATTATGGGCAGTAAATTCTAAACTACCTGCTTTTCTTACTCGACCACTGCACTTTTGGTTTCTGAAGCAGCGAGCCAGAGTTTCACCAGGGCATTAACATGCAGAGTGCGCACACAGTATACAGTAGGCATCTGCCAACCGTTATTACTTTTCAGCGTATGTCTTGAGGGAAAATTGTGGGAACATACGCATCCATACAACCGATTTGCAGTAAAGGCGCTTCACGAATGCATGCAAACGATTTCAAGTCAACACGGATCACGTATAGATGTACATTGTTTCACATAGATACACATTACGCATCAAGGCTCTAATCGCACCCGCATAATCGGCCGTGATGATCGATACGTCGATCGATACGATGATAATCGGCACGTTGAGGTCTGATCGTCGACTTCTTATGCGAAGAGATTCACCATCTTTTCTGTCTGACTAGTCTTGTGGCTTGCGCATGACTTTTAAGGGAATGTTCCACATTTGTATGGCGTTTTGAACTGAAATAACCATCTTGAGAACCTTTTGATGTAGTTCACGGTCATGTACTTTTTAAGACCCGAAACGCCCTGGTTTCTGAGTTACGCGCCCGCAAAAAGTGCGAAAAGGTTTATTGGAGCCTATTTCAAAGCTGCCTCGGCATTAATACTGTCATAGAAACGGTATGCGATGGCGGTCATGCTACAGGCTGTTTTCTGCTTATGGTCAAAACAGCATGGCCGCTGGTACATTCGCAAAAGCGATGATGCCGTGCGTATGATACATTGCGCGGAAGATGATTGGCTGTTAGCAAGATTTTGCTGCTGAATGCGTGTCGCGAACGAAAGCGTGAGCACTTTCGGGTTGTGCGGCACTCGTCGTGAACGGTTATTTTTCCTTATTTCTGGACCACAGGTCAATAAAAAATACGCCACTGTCTGCAAACAAGTACGGCACCAAAAAACGGCCACTCTCCGGAGAGTTAAAACAACAAAGACGCGACAGCAAATCTGTCTTTTTCACATGGTGGCGCTTTTCTTCTTCTTCTTGAAGAAACCTCTTGAGTCGCATTACCATGAACTCCCGTTGGGATTTTGTACGGAAGGGAGGTTACGGTAAAATACGGTGTTATGACTGAATATATGTGCGCGAAATTGCGAGAAAACCTGCAATTTGATAGTTCCGCGAGCTGTGCAAGTGTAAAATCACACTTATTTGACAAAAGAGTGTGAATCGAGGGCTTGAAATGTGCGTGATCACTGGTGGTGTGTGCCAATGGCTTATATCGTTCTTGATGTGATGGGGAGTGTGCGTACGAGGTTTGTACTTCTGAGAGAGAACATTGCTTTGGTATTCTTTAATTCTACTGACTCTCAATACAATGTGACGCATTGATACCTGCCTCTACCTTTATGTTTGTGTTTGGACATGCCAAAGAAAAGCTGGCAAACTAGGAGAAGCACTAGCACCCATGTTGTACGGGTGTACAAAGGCAAGCTGGTACTTCATTGCAATCTTTCCAACATTTTGAACCTATTTAGGTATTACGGCATGCGTGCATCCATCCATCCAGCATCCATTGCACGCCACCATATCAGCAATGCATTTTGGGAGTGGAGGCTGGTGCCTATGGCTCATTAATAAACATGCTCAGTATAGGCTGGCATTATACGGTTTGCAAAATTGTCTTTTCCTAAATAAATTTTTGGTAACAGCCTGATGGCTGCAGCATGTTGTTTGACTGTGGAAGTGAAAGATGTGTTACAACTTTCTCACCTACGTTTTGTGGATTCCCAAAACAGGCTGAGCAAGTGATGCCACTTATTGGTTGTCTGCTTTGCTGAAAGTGATTTGTATATTCTATCATGTGTTCTTGGTCAGTCTTATGTCAGATGGGGAGTCAATACAAGAGAGGACACTGACCGATCTTTTCATGATGGAATTTATTGTGAGAGCAGCATGGATTGCAGAACAAAAACCATATCATTGGTCGTTACGTCATGCACAGTACAGTACTGGGGTAGTGCCACAGGTGTTGACCGTGCAGTTACACAATGCTCCACATTGGTTGATGTTCTGTCCACCCTACGAGACAACAGTTATAATTTTCGAATGACTAATAACAGCTGATCTAACAATGCCAAAGAAACTATAAACGGCAAGAATGTCATTACACCACAGTGGTTATATCTGGGTTACTGTCAATTGCATAAATACTATAATAAGAAACATCATTGGTAGTCGAACCTTACCATCTTTACCATAGCCATAGCAACGCTTTGGCAATCAATTCATAGCAACACAAATTATTAATTTTCGCATGGCACCGCTTTCCAGTTACAAACATAATGAAAGTAGCTGCTGCGCACATCACATGATTTCAATGTCAAGGACTACAGCACTGCAGGCAATGATGGATCGAAAGCAATAAAGTATTGACAAAATTATCAAGAGCACATCAGCAACAGGCGGCACAGGATATCGTGCTTTGATGCTTTGATACTATCGTGCTTTATCGTGAGCAGAAACATTCCATGACGCCGTGAAACAATGACGCAATTGAGCTCATTTGTACCAACTTTGAAATTTTGTTATTTAGCGTGGTTCTTGAACCTTGAAAGCTTACCAATGGTTACAGGTGCTTACCCCGTCATATCTCTTACCTCAATACTTCAAGTGTGGAACATTTCCTTTAAGTTCCAGAGAGGGTAAAGGTTCCGTGCCTGCCCACATTTCAGCCTAGAGCCACCAGTCCACGTCATCCCAAGGCCGTGCAAAGCACTCAATGGTACGACTGCATTCACCAGTTGGCACAGCTTGCGATCTATACACGGGAGCTTCGCAGGTGGAAATATATCAGACAGGACAGGGAAAAGACCTATAAACAATTTTTGTCTCATCTTTCTGCATCTTAATGATGA
>NW_023596746.1:44675444-44750295 GCF_011947565.3 Pollicipes pollicipes
TCATCATTAAGATGCAGAAAGATGAGACAAAAATTGTTTATAGGTCTTTTCCCTGTCCTGTCTGATATATTTCCACCTGCGAAGCTCCCGTGTATAGATCGCAAGCTGTGCCAACTGGTGAATGCAGTCGTACCATTGAGTGCTTTGCACGGCCTTGGGATGACGTGGACTGGTGGCTCTAGGCTGAAATGTGGGCAGGCACGGAACCTTTACCCTCTCTGGAACTTAAAGGAAATGTTCCACACTTGAAGATATTGAGGTAAGTATCAGATATGACGGGGTAAGCCTACCTGTAACCATTGGTAAGCTTTCAAGGTTCAAGAACCACGCTAAATAACAAAATTTCAAAGTTGGTACAAATGCGCTCAATTGCGTCATTGTTTCACGGCGTCATGGAATGTTTCTGCGCACGATAAAGCACGATAGTATCAAAGCATCAAAGCACGATATGCTGTGCCGCTGCTGTTGCTGATGTGCTCTTGATAATTTTGTCAATACTTTATTGTCGATCCATCATTGCCTGCAGTGCTGTAGTCTTGACATTGAAATCATGTGATGTGCGCAGCAGTTACCTTCATTATTGTTTGTAACTGGAAATGCGGTGCCATGCGAAAATTAATAAATTTGTGATGTTGCTATGAATTGATTGCCAAAGCGTTGCTATGGCTATGGTAAAGATGGTAAGGTTCGACTACCAATGATGTTTTTTTGATTATAGTTATTTATGCAATTGGCAGTAACCCAGATATAACCACTGTGGTGTATTGACATTCTTGCCGTTTATAGTTCTTTGGCATTGTTAGATCAGCTGTTATTAGTCATTCGAAAATTATAACTGTTGTCTCGTAGGGTGGACGGAACAGTCAACCAATGTGGTGCATTGTGTAACTGCACGGGTCAACACCTGTGGCACTACCCCAGTACTGTACTGTGGCATGACGTAACGACCAATGATATGGTTTTTGTTCTGCAATCCATGCTGCTCTCACAATAGATTCCATCATGAAAAGATCGGTCAAGTGTCCTCTCTTGTATTGACTCCCCATCTGACATAAGACTGACCAAGAACACATGATAGAATATACAAATCACTTTCAGCAAAGCAGACAACCAATAAGTGGCATCACTTGCTCAGCCTGTTTTGGGAATCCACAAAACGTAGGTGAGAAAGTTGTAAACACATCTTTCACTTCCACAGTCAAACAACATGCTGCAGCCATCAGGCTGTTACCAAAAAAATATCAGGAAAGTTTTGCATGTGGTGAAATGACACTGCAAACATGATGACCTTGCACAACAAGACTGGAAGCATGACAGTTGCATGCCGTTATGGTTGGATGGGTAAAATGCAAGGACGTCATGAACCTACCAGTGCACACAAAGCTCATGATAAAAATATTATGACATGCTATCCAATACACCAACAGCAATACTTTTCTACCTTTCTCAGCATCCAGCATATCACGCTCGTTGCAGTGAATATGACAATGATGAATCACGAGCAACGCTCGTCTGCATACAAAATTTGTGAAGACAGTGCAATATGTATCAGCATTAATACAGCTCTATATTTCCAGAATTATTTAGGAAAAGACAATTTTGCAAACTCGTATAATGCCAGCCTATACTGAGCATGTTTATTAATGAGCCATAGGCACCAGCCTCCACTCCCAAAATGCATTGCTGATATGGTGGCGTGCAATGGATGCTGGATGGATGGATGCACGCATGCCGTAATACCTAAATAGGTTCAAAATGTTGGAAAGATTGCAATGAAGTACCAGCTTGCCTTTGTACACCCGTACAACATGGGTGCTAGTGCTTCTCCTAGTTTGCCAGCTTTTCTTTGGCATGTCCAAACACAAACATAAAGGTAGAGGCAGGTATCAATGCGTCACATTGTATTGAGAGTCAGTAGAATTAAAGAATACCAAAGCAATGTTCTCTCTCAGAAGTACAAACCTCGTACGCACACTCCCCATCACATCAAGAACGATATAAGCCATTGGCACACACCACCAGTGATCACGCACATTTCAAGCCCTCGATTCACACTCTTTTGTCAAATAAGTGTGATTTTACACTTGCACAGCTCGCGGAACTATCAAATTGCAGGTTTTCTCGCAATTTCGCGCACATATATTCAGTCATAACACCGTATTTTACCGTAACCTCCCTTCCGTACAAAATCCCAACGGGAGTTCATGGTAATGCGACTCAAGAGGTTTCTTCAAGAAGAAGAAGAAAAGCGCCACCATGTGAAAAAGACAGATTTGCTGTCGCGTCTTTGTTGTTTTAACTCTCCGGAGAGTGGCCGTTTTTTGGTGCCGTACTTGTTTGCAGACAGTGGCGTATTTTTTATTGACCTGTGGTCCAGAAATAAGGAAAAATAACCGTTCACGACGAGTGCCGCACAACCCGAAAGTGCTCACGCTTTCGTTCGCGACACGCATTCAGCAGCAAAATCTTGCTAACAGCCAATCATCTTCCGCGCAATGTATCATACGCACGGCATCATCGCTTTTGCGAATGTACCAGCGGCCATGCTGTTTTGACCATAAGCAGAAAACAGCCTGTAGCATGACCGCCATCGCATACCGTTTCTATGACAGTATTAATGCCGAGGCAGCTTTGAAATAGGCTCCAATAAACCTTTTCGCACTTTTTGCGGGCGCGTAACTCAGAAACCAGGGCGTTTCGGGTCTTAAAAAGTACATGACCGTGAACTACATCAAAAGGTTCTCAAGATGGTTATTTCAGTTCAAAACGCCATACAAATGTGGAACATTCCCTTAAAAGTCATGCGCAAGCCACAAGACTAGTCAGACAGAAAAGATGGTGAATCTCTTCGCATAAGAAGTCGACGATCAGACCTCAACGTGCCGATTATCATCGTATCGATCGACGTATCGATCATCACGGCCGATTATGCGGGTGCGATTAGAGCCTTGATGCGTAATGTGTATCTATGTGAAACAATGTACATCTATACGTGATCCGTGTTGACTTGAAATCGTTTGCATGCATTCGTGAAGCGCCTTTACTGCAAATCGGTTGTATGGATGCGTATGTTCCCACAATTTTCCCTCAAGACATACGCTGAAAAGTAATAACGGTTGGCAGATGCCTACTGTATACTGTGTGCGCACTCTGCATGTTAATGCCCTGGTGAAACTCTGGCTCGCTGCTTCAGAAACCAAAAGTGCAGTGGTCGAGTAAGAAAAGCAGGTAGTTTAGAATTTACTGCCCATAATTGTTTAGACAGAGGCCTGCAGCCGAATTATTAATGCCTCTTTTTTTCTCCTAGTTATTCAACAAAGAACAAAGTCATTTGTACTGCTCTAGCCTCACATTCTTACACTTATTCAGGTTTAGCCATGAAATGGAAGTAGAAGTGGTCAGCAAGTCAAGGTCCTTTGATTGTGAAAATACATTCCTGCACGTTCGACAGTCTTACATGTCAGGCATCACATCCGGCTGGTATCCGTCGTGACTGCTAATGGCTATTAACTAAAAGTACCAGATGCCTGCACAGTTTCCTGTGCACAGCGAGCGCTCTGATCTAAACGTTGGATGAACCAACAATTTAAGCAACTAAATATATTCTAATTGTTCTACGTGCCTGGACCATTCATTCAGAAACAAGTAACCCCAGGGACGTGAGTTTAAAGACGACGCAGTTAATTCATCACACCTAGATTTAAAAAGAAATATTCCGCAGCCCATTCCCTTTGAGATTCCCGAGTGCTCTCAGCTGATATATTTTTGGTTGTCTCCCGGTGTCCAGGTAGCAGTTGCTCATCCCTACGTGCTGCAATGCGTCGGGTGAGCACTCCTGGGTGTCCCCATCATTGAGATACCTACTGCTGTCCACGCACTTGGAAAGGTGGTAGCTCTGGGCTTATTGGCTATGGGCAATGTTGTTCTTGATCTTCCTTCTATAGCATGCATTCATGTACGAAGCGATCCATTTCTCAGCGTACATGCCAGTGCGTCTTGGTGGGATTACAACAGGGCTAGTTTAAAGGGAGCGCTCCACATTTGTATGGGGGTTTGGATTGAAATATGCATATTGAAGACCTTTTGGTGCTGTTCACGGCCAAGCCTGTTTCTAAACCTAAAACCCTCCAGTTCCTGAGCTTAAAGGCCGCAAAGATATTGGAGAGTATTTCAAGGTTACCTTGGCATTCATGACGCCATAATAACCTTACTGAAAGCTTGCCATTCTCTAAGCCATGGGCTATCGAGGCCAAGAAAAACATAATGGTCGAGTCGTTCATATTTAGCATCCGTGAGCACGGTTTCCAGATAAAACGGTCATTAATTCACTCTCAACCAATGTTTTGCAAGGTATGACGACGTAATTGAGCAATGTCGCTTCGAGAAGCATATTTACGAAACAAAGAAGTTGTGCTGTATAGAGCAGTCTTTTCCATCTAAAAGTATACTAATAGTTAGAAACAACCTTGTCTCATGATATTACATGTTTGTTTTAATATTTTCAGCTATAAACATTCCTTTTACGGTGACCACTTCCTTTGGGCTTGAGATCGCCAATTTTTTTGTACAAAATGCATCCTGCATATGTCTGTCGACTGAAAAGTCATCCTGTGAACCCAAGTAAATGTAAATTCAAGGATCATTTTTGCATTCTGGTCATGGTTGTGGTAGTTTTATTTCTTTTCTGTGTTGTAAGGCTCCTTTTGAAGACTTTTCTGGAGAACTGCGAAGATTTTGTCCTGGACAAGAGAATTTTGTGCCTGGGGCCAAGGGATTGCAGGTGTTGGCTCTTCAGTATTTTGTAAAATGAGCCGCCGTCCCAGATATTGAAATTAATGAAATTAAATAGCTTCGCTCAGTGTTAGTTTATAAAAAAACAACTGGCGAAGGAATAATGTCTGCAGATTTGTAGATTCGTGTGATGACCCTTATATTGTGATAAGGTAAAGTATGTGAACCTGGATGGAAAAAGAGGTCCCCTGATGCAAGCCAGGACAAAACAAAACTAAAGCAATGAGTATGTTTGCAGACTTCGTACCGTTTCTTGTTTTCGCATTAGCAATGTCATTAAGTTGCATATGTGCACCTGGAATGAAAAAGGTTAGCCGACACATCCCGTCTTTTTAGGAGAACCTTGCCTCACGGGGCGATTGTCGGTTCTTAAACTTGGGAGCGTGGGAGGTTGCGGATGTTCCAAATGTCAAAAACTGGCAGTTCTATTCACTTTCCTACAGCGTGACTGGTCGGGCCCGCAGCGGCGCACGCATGGATGTCCCCAGTGTCAGGGTGGCAGCCAGAGCTCCTCCGGTGTCACCGTCGCCAGTGGCGGCCGTCGCTTTTTCTGGTCAGTGTCGGCCTCCCATCGGTAATCCTGCCTTTGACGGTGGCCTGGCCGTGACGGCCAGACGACCGTCATTGGCGCTGCTTGGCGGCGTGCAGAGCCCGTCCAGCAGTCGCGGCAAGCGTCGTCTCTAATGACGCTCCCTGATCCGCGCTCCTCTACGCAGCACGGATTTTATGGTTCGGCAGATGTGGGCGGGAGGGCTGACTGGGCTGCCGTGAACAGATCTGACCTGACGTGAACAGACCTGCGGGCTTATTTACCAGACCAGCTGTATGCGTAGTGTGACAACATGTCTAGCTTGGAAATGAACTGATTTTTCAGAAATCCGTTTGCTAGCATTACGTCCAGAATGGCATTGGTACGTTTTGTAAATGTATTGCAGTGTTCTCGCCGAAAGTTAAATGCACACACAAGTAGCTAGATTACGCCGTCTGATTCACATAGCAGAAACATTTCTTTCAAACTGGTCCTCAAGCACGGGTGGCGCCATGGCTTTTGGGTGTCGGGGTCAGTATTTTCCAGAGGGCCTCCTCGCGGGGATCTGATGGGCAGTGTCGTATTGAAGAGGGGGGTACCGAGGGCATGTGCGTCCTTATCAAATCGTTATAAGCATCACATGAAACGCATGTCGACAGTTACAACATGCAGGATGGGAGCGTTCTGATTATCCAGGAAATTGTTTCGCTATCTTAAAACATGGCACCTGTTCCAGAAAAAGGCCTTCTGATGCATACAGGGGCCACCAAATCGAGACCAAGATGCTTCCGATTCTTGAAGGGGTCTCTCAATCTAGCGTCGTTAGGGAGCCTCGTTACCACGAAACTGGGCATCCTTATCCAGGGCCGGACATGTGATGCATGAAAGGGCCTCCTGAATATAGAGGTTGCCTTCTAACTCGGAACAGGGACCTCCAAGTTCGTAACTGGGGTCTCCCGAGTCAGCAAATGGGCCTCCTTATCATAGCATTAAGCCTGCTGGTCTAGACTATGGGCTTAGTCTTAAGGGCGGCCCCATGATTCAGAACACGGGCATCTTTATGTAGAAAGAAGTCTTCTGAGCTCGATGTATTACTCTCTAGCTCAGGCACGGGTGACTCCTTTAACTGGAGTTTGGTTATCTACGGTTAGTTACAATGCTTCAAGGTTAGGAACAAGGGCCCTCCCCCCAAAAAAAATCAGAGGCAAAAACATGCTGTTGCGCGCTGCTTGCCGATATGCTTCCACCTCTGCTGCACCGCAGCTGTCCTCAAGGGCTCAGATCTACAGTTTGGAAAAACTTATTGCAGAATTCCTTCGTTGTAGCAACTGTTCATCACTGTCAAAAGGCAAGGTGTTCAACTGGAATTGCGTAGACAGTTTTATTCACATGTGGCGAAACGTTTATGAACCTTGTGACCGAGCTCCTTTGGTGATATCCTATATGAGAGCCTAAAATACCTTACTCCGACCGCCGATATTATTCAGATCATTAGAACCAAACGGAATCTCCGCTCAGACTAGGACTTCTGAGGCCCATGAAGTCAAGTTCATTCTGTCAATAACGCCAAAACGGCTGTACTTGTGTTGTTAAGTGTAACTGTGTTGTTAGTGCAGCAGCTGCGTCTGGGTTTAAAGCTTTTTTACTTTGGCAGGGTCGTTTTAGGCTTCGTTCATTACATGTAATTTGCTTGTTCCACGCTTTGGGTGAACCACACGCACTTTCTAATGCTCTGTGCAGTGTTCACTGAGCCCGCGCTGTAGCAAGGTGTGGTGCAGTGAATTACTTTGTATACTTTTCGGGAGCCTGAGCCCCCCCCCCCCCAATTTTGGTTTGAGCCTCCTCATTGCTCTTCCGCACCCCGGCCCCTGTGAGCAAAAAAGGGAATGCTGGGCCAATGAAATGCAGCAAGTGTCTGACGTCTGAACTGGTGGTTAGCTAGGTAACCAAACACACACATCACTAGCAGTGTCATTATTATTTGATATCATCAGCATCGCAGTCTAATCGGCTTCAAATGGGACGTTGCTCCTCAACGTCTAAACAAGTTTAGAAACGACCAAATATTTTTCGCAGGCGCGAACCCAAGTAGCCGAGATCCTGGAGGGAGCTTATCTTTGTGTTTTGAAGGATAAGCCCTGAATTCTGATTTGTCAAAGTTTTTGGCGTTTCGATGGGTATGTTCACATGATATGGCATGACCAGGCTTTAGGTGCGCAAGCGGAGTGCAGGAAGCGAGTATCTGTTTACTTAGCATCAGCTGAATGCAGGTGAATTTTGAAAAAAAAAGAACACGAGCAAGATGCCACGCAGGGAGAGGTATGCCGAAGTTCCGTTTACAACACTGTTATATTCACTAACACTACCATATTGATCTGCTGATCACAAAGATGTGGTGAAATGGTTACTATGTACCAAAAATCGATTAAGATGCTGTATTAAGCCTTGCTAGTATGACCACCTTATCAAAAGGCAAGATCATGTAAACCATGCTTCTTGTAGCAGGTTTATCTTCATGGATGAAGTCATTCTAAAGGACTAGGTTCATGTGTATTACCGATTATTAGAAATCTATGCCATTTAATAGTGGGAAGAATTCTGACAACAAAGACTCGTATGACACCCAGAGTGGCAGCAGTGGAAGCTTCAGCACCATAGAGCGCAAGAGCAATCATTTAGGCTTCAGCAAGTCCTCCCTGAAAGTTGTCGGTGCTTGATCTGGGTCGCCAGCATTAGTGATAAACCGTCAAATGGGCGATTGTTCATAGGCCTTGGCAATTGCTTTGGCGATTGCGATAACACTGCACAAGAGAGTCGATTTCTGGAAATGTCCAGAAATTCAATCGGTTACCCAACAAATGCAAAAATACCGCCAGCGTTTAAGAAAATACCGCAAGAAAATTGCATAAGTCAAAGCTCACCACATACAGAATGCGGTTACACGATTTACCAATTTGTAGCTTCGCCGCGATGGCTTGCGCTTGTGGTGTTGGCCTTTGAATCAGTAGCTGTTAAGCATTGCTTGAAGCCTAAGTCCTGAGCCCTCTGTCCAACAGTGCAGTTCCATATCAACGAATCGGGGGGGGGGGGGGGGGGTCCAAAGTCTAGTACAAAATATGGCGGTAACGGCTCACATTTCACGACTAGCTATAGTCCCATGTTAAAATGCCCTCTTCAGGCCCACGGCTATCTAAATATGGGACATCTATGTGCATAAAAAGTGCATAGAAATGAAGCTTGAAGAACTCTCTTTCGATTTCTGGGATCAAAAGTGTGCGCCGTAGCACTCATTTTCGATTTTTCATGAGAATCGTAGGCCCATGCATTCGCCGCGATTTCCAGGCGTGGGATCGAATCCCGTTGCCGCATACTCTTTTCAGCAGAGTTGAGATGGAACACGGAGTGAATACGGTCACTGACTGGTGATAACACTATTGAGTGGAACAATATTCTTATTAACTGTATACGTATATATATATGTATATATATATATAATATGCATATTATGTATAGCCTGAAGATGCAGCTGCCGTGCTGTGAAACGTGCTGCGAGTTATTACAAGAAATGCGCATGAGATCTTTTTTAAATCTATACAATATACCTGGCAGGTTTTTTGCGGCCCTCGGGCTACACACAACAACCCATGGCTGGGGTGCATAGCATTATTATGCCTAACGCATGGAACCTATCGCGACGGTAGCGATCCCAAGCTGGCCGTCCCCAACGCGGCCAAAAATAGGACCAGACACTGTGTTAGATTCTGAAGTTGTTAAGGTTAACATTTTATCACTGGCTACACTGAATAACTAAACCTGAAAAGATTGCTTTCACATAACAAAACCTGCTAAATAAGTATTTCGAGCTGTCATATGACATAATTTTTTTCTATTTCTCATCAAGCCTTGTAATTTATAACTTCAACTTCCATCCATTGATCTCAGAGTAGGAAACGTACACCTAAGCAGCTGGAGTGAAACGGGCAGCTTAGACAGATTTAGAAGATGCATCAGTATTTGAAACATATGTAGCATTGGCTCAAGGCAATGCAAATTCTCAATGGACCTTAGATTGCCCCAAACCATGCCCCAACTATACACATTTGTGTATAAATGCAACATGTTGTATTGATATAATATTTCTGTGCCACCTCGTACTCAACATTTGCCCATATTCTTACAAGGAAATTGTGTTGATATAAATCATGCATGATGTTGTGTTACAGATACAATGCTGAGGATAGGGTTACAGCTAGCATTCGGAATATTGCAACATTTGACATAAAACATCAGTTTCTATAAATGTCACAAATCTGAAATCTTCCCTTGCATAACCAACCACTCGATGATGTCGAACTTAAATGGATAGCCCTGTATCCTACATGATTTCATTATTTCAGCTTCAGACTTAGCATCAATCATAAAAAAATGATTAATCTTGCTGACTAACTGTACATTTCAGGTACAACACGAACCATTGCACTCATTAAATATATTAACTACAACATTTGCTGGTTACGTTGGATACATTTACCAAGCACGGGCTATTGTTCAATGTCAGGTTTGTGCTGCATGCAGTTGCATGGAGCGATTGCATTTTGTGATGGTGGCCTCCTCCAACAATGTCGAAATGCACTAGCAGATGTTGGCTTGCCCTTCTCATATTGTTGCTAGAACATTACAAAAAAACAATTAAGGTAAGAGTGACTATCGCACCATGATCACCTGCTTTGAGCATCATTTGATGACATTGGCTTGACTTTTGAAGGAAAGACACAAAACTACAACTTTAAATAGCATTCAATCAAAATGAGGTGCCCAGGCACAATGAGAAAAAGACATTAGATGGAAGTGAGGTGGGGCCGCTCTTAGCACAGCCGACCAGTAAACCACGCACATTGATTCTTCTGATCTGGGAAAAAAACGTAACTTACAGTTTCACATTAGCTGAATTATGCCAGAAAGCTCAGCCAATTTTTGACATCAGATGACCTTTCCCAAACAGTGCAGGCTGATCGCTCCTTTGGTTAAATGTCACATCAGGTATGTGCACAACATTGCATCATACCAAACATTCCCATTGCTTTATAGTGCCTTCCATGTCTCATTAAACACATCTAATCCAATCACGCAGCTGTGCTGAACTGACAAAATTACTGGTTCGCCCATCTTATGGGTGGTAACGCCACTGTGGACAAAGGCTATCATTGCATACGTTGAATATTCAAATACCAATCAGACAACAATCTCAGCATTTATATATTGAAAAATAACAAGACCCTTTGCTTCAACAAAATATGCCTGAGCACACCTTGACCCATCACTTCGCGTGCAGCACTCCACAAGCACTCAACAGCTGGTAGCCTGGGCCACAATATTCATAACTGGCAAGTTGTGCAGTAACTGAAGCATAACATGATCAGTTTTGATGCAGAACGTTTAAATGAGTCATAATATGTAAACTGAGACATAACGTGACTTGGCAAAAACAACATACATCTGATTAGCCCGGAGGCATCTTAAATTACTTAAACACAATCTGATCCTCCAACTACCATACCCACTACCGCACCGCACTTCAAGTGTCCTGCGGCTGAGAAACATGATTGCACTTAATCGTCACAAACAAACCAAAGATGCCGCTAGCACAGCACTGCCAAATTTTGGTACAACATACTAAATTTGGTGTTAATCCCGAGTCTGGTATACTTAAAGTATGTGTCAATACCCACTTGTCAACACTTTAGAGTACCCGGTGTTGTATTGCCCTGACAACGAATAGCAGTGTCTCCGGTTTTTGTGCCTTCGATCCGTTGGAGGATTTTTTGGTCTGGGTTATGTTATGACACAGCCGCCCAGTGCTAACGTGAACCTGTTTCTAGGTGCTAGCTGACCAATATATAATGGTTCGATCAATCAGTTCGTTTTCTTAGGAAATTCAATGTCCGTTAAGTTTCCTGTTTTGCAGTTTCTAGAGCAGTTGAGTTTCAACAAGTTTCAACATCAGTATTTCGGGGTTGATGACATTTTTGTTCCCACCATTTTCTCTTTGTGTGTGGCATAGGCTCATTGGCCCCTTTTAACAGACTAGACACTGCTGCCCCCCGCCCCACCCTGTTCTTGGTTGTGGATGTACAAGTGAGCCCAGTGCATGGTGAAATTTTGCTGTGGAGGTCAGCGCTCGTAGAGCTTCGAGCCGTGTAAAGGAGCACGGAGGAGGGGGTTGTTGTCAGCTATTCATATCAGGTGAAACGAATCCTGGGGGGCGAGATTCGAGGTTGCTGAATACCACCTGAAACATTGAGCGCAACTCTCGCGGAACCACGAAATGAACGGTGAAAGGGAAAGGCCAAAAATGCCTGCCGATGCCGATGATGCCTGCTTTGGTCATTTTGCACCTATAGATCCGTGCTGACTTAAAGGGAGTATCGAGCCTTCGGGGCATATCTTAAAAATGTACCCCAGGACCAGTTACGGACCAAAAACCCTAGGACCAGTTACGTCTAATAATATCACTGGGTAGTGTCACTGCAGCACTGGCAAGCAAAAATAAAACTATATTTTTTATTTATTTCAGAGTCCAAATAAGGCCATCAACGCTTTGTAACAGCATTACGCTTCCTCCCTGCAGTCACGACCACCATCGTCATTGCATCCGTACGACGTACCTGTACCGGGGTGAATAAAAGGACGGTTGTGGTTGGCCCAGTGCGGCAAGGGCCTGTTACCGAGAAACGCACTAATTGAAGTTTGAACCAATGTGTCAGATGGATCATGTCATACGCCCACTCCCCAAGCCAATGTGCGCCTCGAAAAGAGCCACTGTGGTAAGTGGCAGGGGAGAAATCATAGCAGGAGTATAAGGTTTCGTTCCCCTCGCGGGATGGCAGCGTTATGCTCGCATATCTTTTTTTCTGAACAGGGTGTTCCAAGCTTTCGTTTTAATTATTGTCAAACATCTTGATGCATTAGTGTGTTGCACAACATCTCAGAACACACACGTTGGAGAAAGCAAAGCAAATGAAATGTTTTACTTTCATAGTGGTGAGCAGGAAGTCAAATGAGATTTCTCCCGCGGGAGCGGCAAATACAAATTTTGGGCTATTCGGAAGGATTGCGAGAAAACAGGTACTAGTGATTAAATCGTACCCATGTGATGTAGCAAGTGATAAGAACAAAAAGGTGGGTGTCCCCCCCCCATTCACGGCCTATGCCCCCCCGGCGATTGTTAGCCCGCTCGATTGTTCAGAGTACGTGTGGCCAGGATTTAATGCACAAAATTGCAGGATTTGGTGACTTAATCCGCACGCTTTGGGGTGCAACTTGACTTTGCCGTGCCCGAGCAGAACACCTATGCATGCTGCAGAGGGTTTCCAAAGGGGCGGGCCCTGCAGAAGCTTGAATCTCACAGCGTTTCAGACGGCCTTGTTTTGGTAGTGTTGAGAGAGTTGTGCTGCGATACTTAAAGGGAATGTTCCACAGTTGTATGGCGTTTTGAACTGAAATAGCCACCTTGAGGACCGTTTTGATGCAGTTCACGGTCATGTCCTTTTTAAGACCCAAAACTCTCTCGTTACTGAGTTACACGCGTGCAAAAGTGCGAAAAGGTTTATTTGAAGCCTATTTCAAAGTTGCCTCGGCGTCAACCACGTCGTAGAAACGTCATGCGATCGCGGTCATACTACAGGCTGTTTTCTGCTTATGTTCAAAACAGCATGGCTGCTGGTATATTCGCAAAAGCGATGATGCGGCACATATGATACAATGCAACGAAGATTATTGGCTGTTAGCAAGATTTCGCTACTTGAATGCGTGTCGCGAACATAGGCGTGGACACTTCCGGGTTGTGCGACACCCGTGAACGGGTCATATTTCCTTATTCCTAGGTCACAGGTCAGTATTATAAAAATGCCACTGTCTGCAAAAAAGTACGGCACCCAAAAGACGGGCACTCTCCCGAAAGTTATAAAAAAGGAGACGCGACGGCAAATCTGTCTTTTTTCCTCTGCTGGCGTTTTTTTAAAATCTTTTACTGACTTCACTCTTACAGACAGCTCGGTTGGCGCCTTGTGTACCGGGGCACAGGACCTTGCGCGGGTTTGTGGTTTAGCAAGGCACTATAAATTAGGGAAACATTCGAATAACTTTAACATAACAGTAAATTTTAGATATATATATTTCACTAAATAATTCAGACATACTGAACAACAAATTCAAATCTTGAACAAAAAATTGTGTTCTACAAGAACAAACTCTTAGGCCGCATGGCCATGAGCCCCCGTTGGGACGTTGTTTTGAAGGGAGGTCACGGTGAAATGCGGTGTCATGGCTGAAAATGTGTGCGGAAATTGCGGAAAAAATGCAATTTGATAGTTTCGTGAGCTGTGCAAGTGTAAGATCACACTTATTTGACAAAAGAGTGTGAATCGGGAGCTCGAAATGTGTGTGATTATAGCTGGTGTGTGCCAGCGGCTTGCATTAATCTTGATGTGATGGGGAGTTTGCGTGCGAGGTTTATGGTTCTAAAAGAGAACATTGTTTTGATATTCTTTAAGTCTACTGACTCCCAATAAGATGTTGCGTATTGATACCTGCCTCTACCTTTATGTTTGTGTTTGAACATTACACAGGAACGCTGACAAACTAAGAGAAATACCAGCTAGCACTTACGTTGCAGGGGTGTGCAAAGGCAAGCTGGTGCTTCATTGTGACCTTGCCAACATTTTGAGCCTATTGAGGTATTACAGGACATAATTAATCCATTGCGTGTCATGTCAGCAAGTCGTTTTGGCAGAAGGGGCTGGTACGTGTAGCTCATTAGTGCACATGCTCAGTATAGGCTCACGTTATATGACTTTGCAAAATTGTCTTTCCCTAAATAATTCTGAAAATATACAGCTGTATTATTACTGATGCACATCGTACCGTCTTCACAAATTTTATGTGCAGGCGAGCATTGCTCGTGAGTCATCATTGTCATAGTCACTGCAACTTGCGTGAGATGCTGGGTGCTGAGGAAGGTAGAAAAGTATTGCTTTTGATGTCTTGGATAGCATGCTATGATATTTCTATCCTGAGCCTTGTGCGCACTGGCAGCTTCATGACTTCCTTGCATTTTGCCCATCCAACCATAACTACATGCACTTGTCATGTTTCCAGCCTTGTGCAAGGTCAGGATGTTTGAAGTGTCATTTCACCGTATGTAAAATTATCCTGTTATTTTTTGGTAAAGCAGCCTGCTGGCTGCGGCATGTTGCGTGACGGCGGAAGTGAAAGATATGTTTGTATCTTTCTCACCTACGTTTTGTGGATTCCCACAACAGGCTGAGCACGTCATGCTACGTTATTGGTTGTCTGCTTTGCTAAAAACGATTTGCATGTTGTATCATGTGTTTTTGGTCAATCACATGTTAGATGGGGCGTCAGTACAGGAGAGGACACTTGACCCAACCTTTTATGATTGAAGTTCTTATGAAAACACCATGGATTACAGTACAAAAACCACATCATTGTTCATTATGTCAGGGCACAGTACAGCAATAAGGTAATGCCACAGCTGTTGACCCGTGTCAAAACACAATGTACCACACCGGTTGACTAATCTATGTCAAGCCTATGAGACAGCAGCTTATATGTTATGAATGACTGGCAACAACTGATTTAACAATGCCAAAGGGCTGCCAACAGCAATAATGCCATTGCACCACAATGTTTATATCAGGGTTAACTATTATTTGCATAAATAATCCTAAGGCAAAAAAATATTGGTAGCCCAACCTCACCAACTTTACCATAGCAATAATGTTTTGGCAATCAATTCATGACAACGTTACATCATTAATGGTTTTTGCACGACACCGCATTTCCAGTTACAAACAATTAAGAAAGTAACTACTGTGCGCATCACATGATATCAATGTCAGGACTACAGCACTGCAGGCAACCATGGGCCGACAATAAAGTACTGACAAAATCACCAATCAACAGCATAGCAACAATAGCAGCAGCATTGCATACCGTGCTTTGATATTAATAATCTGCCATAAAAGCTGGCAATCGCTTCGTTGCGTATGCCAAACAGTCCACCAAAGCTTTCCCTACGGCCAGCACCAGGACAAAAAAGTCCACAAACAAACCACTCACTAATCCTCCATCCGACACAGCTCCGCAACCAGAATGGCCGGTTGGCGTCAGCTTTCGTGTGTTTCAAAGCATTCTTTAGCTCTGGCTGCCAGATGCTGCCAGGTATTGCTGTCATCACAAAAACATTCCATGACGCCTTCAAACAATGACGTAATGGGGCGCATTTTACCAATTTTGAATTTTTGCTACTTAGAATCGACCTTGAAAGGTTACCAATAGTTAAAAGTAAGCTTTTTTCCATCATATCTGATGCCTGGCTCAATATCTTCAAATGTGGAACATTCCCTTTAGACGAATATCAAGATAACAACTCCACACTCGTGGAGATGTGCGTCAACATGAAGATCACCTGGAGAGCGTGCTCATCGCGTTGGAAACATCAGACTTAATCCCCAGGACCTCTATGCTCAACTGCCACGGGTCCACGTGCGCGTACATTTTAATAGGGCGGAAATGTCCCACCCATGTCGCGTCTGCATAAGTCTGCCACCATTTGGCATGGCTTGCGCCGCCGCAGTGTCGCATCCCACGCGGACCGGACCGGGCTCCCGCGGCGAGCCGTGAATGAGTGCCTCCCCCACCCCAACCGGCCTCTCTCGCCGCATACCGCGCGCGTCCGCCCCACCGGTCCCGTTCATGCCGCGCGGCCAGACGAAAAATCGAAAGCTGCCGTGCTAATTGCGCCATTTAAGGTGTGATTTGGGCGAAAAGCGGGGTAATTATACGGGATTACGGGCGACAGGTCGCGCAGCGTCTCGCGACTCGTCGTCGCGAATCCCGTCGCCCGGGAGTCGGCGGGAAATCCGCTGACAGCCCGAGGTCGCTCATCATACGGACGGCAATAAAACAGGATTAGTTTCACCCGAGGGTGTAATCTGTACCAGGATAACTATACGAACTCTCGGGACCAGTCGTAACAAGTGTCAGGTAAGTCGCAATGTTCATGTAATATGCGTGCGTCGGCGACGGCGGCGGCGGACGGGCGTGTTGCATGTTATGTACCCATGTGATGCCATATAAACTGAAGAAAAACTGGACCCATATGATCACCCACCAAAAATTACGCCTAATGCTCACACCCAGCCGCGGCCCATGGAGACTGAACCCGGGTTCAGTCCTGGCCCGCTCATTTGCATGGCCGCGGCCCATGGAGATTGAACCCGGGTTCAGTCCTGGCCCGTTCATTTGCATGGCTTTGGGACAGAGCCTCCATACCATGCGGCCCGTGTGCACATGGAACCCAGGTGATGGATTGAACTAATAACCAGCTAAATAGTGTTGGACTGTACCTGGAAACTGGTTTCGAATTGTGTTTCAATACAGCGAGCGACTAAAACTTACCAATCTACCATTTCGGCATGCGTTCGGTCACCATGTTGTTTCACATGCCGGCTCAGACGGACCACAATGCGAGAGGCAGGATGCATCAAAAACGAGAAAAGAATAACATAGGTTGCAATAATGAATTCACTGATATTACTGATAACTAATGGCATTGCTTGGCCCTTCAAGGAGAATGAACATCTTTACAGCCGTTGTCAAAACTGCCAACGTACAAAAAAATAATAATAAAATGTCCTCGCGCGAAAACGGAGATAGTACATAGGTAGGCATGTGGCCCCGAACTGAAATTGGGAAGCTACAGGCGAATGAACCTAGCGTAAATATTGACCCGTGATGCTGCCACACAATTTAGCCAATTAGAGATAACCTGAAACACATAGTTGTGGCCGCACTATGAAGGGCAAGAAACACCAAGGCACTAAAGGTATTAACTGACCAGGGGTACTGAGCTGAGCCGTCCGCAGCCAGGCCTGGATAATGTTGAAAAACTTAGATGCGGCAAAGCGTTATTAGCCAGTTACTCCCTGCGTAGTGAATGCCAGTCGTTTTCGGCAAAAGAACTCCCGTGGGCATAATAGCGAAATCAAATATCTGCTGAACGGGACCTTGTGCCGCTCTTCTGCGCAATAGTGACGTATCGACCTGTGTTTGGCGTTTCAGGCACACTGTTTAGCGACAGCCCTACTGATGGTGAGTCCGCTGGACCTGCTGACAGACTGGATGCCAACTGTCTGTACGACGCATCGGAAAAACCCGGGTAAGGGCGACAAAGACCAGCCATGCCCCAAGAGCGCGGGCAGGCAACCTCATAACTCATTCCCGCACTGTTCACCTACCGGCGATAAGTGCAGCAACCACATTGCAATGTTATTTATTGCTGCATCAAAGACCAGCGTGGCACTGCGTTTGCCCACAAACAATGGAATACTTAGCATGCTACTGACCGGTTCAAACAGCTGCAAAACACCTTTTTGCGGTCCACTAATGCATCCGCGGTGCGACCATGGTTTGGCCCACCATCATCAAGGTATCAAAAGTATTACATCTGTGTTTAAACAGCACCTTCAGTACTCCATCTCACGTAACGCTATCGGCTGATGCAGGCGGAAGATCCGGCGTTCTCGGACCACGTTCACCACGTACCAGCTGCACGCGCTGGAGCGGGCCTTCGAGAAGTCCCAGTACCCAGACGTGTTCACCCGCGAAGAGCTGGCCACCCGGCTAGAGCTCACAGAGGCCCGTGTCCAGGTGAGAGTCATCCCAGGCCCCTGCTCCCAGCTGGAGCTCACAGAGGCCCGTGTCCAGGTGAGGATCACCCAAGGCCCCTGCTCCCAGCTGAAGCTCAGAAAGGCCCGTGTACTATTCGCTCCGTGCTCAGCGCTCATTGGTGCCCTCGGAAAATGGCGGCGTTGAGCGTGATGGAGGTGGTTCGGGTCAAAGCCAAGAAGTTTATATGGAAGTCATGCTCCTACCACACAAGCTCGCGTCTAGATCTTTTCACTGATGAGACTTTCGCAACAGAGGTGTTCACATTCGTTTGCTGATATTTCACAAGCACAAACAGCGCGTATCAGATACTTACCCCTGCCGCACGCCGCCGTGAGAGCGGTCCCGGCTCCAGCGCGGCCGCGTGTACAACGCCTTCCCGGCTCTGTAATCCGGTGTGCGCAGACGGTGGTCCTGAATCAGCTGCGGCAACGAAAACCATTAGCACGTCTTTATGGCCTCATCTGGGAGCGTTCGGTCGGCCAGGCCGGCGTCCCAGGATCGTTTACCTATTTAGCGTTCGGATACAGTATTACATATTCGAGTGCGACAATGGCGGCGCGGTGTTGGGGCCGCGCGTCAAAGGCGGCGATGCTATCGGCTGGAGGGGTCTCAATGGGGCGGCCGCCAGCTGGCCGTAATCCGCCACAAACGGTGGCGCCGGCGGCGGACGCGACGCGAAACACTCGACGGTCCGCGGCTGTCGGCAGGGCGCGCTGGTGGCCTGACGTGGGAGAGCGTTTGCGCGTGACCTGGGACAGGCTTGTGTTTCTGGTATGTAGCGGATTTGGGGAGGGGTTACGCCGGCAACGTGCGCTAGCAGCGCCCAGCAGCCAACAACTTTCGGCTGCGTTGGTGGCGGGGAGCTTTCGAGCAGCGCTATTCAGCGCGCCGCGCCGCGCGCGCGATGGACATCTCCGACGCCTGGTGACCGGCATGGCGGCGACGGTCGGCAGTCGGCTGCCATGTGCTCTCGGTGGGCGTCGGCGGATCAGCTGTTCACGCCGCCGGCTCGGAGGGAAGCCCAGTTTTGGGACCAGTCCCAGCCCTCCCCGGTAGGATCGATGGGCCCACTTCCGGCTCGTAATGGATCAGAATGGAGGCAATCACCGCCGCGCACTGACGTCGAGTGAGCGGCGATTAGAGCCTTTTCATCGCTGGATGTACACTGAATCATCTAATGCGTCGAGTGGCGTGGCCGGCAATGGCAGGCAATTTGGCGGCCATGATTGGCCGTGGAGTGGGGCTGGAACTCGAAGCGCACGGGCGGCGGGCCGCGGCCGATCGGCGCCGACCCGTGACGGGCCGTCAGAACTAGAGCTATCCAAAGTGGATCATCGTTTTGAGCAAAAAAGGGGCTGCACGTGCCACTGCTCACCCGCTCACGAGGCGGGTGAGCAGTGGCACGTATGCAGTTGCAGTGAGCAGTTTCCAAAGCAAGTGAAGGCAGCAGCCCAATATACGCGGCAGGCGCGCGGGCCGAGCACGTCTCACAACAAATTTGAAGATAAATTAGAAGCTGTGCCTAACCAGGTATTGTGGTTTGTTAATTTTGTCCTCGAGCACGTACTTCAAGAACTTGGTTTTGGCGCTGCTGCAATAAGTTTGGCTTAGTCCTGGCTTGGTTAGATATTCGTACTCCTGATTTTAATGTAAGATCTAGATTCCGCTTGCGCGACCGTTGTATGCACACGACATTTTTAACATTTTCAACGGTACTTTATAATTTTTTTATGTTTTGAAGCGGTAGATATGTCATTTTAAGGACTTAAGAAAGGCGAAGTAATTAAATAAGGACTAAGAAAGGTGCTGCAAAGCCATGTCATGCGTCCCTACATACCTGAGGAAGGTCCAAGACCGAAAAATCTGCAAAAGCCAGTTTGCCGACGTTTCGATCGTAGAGCCCACACATTCAAATAAAGAAGCCCGGGCAGGGATTACAGCATAGTTACCAACACACTTCAGAGCGAGAGCGAGAGAGGGCGAGGGAGAAATGAAAAACTGCTACCACGGAAAGTCTGTTTAATCACGAGGGGAACCGAAGGCAACACATGCACCACCACTAACAAACCCGCTTGGCGTGAGCCTTCAATAACTGTTGTCATCTTTCGGCAACTAGATCTGGGAAGACCTGGAGAGAGGTGTACCGGACAGGCTAAGTTATTGCCCTCAAGCCGCTGAGTGGCCCAAGCTGTGCCCGGCCCACATGTGCCAGCAGTCGACTGTTAACGAGACAGCGTAATATTGGCCGAAAACACTTCGCGGTGCAACACGCAAACCGATGCGTAAAGAATAGAGCATTGGTAGTGCAAATTGCACAGGCGTCAATCTCGGTTCACATTGACCAACAGGCGTCATTTTCGAATGTGCCTTGAAAACAGTCAGACTGAGTATAAACGATATAAATTTGCTTATTTTGTCCACCGTAGTGAAAGCGTCTAAGGCAGAAACACTGCCAGTCAACTTGAAAACCATATTATTTTGCGAATAAGCTCAAGGGAATATGAGTCAGCGAAGCCCTTTCCGTATTAACCGGGCATCTGAAAGACGGACATTCTGATGCATGGACAAGGTTTATTTGTGTGGATTCCAAAAGGTAACAACTCTTTTTGTTTAGGTTTTGGAATCATCCACGAGACCACGAGTGCACAGACGGCCGGACGACGCTGTCGCGCCCACATGCCTCGGAACAGCGTCCTGCTGTCCCCAGTGAAAGAACAGCATTGGGCTATCACATGAGCTACAGAAACCTGATGGTTACGCGCTTGAACAGTCACGTCTAGGGTGTAAAAAGTGATTTGGTCGGGTTGCTGTGAGTTCTGGAGGACTGATTTTTGACGACTTCGTCTCCCTCCCAGGTATGGTTCCAGAACCGAAGGGCGAAATGGCGGAAGCGTGAAAAGACTTTCGGCGACGAGAGCCCGGCAACGCTGCTCATGAACCGCTTCATGTCAGGTAGCAGCCTCAGCCCAACACTGGCGCACGGATCGGCCAAATACTTCCCTATGTGTCATGACTCAGTTGGCGTCTGACAGGTCGCTGAGCAGTCATTCACGCTGGCGCAGCTGTTGTTCTTATGGGGGTTTTAACGGCGCACTCAGCATTTAATGTCATTTAAGCGTCGAAATTCCCCGCACCAGTGTCTGTGGGGGGGGGGGGGGGGCAATGAGACCTTTCGACGGAGGCCAGGCTCGAAACTTTCGCCTGACGGTTGTGAGGCAGACACTCTTAATCGAGCTACGCCGAGCCCGACTGGTACATAGGATGATTCGATCTGACAATCGGGATAGTCAGTGGCCGCCATCTGTGAGCTAAATCATGTGTTGGCAGTCTTCGCACTTCATAGAATCTCAATCATAATTCGCAGCCGACGTCGGCGGCTAGTTGGTGGTGCTGACCGTGACATCTGGAGACGCTGGTGGCAATGACCAGTGACAGCAGCAACATGGACTTTCCGACTTCTCGTGCCGACCTCCGGGAGGACAGATTGCAGACATGTGACCAAAAGGCCATTGATTCAACTCGCCTCAGTCGTCGTCTCCGCATCCCCCGCCAATGTCGGAGTGAGGTCTAATGCTTCAGCACGTACGCACATTGCATGTGATATGGAAATACGCTAGGCGATCGAAGTAACTTCACCGGATTCGCCAACGGACTATAGCCTCCGACGGCAGGTGAGTGACAGACAACAACAGGTGACAGCGGCTGACAACAGAGGACTGACAGCTGACAACAGACCACAACAGCCAACAGTAGGCGACTCTGCCCTTTGGCCATGACCCACGCTCCGCCGGCAGGCTCCGTGTTGCCGTCGGGCCGGTACAGCCCGTTCTCGGTCGGCGTGGACGCGCTATGCCGGCCGGTGCCGCTGCTGCTGCCGTCGCTGCTGATGAGCTCGCTGCACCTGCCGCCGCTCGGCCTGACAGCGGGCTACCCGGGAGTCGGCCGGCCGCCGGGCCGTTCGCCGCCGCCGCCGCCGCCGTCGGAGGAGCCCGGCAGGCGGCGGCCGCGCCTCGCCGACCGCTTCGGCCTCGACCAGGTCGGCGGGGGCTTGGAGGACTAGCGCGCCCGCCGAACACCAACGGCTAGACCGGCGCAGGGGACCAGCGTGTGGACCAGCGTGCAGGTCGAAATGTGACCCAGCACTGACGGGCCGCAGTGGAGGAGCCCACGCGGCAGGACGAGCGCACCGCACTCGTCTCTGATGCGCTCGTCCTGCAGAGGAGCCCCTACTCTCTGGACGAGCAAGTGCACAAGCATGTGGGGCCGTTGCAATCTGAACCAGAGTCTAGACCAGCGACGGGGTCTGGGTTGGAATTTGCGTGTGAAGCAGTCGGTGAACCAGCAAAGTGCGGCTAAGTGCCCGACAGAACCAGGGATTGTGGACACCAGACGACGAGATAAAGGTCCTGCAGTGTCCGGCCACGTACAGCAAGAAGAAGCGAAGCGACCGCCCCCGTCTGCGTGCGCGATCGACGTCTAGTTCAGCTTAACTCAAAGTCAGCCTGCTACTGAAGGCAAACACCATGGTTACGCGTGAAGTCGGGAAAAAAGCAAGGTGCAGATCACAGTTTTATTAAGTCCACCTACCCGGCGTAGCCGACGATAAGTGATCATTTTTGATATCTAACATTAGGCATTACGACGGTCAGCGAGCGGCTAGTCATTCTGGAAATAACCGACTCCTGAGCAGAGTGCGGAGCGTGCGGCGCTCGCTGTTGTATAGTTCCATACTTTGTGCCGGCGTGACATGCTTACCGATTGTTTTCCAGGGCGGTCGACAGCTCTTCACGTGACCACTGTCACCCATGTTATCAGGGCACGACAGGGTGTGGAGCTGGGCAGGTTACCAACAGCTAAAAATATGGCATTTCGATGATTTGAACAAACAAGTGACGTTTACGGGAGTGTTATACAACTGTGCTTTGCTGGCGTGTCATACTCAAACGTCCTCGATAGACAATACATGTATCTAGACAAAAGTGTGACTGGATTAAACATGCCAACAATGTTGGTTTGTATAGTGGGAAAGACGTCGTCTGGTTTTTTGCTTTGTTGCAGAGAATAATTTATAATACACATGCGCCAAAAATGTTTGTTAACATATTTGGAAAATTATACTCTATAGTGAAGTTTATCACTTGCCATCCATTGTAACGCTACTGTTACTAACTGCACGATCGACTCGGAGGATTTATGAGGGTAATGAAAGTAATGAAGGTTTATGTTATACCAAACCATACTATATCTCAAATTCATACCGGCATAGTCATCTTATTCGTCAACATCAGCCAATGATTATAGCAGTAATGCAACTTAACTTGACTGATGTTTCATTACATTGCCATCCTAGATAGTCCTAATCCCAATCCGGCAATGACACAATTCTGATGCTCCGGCAACGCATCAAACCTGTAATGGCTCTGCTGGCAGAATCATGCAAGCCATTTTACGCCGTTGATTGCTCAGCAATCCTGGTAAACATTTGCGTACGGGAACCCACTACCCTTACGTTTCTGTAATCATGTTCTCTGAATTGCGTCTTTAAGTAGCCAACAAACAAACAAAACCTGTAGTTTGTAGACACTGAACCACTGTTATATTCAAATTCGTCGTACAAGGTCGATAAAGCTAAGTTCGGTGTGCATGCGAAAGAGATTGGAATTGATTCCCCCTCCCCTTTCACATTTTCCAGTCTGACATAACCTTTGCATTGTATCTTACAATAACACTTTTAGTTTGCAGGGGGCCTCAGAGGGATATGTTTATATACACCGTGAAAAGAACACGCATGATAAACCTTATGCCAATAATAACATTTTAAACATAATAAAGATGAAACATACAATGAGCTTTCAGCATGAAGCCATGTACTGGTTGTCTACAAGCTGTTATCTACCATGTTTTGATGTTTAAAACACAATTATTGTCATGCAGTCAATCATATACATCATTATTGCAATGATGATAATGTATATGCATGCTTGCGAGTGCTGCGCCAATGTCCATCGCCGAATGAGTAGGGGCCTCTAATCCATACTGAACTCAACTCAGCTCGCTTGATTCAGCCCCCGGGGAAATAAGCAGTGGAAAATTATGCAACCCACCCCAAAGGACGCCAGCAAACCGGTTTGTTTCTTCTCAGATTTGGCTCACTTTCTTCTCAAAGTCGGAGGCTGAATGCCAAATATTTTGGTGAACTGCTCCCCCCCCCCCCAACTTAAAAGAAAACCACCCCTACGCCTACCAATTGGCGCTGGGCATGTCTTATGTACTTCGTGGTGTCAAGTGTGACCAGCACACACATGCAGGCACTGTCATTAATTATTGGTATTCTTAGTTAGCTGCTCTGGTTATTATATCTATTTTAATGCCAGGTTTGAACGAGACGGATGCGAATTCCTGCGCACAATCGAGAAGACTACGAAGCATGTCTCACGTGAAGTTACAGGTGCCAAAATCGCCCGCTCCAGGAACGACGTCTGGGGCTGCAAAGCCAGAAGAATCCAAAACTGTGCCAACATGTTGACTGCGCAATTTGGATTCGAAAGGAGTAAAACATTTCTTAATCAAGCTTACTGGTGCTGTCACTGTCTGGTAATACCATAAGCCATAACTAGTCCCAAGGTTTCCCCAAAGTACGTTTTTTACATGCTCACCAAAAGTGGCACACTGTACCTGATAAACGGCCAAAAAACAAGTAACGCAATACCATAGGAGACACAAAGAATGGTAGCACATCAACACAGTGTGCTACCAAATTGTAGAAGATTGTAGTGGAAGACACATCAGGTTTTGGTGACAGCAATGCTATATATGACTAAGTCACCAAAAGCACACTATCTGAAAGTGCAGCGTCATAATTCATAATCTCAAATTCACCATATTGCTGTGACGAAGGTGTGCGAGGCTCTGTCAAGATTTCCGGCTGAAACTTGTCTTACCGCAAGTATAATACAAATGTTCTAAAAAATGTCACAGTTGTTTCGTACGCCATATCTTCACTTCAGAATCAAATTACAAAATATGCATCATATCAGTCTAGAAAGTGAGTTATACAAACTTGTTAACATTGTGAAAAAACATGAAAGAAACCATCACTAGAGTGTGGAGCTGACAAAACCACGTGCTCCATGTGGCCTACTTTCTCTTCGCTACTCATGGTGGCGCGCCGCGTGCTTTTTGGGCCACACAAGCACATGTATCAGATGATATCCCACAAATAGCAGAATCGATGCCTCGCTTAGACTGATGTGGTTTCTACGAGCTTTTTGCATAAAGTACACCCTTGTATAACCCCTATAGACTCCCATAGATGGAAGGGTAGGGGAGTGGGATCTGGCGAATACGTTGGTCGCTGGCAAAATTGGAACAAGAAACGTGTTCGGCTTTGGGGATAAGTTTGGGTCCATAACATTTGCTGAACCGTTCCACACCAGATATTGAAATTTGTCGCACCAAAAAACGACGCAACAAGCAAAAATAGTACAAAACATGACGATCGTCCGCTTCATATTTTTGGCACCCTCGTTTCAACCTTGTACTTGTCTGGAACGCCTGCTATTTTGCAGCACCGCAAGATACGGCTATTAGAACTAGTATAGAATACATGCGACTTTTTCTAATCATGTACCCGTTCTTCCAATCTGACATCAGTGAGGCCTCCGACAAGGGAGGCGGCTTGATACGCCGTTTGCGTTTTCGTGGGGTGGTTGGTCATCATGGAGAAGATGTCATGTAGCAATGGAAAATTATAACTGTTCTTGCTTGATTTGTTAAGGTGGTGACTAGTGTCATCCCAATAACGCCGGTTTAGCAGGAGCCGACTAGGAAGGAGAGGGTTTGAAAATGTCATTAGGCAAGTAGTCGGCAAAATTTCGGAAACTGACCGCCTGTTGTACGTATTTTTTCATCGTTTAGTGTTAGTGCAGTTCAATGGGGTTATAAATACCCTTTTCAATAGAAGTGTATTTGTTTTGAGTTTTAAGAACGGCCAGAATTTCTACAACTCACCTGTTTAAGGCTGCCGCATTTTTTGGTTTAATTAGTGAGCATTTTCCAAAAATGGAGTCTTTATTTTTACGTTGAAAAGCGGAGATGTTAGACCGAGAACCAACGTGTTCTTAAAGGAAGCATCTCATGTGTTTGTTCTTTTAACTTATCATAACATCCGACGCGCGCGATTTGATCCGCAACAGAAACCTTAATGAAAAGCTCAGGATCTCGATTCGAAGAAGCCAAACCTGCGGGGCAAATCTCCTTTGGCTCTCCGCCAAACTTAAAGGGAGTGTGTTTAGTCAAGTTAGGATTTTTAACTGTGCACGTAGGATGGTAAGAAATTTCGATTTACAAATTTTGCCGTTATTAGTTTCTACAAATTCGCCTCCACTGACGACATTTTGCCACAGCCCGAAATTTTCTTTGGTGTGTATAGAGGAACGAATCTATCGGGCAGCCCCAAAGCGATGTTCACCGCTTAACACATCGACATCATTGAGGAGGCATTGTTAGTTCTAGCCAATGGCTTTTCGAAGATGTCGCTTGTCAGCGCTGATAGGAACTCGCATATCGCGGGAACGTCCAATCGCGGCGATCGCGGGAATCGCGGGAACGAAACTTGATCGGCCGTTATGTTACGTTTTTTGTTGTTGTTTACATTCAGCTGAGTGCTGCAAATCTACGGGTTTAGACTATGGTTAGGCTGGTCAGTTGACAGTCACCAATTCATGTCGGCCCTCTATACACCGATATGAATTGCGGATGAAGATCAAGGATTGTGTCTTGTCAATCGGCTGCACCAGGTTCTAGAAAATTGTGATTGTTTTTAGTTACTTAACAACCGAAATAATGGTCATGTATCTAGCGCGCAGTTACTCGCCACATCTAAGCCAGTGCATTTGTCCTTTCTTACCCGCTGATTGGCTTACCTTTTGGATCGTATTTGTTCACGCATAGCCATCGATGGGATCGATAAAAATAAGTAAATCAGAACTGTTGCAAGACCCACATGCACATTTATGAACCAAAATTAACCATAGATAGTTGCCAAACTCTCCTTAGGCTTGAGAAAATCGAATTCAATAGACACACTCCATTTAAACCAATGCACTTTTCGGTAGCAGGCCATTGCTAACAACACAGCTAGCAGCGAGAACAGCATTTAAAGCTAAATCAGGATTTGAGGCTGGTGGTTTTTTTTATCTTAGGCTGCAGGCTACCGACCTTCAGTATGTCCGGAGGTATGGTTGGACAACGATACCTATCATACGTTGGGGCATGTTCTGCAAATATCGACGTTGTAAGGTAGCGCTCATAGTATTGTCGCCATGAGCGCTGCATTGAAACGCCGATTGTTTGAAAGATTTAATCCGAGCCGTCTGAATGCATGGATTTCTGGGATCAGAGCTTACGCTTAGCAGTGGTGGCCTGAGCCCTGATGTCTACCATCCGATCACGCGGTTCCAGGTCAACGGCGCTACGTGGTAGCGCAAGTTTAACACGCCGCAATGCTCCGCACACTCCGTCATGCACTTTGACGTCACTTGACCTTCAGCGCATCCCCTGTCACCGGCCGTGTCTGTCTAGAATAAACAGCGAGCACCTAAAGTGACTCAAGCCCATCCTGCCACGGGTGGGTGGATCGACGGGCAGACGCCCGTCGCCCCAGTTAACCTGAGGTATAGGCTGGACGGAGTCACCCGTAATTTGGATAATGCGTATATTCAGGTGATTGTTTGATGCGCTCTTTCGCCAATGTCTCGGAGTCCATTGAAGATCATTTATTCTCAGCAGAATACCTCAAAATATCATCAAAGTACTTTGAACTTCAATAATAAAGTAAACAAATTCCATTCAAACATGGGATTAACGGGAACGAAAATGCCGTTAAAGCACCCATGATCATGTATGGCTCTGCCTCGGCCGAGGGTTCAAGATTAACCAACCACAGGTCTTGTCTGAAACCCAAGCTACTCTGTTTGCGGTGGTCGGTACTGTGCGAATGCCACACGGATGCCGCGTGGACCACCTACCTCCCTCAGATGCCACCCACCAGTGGGTTCGCCTTTTACCGAGTTGACAAAGTAGCGGAAAATAGAGCTCATTTGTAGCGAGACGTGGTGCGACGCGGCAGAGGTGAATGGGGCGCGACCAGGCGCCCGTCACAAACACAGCCGGCAACAATGCGCGCGGATCCCGACGCCCCCACACGCGATTTACGACGGGATTGTGCGCCCCAGCGTCCCGCGGCGCGCACCGCGTCCCTGAAAGAAATTCAGAATGGGAGGATTAGCGAAATCTAATAGCGCGCGGCCTGTAAATATGGTTAGTTGGAAAATTAGGAGGCCGGGATGTCCGCCGGGTGCATGGAGCACGTCGCTGGCCCTGGGCCCCGAATCCGTTACATGTTACGGTAACGAGGATTACCGTCTCGTTGGTCTTCCCGGCCATTGATACTCTGATGAGAATGTGTTCTTCCGTGAATGAATACATGTGTGGTAAACAGGACGGGTGGAAGCTGACTGCGCAAAAGGCAGAAATCACAGCAAGTTCTTGTGAAAACACCGTAACATCATAATTAATCCAAAAGCACTCCCCTTTCGACCCGAGTATGCCGATCCACCCCACATTACGATATCTTTCAACGAAGAATGCAATGTCCTTGCTTGGGTCACGCTCAAGTTGGGCCACAAACGCTTGGTTTCCAAGCAATGGTTCTTGCTTAGTAAGAGGAGAAACATAACTGACTGCGCCTTCTCGTCCCTCGATCGTCCCAGAGCAACTTTCCCTGGTCCAACCATCAAGTCATGTTTAGCGCGCGCGTCTCGTTTCCTACACTGATCAACAGTGTGAAAGGCAGCAACGGATGAAATACTTTTTGGATCAACATTTAGATGTTTATTGGGGCATGATCCTTGAGCAGTTCTGCTGCATTCAGAAACCACAAGCAAGAGTGCGATAGCATTCTTCGACATTAATGACATGGTAGGACCACATGAACACCTGCTCGCTCTCGCCGACGGATGTCTTTCGTGAAAAGACGTAATTTGGGTTCTCGGTACAGCAAGCATTCATCACTATTGCATGTATTAAGGTGTGCTGGCACGCCTGAAATAAAAGACACCAAACTTTCAGCGAGAGCATTTGGACTGACGGCGCGCAGATCACAGGCTAAGGGCGCCACCCCATGTGGGTAAGTCCCCATCCCTTAAAAAGCACGTGCTAGCTGCCAAAAAAAACAAGCTGTTCCTTGACACACCATACCGGACCGCAGGGAAGGTGAAGGCAGTCTCAAATACTTATTTCCTGGAAAAGTTTCACCAGGCTAACTTTCTAGACCTTGGTCTTTGCCCAACATTTCTGATGCCCAAAATCCTGAACATCTCGGCGGTGCAAGTTTCAAGGCTCTGTACCCACTATTGAGGACAACTTTGTTGCAGAAACAGAGGTCCGGAGCCGCTGTTCCACTCCCACGCCCACGCCGACGCATGCGCACGCATAGGCGACCCAGTTCTAAAGCTCTGAAACGCGTCATATGGCACAGGATCTCCAGGATCCAGGACAGGACATAAGATATATCCACAGGATATGACATCTAGACAACTGGAAATGAAATATCATGAAATGCTTATAAAGCATGCCATAACTTCTTGGTATCAGGTATAATATGGAACGATACGCAGGGCAACAACAGTACAAGTATCCATCCATGCTTTTCAGCATACATTTCAGCAGCATAAAGAGCCAGAACTTTGCCAAAATGATTGTTGGGAGGCCCATTGTTAATGTCAAGGTCGTGGACTCGGCGCTAATGCTTTAATGCACCACCACAAAACTGTTTCAACTAAGTTATCATTGTGATCAACTATTAATAAGTCTTGTTTAGTGTTTTGTAGTAATTTTAGTAGCTTTAGTATGCTGTCAACTACTTTATCGCCGCTGAAATGCTCCCCTCCGTGTAAACGTTTAAACATGTATTTGTATTGAAAGCATGACGTTTTAAGCACAATAAGTAACATCCAAGAGCAGTTTGAATGTGGGACATTTTCCCATAGACTATGACTTGGTGGGCTTTTATTCCCTAAAATTGCTCATACTAGGCACATTTATTCCATCGTCACGTGCACAATGGCCGTTCTCATGTGCTCTCTCCGTTCACCTTTTCGCCACGTGACCCTTCGGTAGGTAGCAGACACAATCATTTCAGAAACTGGGATGGAGTTTTCTATTCAGTGTGGCGGGCTCCAGCCTTCCCCCCCCCCCCCCCTTAAGCTTCGGGAAGTGGGCTGCGCCCGGGGAAAAGTGTCGAATTTTTTGCGGTCCGCCCTCTCCTCCCCCCTCAACCCTTTACGAAACTACATCCCTGCTCGCATGGCTCTGTTCTGTTTAACTTGATACGTCATGATGCATGTTTAACTGTACTGCAAATTGTAAAGCATCGTACATTACAAATTCAATGGCAGTGTCTTAACCACTGGAAAACAAAACATACCTTCTTTGGATGCAGCCGGCTTGCACAACCTTGCTCTGTGGACGTCCGGGCTGAACTGAACGCGAACGAAACAAACTGCGGCTCCGCTTGAACCATGTGGCTGCAGGTGACCAAAAGATGTGGCAACATGTTTGCAGCCCTAGTAACTAAGGGTAACCATGCAGGAGTCATCATGCAGTGTGGAGGGAGCGTCGCAAGAGTACTAGAAGGCAAGCCATTTTTATACTGAGCTTTGATATAAAAGGGGTATGCTAAAACGGAATTATCAGTTAAATACACCGCTAAAATGCAGTACATGAGAAATGATAAGATATTTGTAGCGTTCGATGCGTTGCGAAAAATAAAACATGCCTTCTTTTGCCAGCAGGCTGCCACAGGCATGCAGATACAATGCAGCTGGCTTAGCTTTAAGGCTCCTATCTTGGTGCAGTTGCCTGTAACAATGCTGCAGTGATCGCAGACTGTGAAGATGGCCCAACGCTTTGAGCTGTCCTCAGAGGGCATCGATCTCATCCGGGGCAGTTGTTCCGTTCCAAGGTTTCCAGCCTTGAAGCCACCGAGCAGCGTGGAAAACCTTACTTTAAAGGGAGTGTTCCACATTTGCAATGCAGTTTTGGACTAAAATCTTTAAGATCATTGGGTGCCGTTCACAATCCTGTCCTTTATCAGGCCTGAACACCTCTAGTTTCTGAGCCACACGTCCGCGAAAGTGTGCAAACCTTTTGGGGAGACTATTTCAAAGGTCACCCAGGCATTTATGACGCCATAATAACACCATCCAGAACCGTTATTCCATTAACCATGCAGTGATCACGTAAGAAAAACTAACTGTCGAGTTGTCCATATCTGGCGCTCGTGAGCACAATTTCCAAACTTGAAGGCCGTCAATTGGCGTTCAGTATGTGTCAGTGGCACATCAACGACGGGCTGACCAACGCCTCGGTGATGTCTCCCCAGGAGGACAGCACCCTGCGCCTGGCAATAGGCTGTGCTGAAGAGAAACCAAGGAGGACAGCAGCCTGCGCCTGGCAATAGGCTGTGCTGAAGAGAAACCAAGGAGGACAGCAGCCTGCGCATGGCAATAGGCTGTGCTGAAGAGAAACCAAGGAGGACAGCAGCCTGCGCCTGGCAATAGGCTGTGCTGAAGAGAAACCAAGGAGGACAGCAGCCTGCGCCTGGCAATAGGCCGTGCTGAAGAGAAACCAAGGAGGACAGCAGCCTGCGCCTGGCAATAGGCCGTGCTGAAGAGAAACCAAGGAGGACAGCAGCCTGCGCCTGGCAATAGGCTGTGCTGAAGAGAAACCAAGGAGGACAGCAGCCAGCGCCTGGCAATAGGCTGTGCTGAAGAGAAACCAAGGAGGACAGCAGCCTGCGCCTGGCAATAGGCCGTGCTGAAGAGAAACCAAGGAGGACAGCAGCCTGCGCCTGTGAATAGGCTGCTCTGAAGAGAAACCAAGGAGCGGATATGCCTTAGGGCTGCTTTGGGTGGCGCCTCACGCAGCTTACAAACTCAGTTTCTCGGGGACTTCGTTCATGCGTGCACGTTCCTGTACAAACAATATTCGGATTTGGGGCCCTACACTACTTATATCCCTCAGAGGCGTCCAGACTCCCAGTGAGCGCGTCATTTGAAGAAAATTATATGAAAGCATCGTTGGGGGGGGCACACTAGCCGTAAGATTAGACTTTTTGCTTTTTGACATAACGTTTTACTCCCATTGGAGAATGAAAACTCTTCCGGTGCATAACATCTGCATATATATGCATCTGGTAGCGTCACAATCGTATCAAAGGACAATGCCCACTCCAACAGAGCAGAAATCATTTTGAACTTTCGGGTGAAAGCTGCTTGCAATTTCTACCCCCTGACAATACAAACATTTCTTTGAAAATTCATCAGTGATCAGAAGGAGGTACGACGAACTAAGATCCAAGTCCTGTCGCAGTAACACAATTTTCCCTCAGTTTGAACAGGAAACCAGCGGTGTCAGAAAGAAAGCATTGCGTTTCACGATCCTGTGATCACGGCTCCCCTGACCACAAAAAAAAAATGCAGAAAACGATTCGCCCCATTTTTCCCACGGCAACGCTCTGAAGTACCGTATAATTGCGCGGTCAGATTATTGGCGCCTAGCTCCCCGTTACACCGGCACCGACATAAGCGTCGGCGCACGTCAAGCAAGAATAATCGTAATTCCACCCATCGAAGTATGTGGATATCTGATGCCGCAGCCTGCTTATGCTGACACCTATCGGCAGAAGCACAAACTACAAACTTCAAATCCCAGAGACAGGTCAACACAATCGCGTCGGTGGCAGCGGTTATTCGGAACGGGGGGGTTCGGGCGGCGCGAGCCAGGAGAGCAGGGACCTCGGAGGGCCCGCACTCCACAGCAGATTCCAATTTCGTGCCAGCAGACTGACGGTGACCCGGGCAGGACGGTGGCGTCGGGTGGGGCGTGCGAGTGTCACGGAAACCGACTGGTAGGCCGGTATTAGGGTCGGCATGGCAGGTATCACTCCAGACGGTGCTTCATCACCATATCAGTCAGTTACGTGCCGTGACCTAGGCAGCCATATTTATCGTGATGAGCAAAGCTTATATTAACACTGAGTAAAATTTAGACAAGTGAGTCACACTTGAATCAAGTTTTATTCAAAGGATCAACTGAGTAGTGTGGGGACCGTGATGTTTCAACAATAGCCCAGATCACAATAAGCCCACATTTATCACGGAATTGCACCTGATGACGGAGTCACGTCCGAACATGACCGAACGATTTCCGGAACGAATGCCCGGCTGGCTCCAGAACGTACACGGGTCTATCCTCTCGACGGTGACAAGACAGATGTCCCCGTGCTAATTAATCACCTTTGAATCGCTCGTAACGCAAGCGACAGAGCAGGATGCGCCGGCCCGCCAGGAGGGCGTGCACGTCCTTCGCAAGCGGCCCTCACTTGGTGAATTCGTAAACTTAGGCCGGCAGGTGCCGCTAGGTGATGCGCAGCGACACAGCCAATGCTTTCACTTCGAGGTAGGGGTGTGGCCTGCTCCAAGCCGAATCCTCGTACTACGACATAGTGCACAGTTGCCGCGCGACCGTTAGGGAGGTAGGTCGCCCTGTGTACCTCCCAGCAGGGACACGCTGGATGGCCAGCGAGAAGCTGTTTCGCAAGGGGCTTCCGAATTGTGTGGAAGCCTCCGACGGCAATCTGTGCCGTCCTGATGGCGACAGCTGGTACCCATTGGAAGATTATGGACGTGCTCGCGGGCAGCGCTGGCCGCGAAAGCGACGGCAGCGTATTTTACAGCCTAGAACTGCAACGGCGCCTGGAGAACGGCAGGCTGAGCCTACCCAACTCAAAGGCGCTGCCGTAAACCATCACTAGGACCATGGCTGTGGCAGGTGATCGTGGCAGACGCGGCGTTTTTGCTGCTACCCAGGCTCATGTGTCCGTGCTCCGGTGGACGCTGCGCTTCAAAGGAATGCTCCACCTTTGTGTGGGGGTTTTGAACTGAAATAGCCATCTAGAGGAACTTTTGATGCAGTTCACGGCTATGCCCTTTTTAAGACCCAAACCCTCCAGTTCCTAAGTTATATGCCAGCAAAAGCGCAACAAGGTTTATTGAGGGCTATTTCAGTCACTTTGAAAATGGTGACGTCATAGAAACGTCATGCGGTCGCCGTCATATGGCAGGTCGTTTTCTATGTATGGTCTAAAACAGCATGACCATTGATGCGTTCGCAAAAGCGCTGATGCAACACATGTGGTACAAATTGCGGAAAGTGGTTGGCTGTTAGTGAGATTTCACTGCTGAATGCGTGTCGCAAACGTAAACGTGATCACTTTTTGGTTGTGCGGCACTCGTCTTCAACGGGGTATTTTTCCTCACTTCTAGACCGTATCTGTTTTTGCATTGGTACGGGATGCCGATAGAAAAGTGTGTGTGTGGTGCTCGCTGGGCAAGAGAAAATCATTTGGCTGTATTCGCGTGAGTACTTCGCTCCCAAACTTTTAAAAGCACACATAACGCCGAATGTGTCTGGCGTATCAGCGATATCGCAGCACTACTTTCAGTAGGGCGTCTGTCACGTACACGTACGTACGAGTACGTACGTCTGTCTGTCACGTCTTTCAGTACACGCGTCTCAACATCGCATGCAATTTTGGGTTTGGTATGCGGTCGCCTTCAATTTAAGCCTCTGTTTGGGGAAAGATCGTGCAATAAAAGCAATGTCCAGTGTAGGTTGACATTGGTACCTTATGTTACAGAAGAGAATTGCACCTAATTTGTCCTCTGTGAGGTAGCAAGTATGATAAATACTCATCAAACAGGTACATCTAAACTCTTACCTGCAAACCTCAATATTTGCGATAGTGAACGTCTGAGTGCTCCAGAGATTGCACAACATAGTTGACATGCAATTCTTCTGTGAAAAGCCTTCTGAAGAAGGCATGAAAAAGACCAGAATTTAACATAGCCTAACCTAACCCGACCTACCCTAACCTAATCTGACCTAACCTAACCCAACCTAACCTAACCTATCCTGACCTAACCTAACCCAACATAATCTCACCTGACCTAACCTAACCTAACCTAGCCTAACCTAACCTAACCTAACCTAACCTAACCTAAGGTAACCTAACCTAACCTAGCCCAACCCAACCTAACCTAACCTAACCTAACCTAACCTAACCTAACCTAACCTAACCTAACCTAACCTAACCTAACCCAACCTAACCATACCATTGCCACCTGAAAACCTTCCCACTCATTCCCCTGCGACCCATGTTCTATTAGGATCAGTGACATCAGTGTAACATACTGACGTTTGACCGACCTCTGCCGTTGTTGTTGTAATCACTATATTTTGATGGTAAGATGATTAGGTGTCCTTGAAATACTTCTGTTTATGATTATTTATGGTGTCATATCTTAGCAACATCAATTTATAGACAACCTGATGTTGTAATGTCAGGTAACAATGTGTATCATGACCCAATATCTGGCTAAATGCCTTAAAAATTTACCAAAACCATTGAAAAGTAAGTGCATGTTGGCATGACCTGAGTTTGCTGGCCTCCGGATACTGTGCTATCGTTTGTTGTAAATTCTATATTCCATTAGGTTTTGTGGGCTAATGATTTAAAGTCATTGGCACGCGATAGGCAGAGTTTGAGAGCATGCACAACTTGCTAACGTTTGCAACACTACAACAATGATGTGTATCATGAATTGAGTGCTAGGAGTTGGGCTTGTGGTTGTCACCAGTTTCAGAGATAATCTTGTTTATGAAATTCATCGTTGCAATACCAAAATATACACTATGTGAGGTTTCGGAGCAATTTTCTGGTCACAAATATGGAGCATGGGAGCAGCTTTGGATCGCAGATGTCGATGTTAGGTGGGTGTGGCAGCATGAAGTGGGCGTGGGGCAGTTGATGGGTTTTTACAGATTGAGTACACAGGAATAACGTTGCTGCCACTGAACGGCCCAATGTGAGCAATGACAAACACCTACACATAGGATATTTCCTACCCATATCCAGTGTGAAATATGGGAAGAACTTTGCTTTAATATTTTGGAGGAAGTGTTATTATTTTTCCTGCTTCCATCCCTAACCTTTCTCGATAAGTTTGTGAAGCCACGCACCGGCTATGTGGTGATTGTACAATCAGGTATATTAATTTCAATATGGACATTACCAGTCAGGCTAGGACCAGGGAGACCAGTCTCAAAAACTAATCTATTGTACCAGATCACAGAAAGCTTCAGCATGCTCAACCTCTTGCCGAACTTGATCTGCTGAAATCGGATTTGCGCAAAACTGAGCACCCAATTATCAAATGTACGCAATGACAGTCCAATGCAGGCAATGCCAATACTAAATGATAGTTCAATTTTAAAAATTTCAAGCAATAATTTCAGATTCACAGCTCGACAAAGCCACAGACCACAGCGGCTGAATGCCCGAGGCATCAATGCGGTGGCAGGAGGTGATAGAGTGTGAGAAGCACACTTCACAGCCCAGGTATTTTCAAGCCCTGCTGCGAACAGGAATGATGCAATATTAAAAATTTGTGTGAGCTAAGCTGACTGATGTCTCCATTTCTGATATCAACATTCATATCATGTAAGTAAAACACCCCTCTGTCTTCCATTTGCAGCACATGTTACATCGTTGTCCTACAATCTGTACATTGGGTAACAGTTTTGTTCATTGGCTATCTTAGCGACGGTGACAATTTATGTATTGAACTACTTTCAGTACAGGGAAGGTGTCCCTGCATCATCTACATCAGCTCTTAGACCGGAATCCATGATAGCATGTTTTTCAGAGTTAGATTTTGCATGTCAGGTCACTTTGTTGACGATAAGATTGACCTTTGTCTTAGCAACAATAATACTTAACATTAATGAAGAGTGTAAAGGTGATTAAATCAGTGATAACGAGAAATATTAGCATCTAATAGCGGTCATATTATATTAACACCAGGCACAAACACCGAGTTGTCGGAAGTCAACCACAAAGACAATAGCTGTGGTCTCGCTGGGGTATAGAGTGTTGTGTTTGATTTGAGTGCTAAATGCACATGCCTGCATCCTGTTCCGCTGTGTCCACAGAGCAACCTGGCCCATAAGAGTAACGTGCATTACGTGTCCAACCACCTGGACTTCAACATCACCTACAAAAGTGGCGTCAACGAGGCCTGGGGCGACTTCTTCCAAGACAATGGTGTGTTTTGTAGCTGCATCGGTATTTTCATCACGGAATCTTTGTCACACTTAACGACACAATCAATCTACCGCCATCATTTACTAGTGTTCAGTCGATCATTTAAGTGTTTTGAGTTTATGGTGTTCTCTCTCACGACCCACCCGCGTGCTGTCGCCGAAACATACGGAGCAGAGATCGAGGCAGCAGTGGCGGGCCGGCGGGTGGGTTGTGCGGCACCCTGAGTGTGTAGCGTGTCTGGCGTCGGCTCGAGCCGCTGACGGCGCGCCGATACGGCGGCGCGGCCGCGGGCGGGAGCTTAATCCGCGTGCAGGTGGCGCCGTGCTCCAAGCACGGCTTGCGACGGCTTGCAGCCGGCTGTGGAGATCAGCGGCCGCGACTGGTCGGCCGCTGGCGCCGTCCGCGTCCAGCACACCCACTCCGTCACATTCCACGTGAGTAGGGCTCGCCGTCCGCACGCTTTGGGACCTGCCTCGTGTGCTGAGACCCTCGTCAAGGTCCAGCATACTTGCCCAAGGACCTTTCGCGTCTGTAAGGGCCCATGTCAAGGTCCAGCATACCTTCTGAGTTGTCTTCCATGTGAGTCGGACCCTTCGTCAGAGTTCAGCACTCATACTCTATCACTTTTGACGAGGATTGGGCCCCTCATCAAGAATCTGTAGAACCACTCCGTCGTCTTCCACTTGAGTTGGCCGCCCGGTCATAATCCAGTGCACCCGCACCGTCATCTTCCACATGACTCGGCTGACCGTGCCCGTCTGTCGTGCTCCAATAGGCGGTGCTTGTCCATTGTTTACTGGTAGACCGCGCCGCTGACTGTGCCGCTGACAGCGCCAGTCCCCTATCTCTCCCAGCAGACGCAAGATCTCAAGTGGTCGTTGCGCTCAGACTACCTGCTGGACTCGCTGCCGAGCGCCAACATCCGGTGGTTCTCCATCCTGAACTTTCTGGTGATCGTGTTTTTCCGCTCCGGCATGGTGGCCATGATCATGCTGCGTACACTGCAGAAGGGCATCGCTCGCTACTACCAGGTGCGCCGGCCGGCCGACGGTGCGGGGTCTGCGCGGTGCCCCGGAGCGTAGGTCGCGCCGACCTGCGATGCCGCCGGCTCGGCCGGCTCCGCCCAAGAGCCGTGCTGCGAGATTGCGCGACTCGTGCAGCCACGGCCAGGTCTTGTTGTGGCGCTGCTGCGGTGGACGGCGTGGCCGTGGCACGCCCCGTGGCATTGCCCCGCTGTTCTGCCGGGGTGCTGGGCCTTGCTGGCGCGCTGGCAGCCAGCCAGCTGTGCTCTGGGTCCGCTCACTGGCCGCGTGTAGCAGGGCCGTCAGACACCAAATGTCTGACAGCTGGTTGACTGGGCTTTGGGTCCGCTTGTTTGCCGCACGTAGCAGAGCTGTCGGGCATCACAGGTCTTGCAGCTAGGTAGCTGGGCTCATGTGCGTAGGCCGGCTGGATCAGAACGCGGAGTGACAGCCGTCCCTGGTGGCAGCTGAGTGACAGTCGAGAGTGACAGCCGTCCCTGGCCGTGGCTGGGAAAGGACAACCGTCCCTGACCGGGACTAGGGAGTGACAGCCGTCTCTGGCCGGGGCTGGGGAGTGACAGTCGACGGGCTGTCCGTCAGATCGAGTCGGACGACGACTCTCGGAAGGGTTTGGCTGGAAGCTGGTGCACGGCGACGTGTTTCGATCGCCTCGGCACGGTATGCTGCTCTCCGTGCTGATGGGCTCCGGTGTCCAGGTGCTCTCCATGACGCTCACCACACTCGATGGGTGGCTGGCGGCCGCTGTGGTGGCCCTCGCGCCTCAGCCGTATTCGGGCCGGCCCTGTGGTGATGGTTGTCCGTGCCATGGTTGACACTGCAGCGACACTGTCCTCACGCCTGGCGCTCTTTTAAGATGTGACATTATTACCGGGGCTGTACGGCACCCGTCGTTTGAAGGGGGATTACTGTGATTTGGCGGTCCGCGCAGTGGCATGAGCAGGGGGGTCTAGGTGTTTTGTTGTTGCTGTTAAGGCCGTTTTAATTTTTGAGAAAGTGGATACATTATGTAATGGCATCGGCACATACCGTCCATCGGATACTGAAAGTGGATTCAAGAAATAAACATCCGCATAATTCACTCGTTTAACTACTTTTTGCCCTCCCTGTGTTGCGTCGCTGACCTGTACCAGCACCGGTGCTGGTTTCTGACAGTCTGCACCAGTATCGACGCTGACCTCCAACCGTCCATACGCCCGCCGGCTACGTGTCCCCCCGAATATACAAGTCGGCAGGTGGCGGCGAGAAGTAGGGACTTGACGTGCTGCTGACGTAAACGCTGTGCCTGGGGTGGGCCGTGCCCAGCTGCGGCCGCGCTGCCGGCATCGGGCCGTCGCTCTCTCCGGACAGAATGTGTGCCGGCGGGGACGTCGCGAAGCGCCCACCCGCCGCGCTGGCACATAATTTGAACCGCTCATGCGTGCATCCTATTTGTGCGATTTCGGCGTCGCTGTAGATTTAGCACTTGATGGAAACACGCTTGGGCGTGACATGCACCAAACTTGGAAAACTGCCACGTTTGAATCGGCTGATAATGCGTTGTGTGCGGAAGGCTGTGCCGTTGAGTCCTGCTCCCAATCGCAGTGGAGTGGGTGAACGCGGCAAACGTAATCGTGGTCTTTGACAATGCCTGTGTACCACACGAGAGAAATCACTGTGCTCAGAGATCGGGTGAGTCGTCTTTTCAGTTGGATGCCGTGGCTATCGTAGGTGCGGTCGGACCGCTGTGGTGTGCGCCGATGGTGCTCCCGCTGAGCCACCCCGCCTGCCGCCCGTACGCGGGATCGTGTTCAGCACCACGCTGCTGTTGAACTGCGTGCCGTGGGCGTACGACTCGTCGGCGGTGCTGCCTTGCCTCACCACACTAAGGCTGATCGGGCTCTGGTTTGGCGTGTCCGTGCCTTTCATTTTTCGTTGGCGCCTAGTTCGCCTTCAAGAAGCGCGTGCTGGAGCACCCGGTGAGCGCTGGGCGCGGAGGGGGGGGGGGGGGCGGCCGCGCGGCGTCACCGGCGGTTGCCCTCGGTCACTGGGTGCGGACGGGGGGCGGCCGCGCGGCGTCACCGGCGGTTGCCCTCGGTCACTGGGTGCGGACGGGGGGCGGCCGCGCGGCGCCACCGGCGTCTCCCCTGGGGTGCACTGCATGGCTTGACCGCTGCAAGGGGCGCACTGAATGCTCCAGCACAGCAGTACATGTGTCACCTGTTGACACAGCAATATGTAGTCTTGGGCTTGACTTTTTGTGGTATTCACGACAGTGGCTGGTATTCTGGAAACAGTTGGCAGTCTTGTGATCATGTAAAAAGCCGTATTTAACTAAATATGCCATCGTCGCGCCCTTTAAGAGATTGGGCGCGACCCAGAAAGTTGTTATGTTGTTTTCCTAGAACAAGCAAAAAATTGTGATTACAAAGGTTGGCCTTTAAAAATTTCAATAACTTTTTGCACCTGGCGGTGACTCCCAGTGACATTTGTCCGCCTCAGTTTGTATTTCTGCCTTAGCACGCGTGACGGTGGGTGAGCAGAAACAGCTGTGTTGCTCGCTTTTTTGTCCATGGTTGGGATGGCCAGCATCCGGTGGCAGTGGCCACTCAAGGCCAGTTGATGTCAGAGGGCGGGGTGGACTCTGTCGAGCAACATGACACGTGAAGGAACGTCATACATTCTTCTACAAACCACACGCCTAAGACGAGATATGCCCAAGGCGCATACCAGGTTCTGGTATTTCGGGCACTGATCCCAGAAATTCATTCATGGAAAATAGTTTGGATAAAGTTATAGAAGGTCATCATTTGGCGGCTTGATGTAAGTGGCGAAAATTTGTTGTGCAATATGGTGCATATGCTTGTTTTTAAGCTGCTTTTGCCAGAAGTATCCTTTTCTGGGAAATGTGTTGTCGGTAACAAAAGGCCACAGCGATGGATGCCAGTGTGAATTAGCTATTACTCAACCTTGTTGCATGGTTTCAGAACGTCTCGCGTCCACAGCCGTATCTCCGACAGGTGCATCCTATGACCGGTGAAGGTGTCGAGTTCCTTCCCGCACGTGCGCCCACTGCTGGAGGCCATCGTGGACAAGCGTAGGCAGGTCACCATCACTGGTCCGTCGGAGCACTGCGGCGTGGCACACCCAATTGTGCATCGCGGACATTGGCCGGACGAGAGTCGAGAGAGCCTGGCGGACAGCCGCACCCGGCACGCCGATTTCAGTAGTTTGCATTTGTCATGACTGGCTAGCCCCGCTTTGCTCGCCCTGGTGGGCGAGCGTTGTCGCCCTTGTCGCCCTAACGAGCAATGCACATTAGGCATTGTCCATTGAGGATGGATGCTCCTGGTGGAATGTCACGTGACATTCGTTGGTGAGTGAAAGATTAGTTTTCGTTATCGTTGGATGCAGAATGTGCCTTGCCAAGATCGTGTTTGCGTCTTTTTTACCCACGTTTTGGGGATTTACAAAACAGGTTGAACAAGTAAACTCACTTATTGGTTGCGCGCTTTGCTGGAAGTGATTTGTATATTGTATCCTGTATTTTTGGCCAGTCATATGCCAGATGTGGAGTTAATACAAGAATTCACGCTTTACCCATCTTCTCATGAGGAAATTTGCTATGAAAGCTGCAAGGATTACAGTACAAAAATGATGTTATTGTTCATTATGCCGTGCCACAGTACAGCCCTGAAGCAGGCGACCATGACACTGCTAACCAGTGCCATTTCACAACAGACCACATTGGTTGACCGCTCTATGTCAAGCCTATGGAAAACAGTTTATAATTTATGGACGACTGATAACAACTGATTTGACACTGCCAAAAAACTACCATTAGCCGGAATGTTATTGCACCGCAATGATCATATCAGGGATAACTAATGATTACATAAATAATCCTGAACAAGAAAAATATTTTTTGCACCTCAAGTTACCATCTTTACCATAACAATAACCATAAATTCGTGATCAATTCACAGCAATGTTACATATTCATTGCTAACTTTTGCCTGTGACTGCATTTCCAGTTACAAAAAAAATAAAGTAAACACTGCGCACGTCACAAGACATCAATGTCACGACTACAGCACTGCAGGTAAGGACTAGTCGACAGTTCAGTATTGACATCCTCAACAGTCCGTGACAGGTTTCGGCGAGGGCTTCACGACACTAAACGACGGTTTTCACAGCATATCGTGCTTTGATCTTAATAATCTGCCATAAAAGCTGGCGATCGCTACGTTACGTATATCGAACAGTCCACCAAAGCTTTTCCTACGACCAGTACCAAGACAAAATCCCTAAACAAGCCATTCATTGACCGGCTACCCGGCACAGCACCCGCCACGAGAATGGCCAGCTGTTGTCAGATTTAGCGCGTTTCGAGGTATTCTTTAGGTCTGGCTGGCAGATGCTGCCAGGTATTCCTGTCGTCACAAAACGATTCCATGACGCCATCAAACGATGACGTGATGAGGCGCATTTTTGCTTACTTCGAAATTTTGCTACTTGAAGTCGTTTTTGAAGCATGAAAGTTTACCAATGGTTGCAAGAAACCTTTTCCCATCACATTTGATGCCTACCTCAATATTTTCAAATGTGAAACATTCCATTTAAGTGGAGGAATAGGCTGGCCAGCAAAAGGCTGTGGCATGCCACGTGCGTCTCAGGGAACGCCTTCGGCATTCTGGCGCAGGTATGGCGCTTGTACCTGCGGGCGCTCAAGGCGTCCGCGAACATGTCCAGCTGCTCATCATGGCCACCTACGCACCACACAGCGTGCTACGTGCCACACAACTAAGTGCTACACAAGTCCAGTGGAGGCAGCCAGGGCCTGCACCTTGGCGGCGTCAGCAACGAGGCACGCGACGGCATTGGATTAACATGGTTGTCCATGAGTGTGTAAAAAACGATCATCAAAACCGTTCAGGCAGCTTGTCATAAGTTTGAAGCCAACACAAATGCGGTTCCCGACGCTGCCAGAGCAAAACAAACTAAGTTTTTTCCAAGGCAACGGCGGGGTGCCCTGTGGAACGTGGTGAAAATATAGAATAGGTTTGCCGGTATGCATGATCTTGGGTTTGTTCAGCCTTCATCATCAGTCACTTGATTTAGCCTGACCAATATGACATGAACTGATACCGACACCACTGACCTTCACAGCCTTCAGCCTACTTCAGACGTCACAGGCACCGGCCTCCTGGTAAGACATGCACCACCTCACCCGTTCTGCCAGTGTATGAGGGCAGGGCCAACCGGGTCTGCCGGCAAGATGGTGTGACGTTACCCCGCCCAAGGGTGCTCATGTACCCTGCCAATCAGGAAAGTACCCTTTTTGAGTGCAGTCACACCTCTCCTATAGCGCTAGTACTGTCAATGTACCACTTAGCCGCCCAGGCACCACTCCACCTCGTCTGCAGGAAGTCGGGGCTCTCCCAGACGACGCTAGTTGGCTGGTCCAACTTCGTACGAGGTCAAGGTCAAGCTAGCTTGACGTTGAATCTGCGAACGGTGTTCTTGTTCTTGTGGGTGGCGATGCGGCGTCCTTGCTTTCAGACGTCGGTTTGCGTAGAAGCTAAGCACTCGTGACATGTGCTTCCAGAACAGCATTTTTAAGAGAGCTTGAACCATACATGTTCATGGTGATGGCCGCAAATGCTAACTAAAATTCCCATTGCAAAGTTCCAGCAAATTATTTCCAATATTATGCACTCATATCTCACAACCAGATATTTGGAGTGACTACCTATGTGATCGTGCATGTTCACGGTACTGGCGTATCATCGTACATGTTCACAAAATGTACACATTGAAGGTCCTTACACCAGCGGGTAACTCAGTGACACTTGAGTATACCCCACAGCATACCTCGGGCACACCGTATATATCCCCCCATCCCTACAGAGTATGCGAAATAGCTTTTTCCGGCTCGAAGAAAGATCCATGGAAGTATAGGACCGCTCTGTAAATTTTCATACGGGTACAGTAGCGTGTTTTGTGCGGTTTGTCTTGGATTTCACCGTCCAGGACACAAGAGACCTGTGTGCTTGCAATCTGAAGCGAATCTCTGTTCTAAATTGGAAGAAATGTAGAGCGGTAAGTGTGCATGAGACAGTAGGAAATTTGATTATGCTGATATTCCAATTGTAATTGGATGTGCCAACATTTTGAAGGCATTTGACGCGCATTCACAATGCTGTAGCTATTGATTGTCACAAACGTAACAAAAGTACAATCATATTCATAACCATATTCATGCAGCATTTAACGGTTTAGTCGGGTGGTTGTGGGTTTAGAAAAGTCATCAAGTATAGCTAACTCATGACCGCCTTCCTGTCCGCGTCCCATGCACAAGCCGAGCATCCAAAATGGACTATGCAGTTCCTGGGTTACGGCTGCCACCCAGCCCTCATGCTTGACAAGGCTTGTGGTGTGGAAGGCTACGTAGGCGTGACGTCACTACAAGACTAAACATAGGACTTAAGGCTGGTAAACCGCAGTTTCATTTTGGTTGACACTGCGAAAAGGTTGGTAGCTACTAGCAAGGCAATCTAATGAGGTAGAACCGTCCGATCCGAAAAAGTGGCAACACCGAGCTTGCGTGAGAATAAAGGTAGTTTGGAAGCAAAGCCTGCGTGACGTCAAATACACCATAGTTGATGACGTCAGTGTCACGGAAGCCTCTCAATTAGCCATCCGACTGCTACACAACCCATTACTTTGAATGCTGAGTATGTTTTGGTGGCATGCGGCTGGCGGTTCCCGGTTGGACCGAGAAGAAATTATCCATCCTCTCACTATTCGCACACCTTTCTGGAATGAGCCGTGAGTCCTGGAACTTAAAGCTGCGTCAGAGCGTGCGATTGTTGCATACATGATGACATAGCACGGGGTTATATATCATGCGGCGTTTGTGGTGCATTACATTCCATGACCAGGCTTGTCCAAAGCTGGCTTGTTAGATAGCTTTAGGCTTGTTTGTGCCTTTTGTGCTAGGTGGTAGAGTTGAGCAGCTCAACTTGCAGAATTTGCTCTGTCTATAGGTATGATTACATGGACATTTGCATCACTGATTTGTGACAGCTCCCACTCTTGTTATCACAGTGATGCAAGCACAGTAGGAAAGTACAATAAAACCCTATGATATGGGCCTTATGATGCTACAGTTAGCAGTGTTTTGTACTTCAGGGCTTGTACACATATGCATAGTAAAATATTCACAGGTCGAGCATTTTAAATGCTACCAATCGTTCAAAACAAACTGCACAGGAGATCTCGTACAAGGCGTAGTCATGACAACTGATCGCAACCCACGGATGTGAAACGCCTGGCAGCCAGAATGCGCGATGCGCTACAAAAGTCGCATGACGTTTAACCCCTAGACATATATCTATACCCCACGGAAAAATCTAAAATTCTGATGATGTTTATCTGTTCCGAGATTCAATCTACTCTCTAGAATAGTGTTTGCGTGGCAAAACCGTGGACCATTCATTCAGAGTCCAACCGGGAAGCGCCAGCCGCACGCCACCAACACATACACAGCATTGAAACTAATGGCTTGTGTAGTAGTCAGCTGGCTAATTGAGAGGCTTCCGTACCAATGACGTCATCAAATATGATGTAGATGACGTCATGCAGGCTTTGTGTCCAGACCACCTCTTTTCCCACGCAGCTCGATGTTGCCACTTTTTGATAGTGTTAAACGATACGGATGACTCCCCATGGCTACCAGTCACCTGACTAAAATAAGAGATTACGCCATTGAACAGGATAGCACCCACTTTTTTGTGTTTTAATGTTATGTGACTGGATACTGTAATTTTTAATTCAAACCTACGAAAGGCAAATCAGTGCTAGGATCTGATTCCAAAAGTGGATCCTACTAAGCCACGTTTTCTAGTTTCAGCACTCGCGCCATAGTCGTCGTGGCCCATGCACCTGAACATTTATATGTAGTGCGTTTTGGTAGAAGGAATATTCATGTGTAAATTAATAAATGTCACATGCTAAGTGCACTTTAATGTATTAATAGACAATGACTGCCCATATAGCTTTGTGCTGCAGTACCTTATTGGAATAAAATTTAAAAATAAGGTAATGTGAGGAGGGCAGGTGCAAAGAAATTCACTGTTGCTGTGTTATGATCTTTCTAGGTGTTGGTTAAATAGAATGTTCCACATTTGAAGATACCGAGATGAGCATCAGATATGACGGGAAAGGCTTACTTGTACCCATTGGTAAGCTTTCAAGCTTCAAAAACCTGCCTAAGTAGCAATATTTCAAAATTTATAAAATGCGCCCCACTACGGCATTGTTTGATGGCACCATGGAATGGGTTTGTGATGACAGCAATTACTGGCAGCATCTGGCAGCCAGACCTAAAGAATACCTCGAAACGCACGAAAGATGACGCCGTCAAGCCATTCGCGTCGCGGGCGCTGTGTTGGGCGACGGATTAGTAAATAGCTTGTTTGTTGATTCTTTATCTTGGTACTGGTCGTAAGAGAACGTTTGGCGGGCTGGTTGGCATACGCAGCGTAGCGATCGCCAGCTTTAAGGGCAGATTATTAACACGCGCTCGGGTGGGGGGGGGGGACGGTTAAATTTACCCCCCCGCGGAAGGTTTTTCCAGAATGGTTTCCGAACGGCGCAGCGTAGCCGCGCCAAATTTTGCATGGCTGTAGACAATTGTTTGGCATCAAAAAGTGAGATGTACCTTATAAGGATGCTGACCTATGGCAGGTCAAATTCAGGCCATGGTTTCAGCAAGGGCAATTTCCAGGGAATCCTTCAATCTGATCCAACAACGGAGTGTTAGACGAAGCCATACACCTCTGGGATGCTTTCTTAGGCAACACAACAGTTGAATGAGCAAATTACATTGACCTAAGGTCAGGTATGAAGGTCACGCCAAGGTCAAAACCAACCTTTTTTGTTACTCCACGGCTTGCAGTATGGGATAGTGTCTGGTGCTCATTTCGAGTTTATTGATAGCAGAAACCGCATTGTACATCTTTCATTGACTTCTTAGAGGTCAGAATAGGTCATTGACCTAAAATGACCCAGGTCGACGTTTTGTTTTAGGAACATACTGGCTAGCGTAATCTTTGTCGATTAGTCCAATATCTAGGTACTGGGGCACTTTGGAGACCAATCTGGAACTTGACCTCGTTTGACCTTCTTTGACCCGAAGGTCATGACTTAGGAACATGAAACTTGGACCTAAGTGAGTTCACGTACAGGTCAACACAGTTTGTAAATTTCATGTTAGCTTTCTTAGTTCCCGAGATCTCAGGGGGTCAAATTGACTCCCCCCCCCGACCCGAGCGAAGGGTATCTAGCCGGTCACCCGGGCGCGTGTTAATGTCAAAGCACAACGTGCTGTGAAGACTGTCATGAATCTCGTGCCGAAACCTACCAAGGCCTGTTGAGGATGTGAATACTGCATTGTTGGCTTATCCTCGCCTGCAGTGCTGTAGTCCTGGCATTGATATCACGTGATGCGCTCAGTAGATACTTTATTGTTTGTAGCTTGAAATGCAGTTGCATGCAAAACTTAATAAATCTGTATGATTGCTGTGAATTGATTGCCAAAACATTGTTAGTTCCATGGTAAAGGTGGTAAGGTTGGGTTACCACTTTTTTTGCTTAGGATTATTTATGCAATTACTGGTGAACCCTGGTATAACCGTTTGTGGTGCAACGATGTTCTCACTTTTGATAATCCTCTGGCGTTGGCAAACCAGTTATTACCAGTCATTCATAAATTATAAACTGTTATCTCACAGGCTTGACATCTAGTCAACCAATGTGACACATTGTGAATGGCACGGGTCAACAGTATCATCGTGGCACTAGTTCAGTGCTGTTCTGTGGCATAGCATAGTGAACAATGATATTGTTTTCGTATTACAATCCCTGCTGCTTTCACGATAAATTTATTCATGAAAAGATGGGTCAAGCATGCATTCTTGTATTAAATCAGCATCTGACATACGACTGACCAAAAACACATAGTACAGTATACAAATCACTTTCAGCAAGCACACAACCAATAAGTGACACACTTGCTCAGCCTGTTTTGGAAATCCACAAAACATGAGTGACAAAGATGCAAACATGTCCTCTGTTTCCACAGCCATGCAACATGCTGCAGCCGTCTGGCTGCTTCACTCAAAAATGTTGTTCACACAAGAAATAACACATGTATAACAAGAAAATATCCGATGTGAAATGACACTGCAAACCTGCTGACCTTGCACAACGCTGGAGACATAACAAGTCCCTGCAGTTATGGTCAGATCAAGGAAATGCAAGAAAGTGGTGAAACTCCTGGTACACACAAGGCTCAGGATAAACATATTGTTAAGTGTTATCCAAGAAACCAACAGAAATACTTCTCCATCTTTCTCAGCACCTAGCATCTCACAAGTTCCAGTGACTACCGCATTGATGACTCACAAGCATTGCTTGCCTGCATACAAAATTCAGAGTTCTTATAGGGAATGCTCCACATTTGAAGATATTGAGTTAGGCATTAAATATGATAGGAAATGCTTCTTTGTAACTATCGGTAAGTTTTCAAGGTTCAAAAAAGACATTGAGTAGCAAAATTTCACATTTTATGAAGATGGCCCCCTTACGTCATTGTTTGATGGCGTCATGAAATGGGTTTGTGACCACAGCAAAACTTTGCGGCATCTGGCAGCCAGACCTAAAGAATACCTCAAAACACACGAAAGCTGACGCCAACCGTCCATTTACGTCGCGGGACTGTGTCCGGGGGGAGGGGGGGGGGGGCAATCAGTGGGTGGGTTATTTGTGGATTTTTTGTCTTATTGCTGGCCGTAACAAAAGCTTTCGTGAACTGTTTGACATGCGTAACCTAGCGATCACCAGCTTTTATGGCAGATTGCTGACATCAAAGCACAATATGCTGTCCTGCTGCTGTTGCTGCCTCGCTGTTGATGATTTTTAAATAATTTATTGTCGACCCACCGTTGCTGTGGTAGTCGTAGTGCTGTAGTCCTGACATTGATATCACGTAATTTGTACAGAAGCCACTGTCCTTACCGTTTCTAACTGGAAATGGGGTGTCGTCCCAAAATGAATAAATTCGTAGCATTGTCTTTGTTATTTGTAGCTGGAAATTTGGGTGACATGTGAAAATTAATAAATTTGGAATTTTGCCATGAGTTGATTGTCAAAGCATAACTACTCTATGCTAAAGATCTTAAGGTTGCGCTACCAATAATTTTATTTTTTTTGCTTACGACTATTCATGGAAATAAAAGTTAGCCCTGATGTAATCATTGTGGTGCAACGACATTCTTGCCGTAGACAGTCCTTTGGTATTGTTAAATACATTTTTACGAATCATTCATAAATTATAAGCTGCCGTCTCACAAGTTTGACATAGATTACTCAACCAATGTGATACATTGTGTAATGGCACCGGTCAATAGCTTCATTGTGGCACTATCTTGGTGCTGTATTGCGGCATAACATAATGAACAACGATGTGTTTTTTCTATTGCAATCCATGCTACTTTCATCTAAATAACATCATGGAAAGATGAGTCAAGCGTGCTCTCTTGTATTGACTCACCATCAGACACATGACTGATCAAAAACACATGGTACAATATACAAACCACTTTCAGCAAAGCACACAACTAATAAGTGGTATCACTTGCTCAGCCTGTTTTGAGAATCCACAAAACGTAGGTGAGAAAGATGCAAATGCATCTTCCACTTTCACAGACTGCAACATGCTGCAGCCATCAGGCTGCTTTTCTAAAAAATGACAGAAATATTTTACATGCGGTGAAATAATACTGCAGACATGCTGACCTCACACGACGCTGGAGAGATGACGAGTACGTGCAGTTATGGTTGGATGGGCAAAATGCAAGGAAGCGATAAAGCTGCCAGTGCATACAAAGCTCATGATAAAATGCCATTAAATGTCCAAGACGCCAACAGCAATACTTTCCACCTTTCTCGGCACCCAGCATCTCACGTAAGTTGCAGTGACTATGACATTAATGACTCACGAGCAATGCTAGCCTGCATACAAAGTTTGTGAAGACAGTACAATGTGCATCAGTAATAATACAGCTCTATATTTTCAGAATTCTTTAGGGAAAGACAATTTTGCAAAGTCATATAATGTGAACCTATACTAAGCATGTCCATTAATGAGCTGCACACACCAGCCCCTACTGCCAGGGCCCTTTCTGATACTCTCTGGAATTGGGTGCTTCTTGAAAATAAAGGTTACGTTGACCCGAAATGAAGGATTTGACGTTCCCTCACCGCATGTGCAGAAGCAGGGTTTCGTCGAGACCATGGGACGAACGTTGTGGTGCCCATGCAATTTGGTGTCTCATAAAAATTTGGGTTGTGGTTCCGAAATGAGGGTTGTATTGTCCCTTTGCGATGACATTTGGTGCCTATTCAGGGCGTCCAACCCTCCGTGGGCTCAAGGGGAAGAGGAATGACCCCATGGCCCTGCCCCTCTGGGCCCGCCCCTGCTTTGTAGTGCTTCAGGAAGTGTGTGCCTCTGGAAAATAAAAGCCAAAGCACCCGGTAATGAAATCTTTGTGGCGCTCTCTCGTGGAACAGGAAGATTGAGAATTCGGCCTGGGTGAAACGCATAGATATTGTGATGTCCATGGTTTTTGAACGCTGTTTAAAACGAAAACTTTGGGAAAGTTGAAATACCCATTTAGATAGAGGGGCTCTGAAAAATAAAGGTTATGGTGCCGCGAAATGAAAGTTATGGTGCTCGAAACTAGCCATTCTGGTGCCACCCCCCCCCCCCCCCGCCCAAGGGGCCAATCCAGGATTTCGTCAGGGTAGGAGGCACAACACTGCTGTCTCCCTGAAATTTTGGTGCCCTCAGAAAATGAAGGGTTTGGGCCGGTTATGGTGTACCCGGATTTCAGTGCCTATCGAAAATAAATATCTGTGATCATTTGTAGTGCCCGTAGAATTTTGGGGTCTTTTGAAAATAAAGGTTATGTGGACACGAAATGAAGATTTTGCTGCCCTTCACCATCATATTTTGTACCCCCCCCCTAAAGGACAGAGGGCATAGCCCCATCCAACCCCCAACCCCTACCACTCTGGAACCGCCATTGGTCAAGGTCGGCTGACAAGACACTTCTCATCGCCTCATCGCCTCAAAGCGTAGCCGTTATTTCTTCCTAGGTTGTCATTCGGCTCCTCGCGTAAGCCACATTCATGTCACTTTGGTGTGGATCTGAATACATACCGTGTGATGTTTATGACTACAAAACCCAATTCTATGTTCCGAAAAGTGTTGTTTGTACATGCTATGTAGCTGGCGCCCCTTCGCACGAAACATGTGTACTGGGCCATGCTGTCTCTAAACTCTCCCCACGCAGGCTCTAAGCGTATGCTTCCTTGAAGTCAACAGATACCCACCAGTGGCTCAGATACGCACGCGAACAGGTACGCACGCTGTGTTGCTACATACGTCCCGCTGCTAGACGCCTATTGCATACTGCACCGCTCATCCCGTTTCAAGAACATTTGCTATAAGCACCGTTGAAAGTGCTCTCTGCTGCCCTTGCCCCGAGCACACGGTGTTCCTACCTCCATTACCAAGGACGTAGCAAAACAATGAAACGAACTGTGCTTATTAAGAGCTATAGCTACCATATCCATAATTTATATAAATATATATATATATATATATATATACATATATACCTGTATCATGGTTGTATTTCGCTTGGCCTTACGTGAAGTCTGGTTAACTGACTTCTGACAGACGGGTTTACCGCCATCGGTTGCCTTGGCCGATCAGCTGATCGTTCGCGCCATTCTCATTCGCGCCAGCCTGCCTGGGCGTGAAGTTCGGCGCGTGGATGAAAATGTTCTGACGTTCATAATTGGTCGGACGGGGGACGTTTCCCGCCTTGAATTTCTCAAGCGTCGTAGTCGTCTAGCACCGGGCCCCAGACAGATCGCGACTTGACGCGTGGGAGTTGGTTTTCGGAGGCGGGCTCAGTGTGAGATAAAACAAGGAGCAATCAAATATGGAAGTAAGCAAACATTCTTGCCCCACATGGTTGCAATTGCCGACAAAATAAGGGTCATCTTTTCACGAAACATCAGTGCCGATATCCAATGCAGCAATAAGAGAAGTTAATGCAGCGAGAGAAAGTACTTACACATGCGTACAACATGACACACGCAGAAGGGATATCAGCATCAATCATGTATTTTTAAGCTTTAAATGATATGAATTCGCACATTCTTACTCTAATTTTGGTGACACATATCTCCCGTTATATAATTCCGTTCACAACTGGGTATGATATTACGGAGGCAAGAAACAATGTGAGAAGAAACACAAATGCACGGTACGCTGTCATCTTAACCGAGACATGCATCAGAGAAAACTTGCCTCCCTCCCCCCCCCCCCCCGAATTGGCGGAGAAATCAAATTCAATGGCAGAACCTACCGCCACCTTTCTGCCTACTGGCCACCTATCCGCTAAATGCCGACAGTAGCATGATGCTCTGACATTTGTCTCGGTGTTGCTGTATGCGATCGATTCTTTGTCGCCTAACGCCTACACTATCGCATCTCCCGTTTCAAGAGCATTTGTAGCATGCCCCACACACTGGGCTTGTCGTAAGCGCACTGCGTGCGCCTACATCCATGATGAAAGGCTTAGCGAAACGATGAAAGGAGCTGAACGTATTGAAAGCTCTTATGATCCTATTTATTTCCTTCGGTCTTATGCGTTCACTGCAGTTCGTCTAACGCGATAACAGCGATCGGTTGCCTTGGTCGATCATCTTATTGTTCGTGCCATTTTCATTCGCGCCAACCCGCCTGTCGTCAAGGGCGTGCGAACGGTCTGGCGCGTCAATGAAGATATTCTTGTTCGGACGGGGAAAGTTTCTAGAGCATCGGAACCTTTCGGCGCCAGCCCATGGACAGAGCACAACTTGTCGCGAGGGACTTGGTCTTTTGGGACGTGGTCAGCGTGGGGTCAAGCTAGGAGCAGGCAGTCATGGAAGGTAGCAAGCACTGTTTTTTCCGGTTTTGCCCGCCATGGCTTCAGTTGTTAGCAGACTGAGGAATATCGTTTCAAGAAAAATCGTTGCCGATACCTCACGCGGCCATAACATGACGTTTAACCTTCGCCATGATAGGCGGTGATTATGGTGCGTGTTTTAATAACAAAACGTGTTCCTAGATTTGCTGGTTTCGGAGCAGCGGCAGTTTGTGATGAGCACTGGACGGCGATCTATGGCTGGGTCAGGCGGGCGACAAGAGAACTGCATTACAGAATGTACTCAGAATTGAACAAGACACACGCCAATTTATGGTTCGCGTCACTGCAAGGCTTGTTCTCTTAAACATAAAATGAAGTTTCAAAGTGGGGTTTCTGCAAAATTCGACTTTTGACCTGTCAACAGCATAAAAACTAGTACCAATCGTGAGATCGCGTTCAGAACAATATACTGCTGTTCCCGGTAAGCTCTATTCTGGACCACTACCTGGCGCAAAATCTGATGCATGACTTAACCGCATGTCCCGACTGAGCGGCCAAAGAGGGTCCACGAGTTTACCAGAGAGGGCTTTTTGGACTGCTAGACGCTGCTACGGTATTGTCAGAATTTTATTTGGAAATATTTTTGCTTTTCCATTCAGTATGGTCATTTTTGGACTTCACGGTTCCGAAAAAAGCTCCTCCCAATGGGTTCTTGGACTCGTCGTCCTTCTCCTCCCCCCCCCCCTTTCCACCCTTCAACAGCCAGACTCCAATAGAGCTTTCAGCAAAGACTTGAGGCCCCATGCATTTCTCGATTGTGGCTGAGGAACCTTACCGGCCCCTTTCAGATTTCCGGTCCCCTCTCTGACGCTGAAGGCCCTCTGACCGGGATGGTTGACCCTTGATCAACGCGGGGCCACTCACAGTTTCAAAAAGGTCCCAAGAGTAGCGGGTTGAATAAATAGCACAGGGATCCCGGTTCGACGCATTTGGACCCTAGAGAAAACGGGCAGTGGGACGCCGTCCGGTGCTGGTTCCTGACTGACATGAGGCTCTTCCATTAAGGCGCCCGTCAAGGAGGAGGAGGGGGGGGGGGGGGGGTGGCAGCTCCGGTCCAGCACAAGCGAGATCCCGAGCTGTCCGACACGTCCGGATGTCCGGTCCGCCGGGATGTGTACCGCGGCGAACGGAATGAAACCGAGTCAGGGGCCTCGGGTTCTAACGCGAAGATGGCGGCGTGCCCGGCTGAGCTGGCAGCGTTTCGACCGCGGACGGGCTGCCCCACGAGAGGCAGAGGAGACCCTGTTCGGTGCAGGTTCCTGACCAGTGTCCTAGAATTGCCGACTTTGGGTACTGAGACTTAGAGATTGGGACTTAGCAACATCCTATGAGGAGAGATTTTTCACTCCTTTTCTCCATATTTTATGTGAATTTTACACTCCTCCCTGGCATTGTCTAATCGCACATGCCAGACCCATATTTCCCTTTCTGAGGCTTTCATATGTCATACAAAACCGATCTCACTTGAAACCGCCAAGCATAAAGAAGGCTCCACAGAACCTGGACACCTATGGCTATGTCCTGCCTCATCCAAATCTAAATCATGTCTATGTATGCATAGAGCAAGGGCGCCAGGCACCTTCAAGCCCAAGACCCCTCAGCGACTCCAGCCGCTTGCACGCATCAAGTCTGGTCTGTTTGCAAAATGCATCACAATCGGCGGCGGTGTGCCAGACGCAAGGTTTTCACGCATCCCCAATTTGTTTGCCTCCCCACCACACCACGAAAGCAGAGCATCGTGCAAACACCAGCAAGGCCTGGTAGAGACTATTGCTCCAGGTATTTCTTTTATTCTTCCTTCCTTTCCCATTGCATTTAGTGGTACCATCTTTGCTCAAAATGTTGACCAATTTCTGTGCAAGATGCTCCAACTGCAAACTTGCACGAATTTTGTACATAAATTGGATTGATTTGCCAGCCGTCCAAACATGTTTGAAATGCACCCATGAGTGAACGATTCACAGGGAATGAAGGAGACAATTTGAAACACGAAGCTTATTTTTACCGCCATTTTTAGGCTGCTAAACCCTCGGTTAGCCATTTTTCGTTCATGGCGGTGCTCGATAATGATAAATCTAAGCCTTTCGAGTGTCCATCTCCCCAGGCTACCTGACAAAGCTATCCTTATGCTGCCATATGGAGCTTTGGGACAGACCTGACGCAGCTAATACAGAAGTATCTGATTGCGAAATTCTGCCCTCCGAAATGTTTATCATGCACACCGCTTACTTGTTTCGCATTTTAATCTCGTAGTTTGGTGGACGTGATTGCTATTTATATTTGGGGGGTGAGTGGGATTACTCTGTCTGTCCGCAAACTGTGCAAACTGTGGTACTGACTTTTTGTTTTGGGGACCAGGAAGAAGTGTGCCCTGAAAAAGCCAGTAAGTCCCTTGTGGACCAAGTAATTGCTTACCTCACCTGCTTTCAACACATGATTTGTAACCATAGTTAGCCATTTGGTGTTTTAATCCATCGAATTTTGTCCTGGACAAATTATGATGCGAAAAGGCATGCAATGGGCTTATTTTATTCCATATTCTTGATTATTTGTCCCAAATTTCTTGACGTGGTTCTCCATGGCTGCTTTAGCCAGATGTTTTCCATAGTTGTCATGGTTGGCTGACTGGCAAATGACTGTACTGTACATAGGTACTATATTTTTAACACTGGAATGTCCTAAGCTGCATAGCAATTATAATATGAGGTAAACATCAGCATTAAGCAAATAATCAGACAATTCGATTGAAAATGTGAAGCCACCATCTCAAACTATGTCATTATATATGAATTAGCAAGCCTCGATAAATGCCTTTGCTACAGCTGAAAAGGCAAGCAGCAAGACTGGCATGGTCATCTAAAAGTTATGTTAGTTTTGGAGAAGAGCGATTGTTTTGTGGAGCATACCCATTATTGCCCTTGTCAGAGGCTAACCATGGCGATCAGAACAAGCTGTTCAAAGTGATTTTAAGTGTTTTCATTTGTGTGTTGCCAACTTTGTCTGATGTCAACAGGTATAAGCAAATGAACTGAATACAAATGCAAGTTGAAACCAGCCAAAAAATGAGCTATATCATGCTTTATCATGAGCGCTGCTGTCAACAGATAGGTGAGTTGAGATGACGTTCAACATATGGGCTGCTCTAAGTTAGGTTAAGTTGGTCAAGTGCATGGCAAGTGACAATAAGAATTGTGCGGGAATCAGAAACTCACAACTGCTGCTGTGACACCAACAGGTTAGGCAGGATGAGATGAAGTAGGGCCTCTTTAGGTAAGGCATAGTTAGGCTACTTTCATGGAAATAAGCATTGGTACTTGGTAAGAAACGGTGACAAAATGTTTGTTTAACCTGACCCCTTTTTAACAGAAGCCAGAAGTATGTGTACTGTGCCTGACTTGGTGATTGCCTGATGTGTAGGAGTCCAAGTTGTTTTTGTTTTGTTTGGGCACTTTATCCTTGTTGAATTTTCTGTTGTTGTCTTGTTGTTGAATTCCTTTGCTTTGTTTTGTGTTAAAAATGCTGTGGAAGGTGAGTGCAAAGTGCAGCATCAAATAATTGGTGTTACTGAATTTTTATGCACATTTCAGTGTCATGTAGTTGCTATGCTTTAGTGTATTCTGCTTCTCTTTAATGGCCTAAGATGTTAAGAAACAAAACAGTTTTGGCAGGTTTATGATGATACGTCCATGCCTACTTGAAATAGATGTCTGTTTGCCGAAGCATCGGTCACAAGCTCATAAGTTCCATATTTTGTGAATTGAATTTTTCACTACCGGACGGTCTTTTTGTGATGAAATTGTTCACTCCCACCCTAGCTCAAAAGCAATTCTAGCTCACTGTTCCTGATTGACATGAGGCTCTTCCATTAAGGCGCCCGTCAAGGACGATGGAGGCGGCTCCGGTCCAGCACGAGCGAGATCCCGAGATGTCCGACATGTCCGAATGTCCGGTCCGCCGGGATGTGTACCGCGGCGAGCAGAGTGAAACCGAGTCAGGGGCCTCGGGCTCTGACGCGAAGATGGCGGCGTGCCCGACTGAGCTGGCAGCGTTTCGACCGCGGACGGGCTGCCCCACGAACAGGCCTAGCGCGCGTGTGGCGTAGTTCGGTTCTTGGGCGAGGGATGGCGCGCGCGTGAATACGTTCTTTATTTGGCGGCCGGGCTGTCTTGTCCGCCGGTCCGCCGCGGGCGTGGCTGCCGGCCGGACCGTCGAGCTGGGCAGTTTCTGGGCTGGCCTGTGTGTCCGAGCTCCGAGTCCAGCCGATTACATATTATTATTTCCACATACATACAATGATTGAGAGGAAGCATTGTCTGCAAATATGGCGGGCGGCGGTTTGTTTGTCGGGACGGGCTGTAACACCGTTTGGGACTTCACGTCTCGCCGGCTGCTATGGCTATTTCGAGGCAGAACGCCTCTATTACGCATTTATCAGGCATTGGGTACGTGGCATGCGGTAGTGGTGTGGCCAGGACTGCATTCCAGGATAGAAAAGTCCAGAGATGAGCACCCTAACCACTAACCACCATGCCACCATGCCCCTCCCCCCCCCTGCAGCGCGAACCGCCCCGTCTCGATTAACTCCAGACTGGTGTTGCTGGACCCCAAATTATATACTTAGAGGTTCTGAAGCGTAAAAAGGAGAAAGCGTGTCAAGATTGATGAAGTAGATGGCGAATACAGGCGCACGATTCTCCCAATCAATTCAGGTTATCTATCGCAAACCAGCTCAGTGGCATACACTCTGCTCCGCTGTTCAGATGGTGAATCAACAGCGCCTTTAAGCGCGGCACGTGCTTAGTATTTTGCGTGACGTTTGCCAGGCAGTTGAATACATTCACAGTCAACGTTTGCTTTTTTAATTCCTATTTAGTTGCGACCAGAAGTGCGGTTTCCTGTTCAGTTGCAGGAGTGTCACCTCCCACCGTAACTTGGGTTGTAGTCTGCAGATTTCTGAGAAAGTGGGCCAAATTCGGAGAGAAACGAATTCGTTGGCATATTATCACGGTACTCTTCGTTGTATTTTCATCGCTCACCCAACCAACTTATTTTGGTAAACCACTCCCGTTTGAAACTTACTTAATCGAAGAAACGAGGCCATTGAACGTGTATTACGAGGGCGAAGTATCCGGATTCAGCTGATGAGACGCCCCCCCCCCCTCCTCTCTCTCTCTCTGAGAGTAAAGGCATATAACATTCAGGATTAGTCCCGTTTGCAGAAGCGTGGGAAATAATTTGTAATTGGAGGAGGGAGGGGAATCAATCCCATGAATTCACTAACAACATAGGTTAGCGTGCCAGGAGCTGGACACCTATGTGCGCGCCTGCATGGAGCAGACATCAAGGCAGTCAGCCTTACACGCCAGTCATCAATTCCTTCAAAAAATGAGAGACATCACCCTTATTCATAGCCCACAATACCAAACAGCAGGCAACCCGACAAGTGCTTTCCACGATTACCGTGCAGCTATTGCTGAATAACCGGCTATTTCCGATGCCACGAGCCAGGGATCAAAGTTTTGAATTCTTTAATGCATCTGCTGCCAAAGGCGTGCTGACGCGGCAAGGTTTGTGTGCTGAAATAAAACATTGTCCATTTTCATGCACAGTGGTTTAACTGGGCAGCACTGTACCGCATGACGTCACTCGTCGGCTGAGGCATGCGAAATCGACTCCGGTGGCTCTCTATCGGGTCACATCCGAACCTTAGGTGAAGGGCTGCGAGGGAGTCGACAGTATCCTAAACCGTGGATCTCACCCACACTAGACTTTATGAACACTGGGTTTCATGATTCTCCTCTGTCCAGGGGTTTTGGACGTTTTTTGGATCTTATGAACGCTGGACGCTGCGAATCTAGACTTCTTGACCACTGGACTTTGTGAACTCTGGACTTTTCAATACGCACCCCCGGATTCATCATCCAGCTTGACGAAAACTTAGAAGTTAAGCATACGCCAGCCAGGAACAATCGGGCCCGGCCCGCGGGTCAGCAGTGGGCGTTGGGTATGGTTGACAGCGCTGCAAACCAGCATCTTCAACTGATGCCACACTCCCACCCATGGTGCGGGCGCACACCATCCCCAGCTCAGGTGAGCCGACGCGGAAACGTCGCGATGCAATCGCTCCAGATCACTGATCGGTCACAAGGAGATGAAGAGGAGAAAAATTTGTGGATTGTTATGCACACACAAAGTCGGCACACAGCGCAATATACTCAGGCAATGCGCCCAAATATTGTTCAATTGGCCCAAACGCATTTAACTGTTGGCGTGCTACGCACGCCGTGCTACGCACGCCGTGCTACGGCTGTTGGCGTGCTACGCATCCGAACTTGATGCTCAAAACCCAGGGCTAGTGATATATCGTTGTTAATGCAATCGCCCGACAAACGGCTAATGTAGTTCATGGTTCCGTTGTCACTGAACAGATCAAAGCCATAGTCTCTGACCGCGATCCCGCGCGCCTTCCACTCGTTGGTCATTGGCTGTCGAAGCTGCTCTGCAGAGCTTACGGGCCACGTTTGCATTGTATGCTGATGTTTATGGATCTGGTCGGACCAGTTTGCCGAATATGGCCTGCTGGCGGCTGCCGGCTTTACCCACCACGCCGTCAGTCATGCGGTAGAGTTCGTCCGTGCCGACGGTAAGCTTTGCTGCGGGAACTTTGACGCAGTCCGTAGTCCGCACGACATCCTGTCACAGGTAGCGAATTGTGTAGTCATGTCCCTGTCTAGGTGCTTTATTTTAATGTGGAAGAACTCAACTACTTACTCTCTGCCCATATGCCCTTGTTGGTCACAAATCGTATGAAGGATCGGGAAATGCATGCGCTTGTTTCCCGACGACGCAAACCCTATGCGCGGGCTGACATACAGAGCTAGAGCGACCATTTACTAAAGTACGCACCGTACATTATGCCCATTAAAGCGCATGAGGACACGGGCAGCCGGATAACCTGAACCACCGTGAATATGGGCTGCGGGCAGCCATCGTGTACATGCAACAACGGAGCACTACGGACAGTTGCGCTGTCTCGTCTAGCGGCGGAGCTGAACTCGGATCTTGAAAACGTTGTTGTTACCTTCCTGGCGTTCTGACAGTTGCATTGGCCGGAATATGACCTGGGTAAATGCTAACCAGCCTGTAATATGTCACCAGCGATCTGTTCTAACCTGGCAAGTGGATGTTCTCATTTTAAAGTCTGATGATTGCCACTCAGATACGTAATATCCGTGTCACAGGCACCAGCACGACTGCCTCTGAGAGGATGTGGCCAGCAATGAAAGCATAGCTGAAACGAATCCGCTGCACGTGGAGGGAGCTGCTGTAGGTTATCTAGACGGGTGCGTGCGGCTGACTCGTCACAGGTGTAGCGAGTTTAGTAATAGTAGAGCTGCGGCGGGGCATTAGAGTTTAGTAATAGTAGAGCTGCGGCGGGGCATTAGAGTTTAGTAATAGTAGAGCTGCGGCGGGGCATTCGAGAGTGGCGGTTGAAGAAATTGCACATGTTTTTACGCCGATCGACTGGAATGATTCACCGTATGATAAACTCCGGGCTGCAGTGCAGAAAGTACGAGGCAGGATGGAGCAGGATGGAGACGGAGGGTCCTGGACAGACCAAGGCGCAACATGACCTCAGCACACGGCACAAGCAAAAACCTCAACAAACCTCACAGAGAGCAAGGCAAAGGTCTGCATAATGAACAACACATAGTTTCAGCAGAGGATAGGGACGATGACTGTAGGTAGAGCAAGAGTTAGTGCAGGGTCGGAAAGAGACCACAGAGGAGAAGACAGAGTTTTCTGCCCTCCGCCCCGCTCTGGGTGGGCCAAGTGGCAACACAGGTTTGAGATCATGTTCCTATGTACACCTTTCGCAACCTGCACCTGGTCTGCAATATCCCACCAAGCCTGGCCCATAACCCAATTAAATGCCCGCGGGCTCTTGCGGGCCAGAAATTGACGAGTTGGCGCGCTGAAAAGTTGCGTCTCTTGTCCAAACCATACAAAACATTTCAATCTGAGCTCTTAAACCCTGAATTGAACGAGTAAACTGAAAAGGTTGCATGCCTTACAGATAAGTACATTTAACCGCGTAATAGCCTTCAACACCTTTTGTTGATTTTGTGTTGTCATGTTTAAGTTTTGTGATCAAAGTTGTCTTCAGTACTGTCGCCCGCATGTGCAAGACCACCCGTCGTAAAAAGCTTAATCATCTTGGCATTTGCAATGCGCTGCTTCCCTGTGATCCCGATTGTGTCATTCATAACCTGGCGGCTAAAATTGGTCATCACCGTGTTAAAACATTTTTGGCCTTCGGACTTGACTTGTGAAATTTCAGAAATCAAGCTTCCTGTGCCTCACCCTCTTTGCGGTGGTGTGTGCTATGTATAACGGCGATAAACACAGCCTTGGCTCCAATTGTCATAATATTTTGGAAAAAAATGCTATTAACCTTTGATGCTCCAAAAGTATACTTGCCTGTCTTATCCTGTGACGATGCTCTTTTCGGACATTTTACGTCTGGCAAGAGCATTGTCATTTGAACTCGTCGAGGCAACGAGCCAGAACTGAATCAGATCTTTGATTCTGAAAGCCGCGTGAGTCATGAGCCAAATGATTCACCGTATCCGATAATTCTGAATTGAGCGGAGTCCAAAAACTTTGAACGGCAATGGGTTATGAGCCGAATTCGATTCCAAAATATGTGAGCTGGTCCTGAACCGGCTTAGAAAATTTGGGTCAAAGACAAGTCTGCTTGTGGCAACTAAATCATAAGCTGTTGTTTTTCCTCAGCAGTCCTCGGCACCATTCTGCATCAGTCCATACTGGATATGTACAGATACCGACATTTATGCACTAGCACGGGTCTGCGCTAAACTAACAACGCTAAGGCTCCCAAATCAGTATGCAGGAAAATCAAATTTATTGAGAGAGGGACGCATTTGGCAAAGCATTCCTCATAACATATTTGTTCATACGGCGGTGACGTTAACTTAAGGGTTTCTTATCGACGTACTTCTTCATGCAGGTAATTAGATGTACTTTTGCGTGTGCGACAACGTTGCATGTCGTTCTGCACCAGGACACAGCTTTTAAGTCTTAACAGACAGTCTTCAGAGGCCCGGAATGTTCTCACCCAGTGCGTCTTTTGACACCTAACAAACCGCGACTATCTGCAGCGTTGACTCACTTCTTGGATAAGCAGTTAGAAAGCGCGTGCCGAATTCAAACTGGGGGTTAAAGCCTCTATCCCCCATTTAATGGATCTTTAATAGGAAGTTTATGCTGACCCATGGCCGTTGTGTAATAAAGATCATGCACCTGCAGGAGTCGCCCATTTTACGTATGACGAAGCGTATCAGTAAAATGCAACACCAACTTCCCGTTGGCTGCTATTCGCCCGTAGAAATCTCTACCGAATGCTCAGTGGACCAAGTTTTGGTTGTGAACAAATTTGGGTGCACGATGTATGTAACCTGCATTTTGTTCGCATGTACAAATATGACTGTCTTGATAAGAGAGAGAGATACTGACCATCATATATGAAGGTCATCCGGGTAAGAAAGCAGTTTGCGCCGCAAGAGAGTAAACTCGAGATTTATAAACTTGGTATCGGCTTTTGCATCGCTTTGGAGCCCGATCCGAAGCGCGGAAAACAGGGACGACATTTGCTTTTGTCTTTTTCTGTGTTGGGATCTGCCCCTCCTCCCCCCCCCCCCCTCTTCCAGTGATGGTGACGCCCCTTACCCTGCTTGCTGTGTGGGGAGCTGACCGCGGTGTAGTTCCGATGCATTCCGCCACCAGTGGCGATCACTGCATCGGACTGCATGCCGGCAGTGGCTGCAGTACCGGGCGGCCGGTCTGTTTGTCTTCAGGAGCCGCTTCAGGCATCTAATTAAAATGACGGCTATCTACAAACTTCATTAGCGACGCCACGCGAGCCTGGCAGTGCTGTTGTTGGCTTATAATTAGTGAGCCGAAAGCGCGTCGCCGAGGGTTGACTGATGCACTCTTGACCCCTGAGCGCTGCCGCCACGTGCAGTACGACATTCGTTGCCGACAACACGACAACGGACTATAAAACAGCGACATTGGCGGTAAACGCCCGTATAGAGTTCGGTGGAGTTTTTGTTCGTGCTTTTGCTCAACAGTGGTGGGTGCGGGCATTGCGCATGGGCTCTACCCTTTCGTCATAACATCTAGTAAACGCCCTAGGTAAAATTGACTTAATCGCGAAAAACTGAAAATACCTTGGAGTACAGTACCGTACAAACAAAATGGCTTTGCGACGGAGAATCCGAAAGAAAGGTAGATCTAAAATGTGTTGTGATAGTTCACAACTTGCGTAATGCACTTGAAACAAAATGGACTCACTCAATTCAGTAGACCCTGTACAACAAAGAATGACCTAGTGCTTACCACGTTTTCTCGTGACAACACTAACGAAAAACTGAAGATGCGCCATTGCAGGTGTCAAACAGGAAGTGCAACGGAACACCATGTTGTCCGGCCAACAATTTAACAGCGTCTAGCAACAGTCTGGCGTGCATCGCACTAAGTCTCAGTTCCTACCGTATGGTGTCCATGTGGCGGCATTTGTGTCCAGATTGATGGCAATGCAATGGGTGACTGTATAACCGTAGATGTAACTGACCATTCGGAGTGTAGAAAGGTACAATCCCTACCACCGTTAATGCTGATGAGTTATGATCTGAAAAGCACCGATTCCGTGAACAGTCTTGTAATGCATTAATTGTGACGACGCCACTTCTTTCGTGCTCCCACCAGCCGGACCCTCGTTACACATTACGACGTAACCGTGCTCATCTTTTGTCCGCACGCACGCGTCTCGTTGAATATAACTAGACGACTTTCAAAGTAATTATATCTTACAGGCATTTAAGGCAACATCACATTGGGCATGTCTGCAACAAGCTTCATTTTTCCAGGCCCCAGACTGCTGGCGGCCTCCAATCAGCAAGCCTTGTCTCCTTTGCTTTGAAGAAGTGCTCCGTGGTGGAAACACGCATCGCGATGCGGCCTGTATGCTTCCACCTTCCGCAGAAGTACAGGCTGCCGAGCCTAGGGCGGCCTGTATGCTTCCACCTTCTGCAGAAGTACAGGCTGCTGAGCCTAGGGCGGCCCAATAATCTTGATTGTAGACGGCCGAGCATGGAGAGGCCTGTTCTCCTGGAGTGTAGGTGCCGGAGAGCGGGCCGTGATATTCCTGCAACCATTTTGGCGTTTATTCCTTGCGTATGTTTGGCATGTATGTATGGATATATATATATATATATATATATATATATATATATATATATATTAGGCCATTTCAGGAGCAGGCTTTGTCATGCAATGTTGGTTGTACGCCACAGCAAATTCCGCGTTTATGAAGTTCTTGGTCGTTTGTTCAAGGATTCGACACTAAATCGACAATCGTATGATACGATTGTCGATTTCGTAGTATCGGTCGGCAATTGATGTCGGTGTGTGTGATAGGTGTGTGATATGTCGGTGTGTAGATGCAGAATAACATCAAGTTCATCTATTTAACCAAGGTCTTGACCAGTTCCATGATCATTTTCAGAGATAATTATCGCAGTCTAACATACAGACACAAGCGGAGTACATTTACAAAAGTTCAGTTCCATAATATTCCTACAAAATACATGATTCAGCCATTTGCTAGCATGTAGGCCACTAAAGCTAGCATATAAGCTTCTCCTGCCGTGAACAGCCGTGAACCCAGTTAGTTATGGACACGACCATGCCACATAACTTGCGGATACCACAGACCATAGAAGCTCCACCACACTTAAACATCACATCTGAGACATGGCACCCACCATGAACATACAAAACAAATAATTTACACAGCTATCACTCTACGACATGTGCATGGCAGGGCAGACACCTCCCCACCCCCTACTTAATGCAAGCCCACGGGACTAGTAACCTTTTAATTAGAATGGTGAAGATATGAAAATTTCAACGATACAGAGGTGCATAGAAAAGACAGTGCTAACGGCCGTATTCCTAACAGAAAAACGATTCTACTGATTGTTCTACAAGGAATAAGGCTGTTGGCACTGTCTTATTTATCTGCATAATATTCCTCACAAACGCACTTAACAACTTACGTACAAAAGTGTGTTTGGAATTAAAGCATGCAGCATGCAAATGCTATTTTCCAAATGCCTCGACTATGTTTTTGTGGGGATGCGGTGAAACCGAACTTTTATATATGTACTGTGCTCGCGACTCCATGTTCAGAGTGCACTAATTGTTCTGAAAATGATCACGGAGCTGATCGCAACGTTTAACAAGTGGATGAACTTTGGTAATATTCTGTATCGATTCGCCGAAAACGACAAACCCACCGATATGAAGCCTCGAACAAACGACCGACAGGGTGCTAAACGCGAAATTTGTCGTGGTGTTCATCCGCCGTGGGTGTAAGCAGTTTCCTCTACTGTTGTGGTTGTCTCAATGTCATTCGTAGTCTGTATAGCAACGATACTCTATTGCCTCTACATCAACAGTGCTAGACCGAGTTGCAATGTTGGATACTGTCACGGCTGCAACACCAATCCCCTGCTATTCAAAAGTCCTTTTAAACAAAATCAAACTCGTCCCAAATATCAAGATGTCTGTTGCCCATTATTCCATTGCCGCTATCAAGGCCGTATTACCATATAAGCCATCACTGATGTTAAGTCCCATCAACACAGGGCTTGAAAGTGATTGCTCCGATCGGATCTTAGTTTGAAATCAAGATGCAACTACAATACCCATCCACCTCTGTTACTTATGGAAAGCGTGCGCATGCGAAAAGTACGGGCGCGATGGTTTGTAAGCAATTGTGAGTACGTTCATGTTTGGTTCCGATCCACCCCCATCCCAGACAAAATTGCAGAAACGCCGCTGAGTATGTTTGGCTGCCGAAACAACTGCACGCTGATTGGCCACTGAATGGTATTACGCAGATACTTGGCTGTTGGCACGACAGGGTATGGATAGCGATAGCTAGCATCGGCATGTCAGTTATGTTGTGTCGTTTCATGTAGGATTAAACCTTAACAGGCCGTTTCCAATCTTGGCGTTTACTAGACTTTGCCATTACAGGGAAGAGCACGTGATCTGCACCGAGTCCCATGCTGTGATATGTGTATGGGGACACATGCACATTTGTTTTTAACTCTCCAGGTACATGCTGCTGAATCAGGTGAACCCAGTGACTGCCTTCATTTCTTCCATCCCAGTTATAAGGTGCCACAAAGCTCCATGCAATTTAAACTAAACATGCAATGTATATAAACAATAGAAGGTAAATTTGTATGATGACGCTCAACATAAGGCATAATTGGCAGTGTGTTAGTCAGTTTCAAGTTGCTGTAAGCTGTCAATTAACGACAGCAAACGTGGGTGCACAGACCACTTAAACTACAAAGGAAAATCGACAACTGTGTCTGGTTATTTTCGCCACGCGTATCACTCATGCGCACGAAACTTTGTTATATTTCAGATATGGCACGAATACTGGAATTAAATCGATAGATTCATTGTACTCCACCTGGTATGTGAATACTAGATCCAGGGAGATCGTGGACTAACACTGCAGGGAAGAATAGCCCAGATGTTCGTGAAAATGGAAAGAACCTACAAATAAACCTAATCCGTCTACATGCAGCAGACATGCTTCATACTGGCCCGAAACCAACCATAATTTACCATCCAACCGATAGACGGAATCAACATGAATAACTACCATTAATTACGCTGCATCGGCGGCTCATGTGGTGGTGACCTCACTTCACCCAGCTCTCGCTATCGCTTAACATGCTCGTGCCGTGCCGTGTCCCCGTATTTCACGACCCCATGTCCAGAAAGTCGTCTGTGGCAAGACAGTCCCTGGACCGCGCGGTAAATCATTGGTGCGATAATGCCCCATAAAACGATCACGGCTCTTTGTCACGCGAGCCGGACGTTATGTTGAAGGTGTTCGCTTTTTATTACGTGTAGACTGAACCAATCCCAACACTTAACAAACGTCAGGAACCTTATCACTATCAAAGGGTCGCTTGGCCTTTTGAGTTATTCGCTTAATGAAGCCGTATTTTCAAGTGGGTGCCCGGCAATCAAGCCCAAATCTATTTTTCAAAGTAAGAAGAGATCTACGTGGCTAACACAAAGACCGGGGCTGCCTTCAAATAAGCGTAAAGCAATCAGGAGGCCCTGACCTAGCTGAAACAGATAGACCATACGCTACCCGTCACCATCACTGTTTCACCCTCTAATCTATCTCTCTCTCTCTCTTCCCTGGCCCCTCTGTCTTCTTTCTCTGTCTCCTGTCCTCCACCTCCCCCTCCGTTTCCCAGTGCCCGTGTCCGGACCCCGGCCGCCGCCAGGCGACAGTGCGGCGCTGGTCCATTATCCGTCGGTTGGGTTTGATCCTTTCATCATTGGAGCCCAATCAATATGTGATATACGGTCCCGGAGTGGGCTGATCCCGGCTGAAAGGCCCCCCGCGGACCAGCAAATAGACGTGCCCCTCGCACCTCTCTGAATTAGTTCATCAGGCGGGATCATGCCGGCACGGCATTGTCATGGAAATGCCCGGCCAAAGAGGATTATCGATTGAAAAACAAACTGCACATGCCTGACGAGCGTGTAAGCGGCGGACACTGTTGCCAATTACCATCCTTCTCTATTCAGGTGCTGTGGTGTTAAATCACTGGTGTCTGTAAACTGAGGAGAGAATGACAGTGAGAAGTGCGGAGGCGGACGAGGGGAGGAGGCGCGTGATAAGAGGGTGGCGGTATTCACGGCGGGCCGTCCCTCGGACGGAGCTGAGCGGCCAACACGATGCATATCGCCAGCGCGAGAGGCGTTCTCTTGTGAGAACGCTGCCCGCTCTCAGAGATGCATTGGCAATCCAGCCCGGCCGCGATGCGCCGCCTCTCCTGCTCGCTGGACTTCGTCGATCGGTGTCGGCAAATGGCGTTCATGCGTGCCAAAAGACCCTCGTAGCCGCTCAAGGCTCCGCACAATTTGTCCGTTTTTATCGCGTGCGGCTAAGCCTCACCTCCCCCGGGCCCAAAACTGAACGGTGCGAAGATCATTCCGCCGCATTACCTCTGCCGCAGGACTAATTACTGTCGGAAGCGCGGCGGCCGGCGGTGCGAGTGAGGCGAACGCGGTGCAGTCACGCCGCGTCGCGATAGCATCTCCGGTGACCACGCCATCCACCTGCCGCAGCTGCCGACTGCGGCTTACGGATCGCGCCGACACAGCGCGCCACACCTGGCCAGCTAATCTGGCGCGCGCCGCCGGCGGCGAGCGCGGCGCGGGCTGTTTGCCGAGGCCATTGTCGGCGCGGCAGACGTGTCTGCGGCGGCGCGAGTGGTGCGGATTAGCGGACGGTGGCTCTGGCGGCGGGACTGGACGGACGGGCCGGTCCCGGCGGCGGAGCTGGACGGACGGGCCGGTCCCGGCGGCGGAGCTGGACGGACGGGCCGGTCCCGGCGGCAGAGCTGGACGGACGGGCCGGTCCCGGCGGCGGAGCTGGACGGACGGGCCGGCCCCGGCGGCAGAGCTGGACGGGCGGGCTCCAGCCGCAGCAATGCTCGCCAGGGGCAACCAACACCAACCCAACCCGGCCCGGGCCAGACCGTACACAAACGGAAGTCCAACACCGCATGCCCTTATATGGCCAAAGTTAAACAAGGCTTTCCACAACTGCTGCGCAGCCAATGTCGACCAGCATAGCACTCTATTCAAAGCAATTGCGTTTTTGGTACTCTATCTGTATTTATGAAACTTAATCGTTGAGTTAATCCGTGATGCAGGGCACGCTGTAATCACTTTCATGTCCATATCTTCATACAATTTTACCGAGTTTGTTATATTCATTTGAGTACTGCACCGCAATTCATACCTTTCTATGAAATGATATTGTCACGGGGCATTGCTCGATTCTAATTGCATCGGACGAATGGCATGTAGCGCGATCTCAAACGCATACCTAAATTTATCTCCCTGGTGGGACAGCATAGCTGTGATTCGCTTGAGCTGAGTTTTAATTTCTTCGCTATGCTTTTAACCATCGTCTTGAGCCGTTGCCATTGCCCACCTAGACCATTTATTATGTTGGTCTTGTCCAAAATGCCTCAAAATGATTCCAACGTCCATCCTCTGATCAGAACACCCTCAGACCCATGTGAAGTTTTGTGTGGCATCTTCGAAAAGGAGATCAAACATGTTGAAAACGCTGCTCGATGTGAAATCGCCATAAAATCTACATTCTTAGGAGAAGTCGGAACTTTGAAGCGGTCACGCGAAGCCGTATTTGGAGTCTATCATGTCGTTGGAGTACACACACTCTCAATATTTCTTCCATGGGGTCTTGAGTATTAGTCAAGAGTGTCTGCCCGCCGAATTTCACGACAAACAATTCTGTCTTCGGTTACGCCAGGCGCTAATGTAGCCTACAGCAATGAAGCCTGTCGTCGGAGACGCCGAAAATGGAGAAGAACACTACACCCAGCGACATTAAATTTCACCGATCTAACCAACTCTAGCTCCCATTCACCGATTGGTTCCGCTATCGTATGCAGCCTTCATGCCACTCCATAGTGTAAGTAGTAAGTATTGGTGGTAAGCCATGATGCACTCACCAGCGATGAAAAGGCATTCGTCACGTTGAAAAGCAGAATGCAAAGAGTTAAAGAGCCGTACGTTTGTCGTCTAAAAACATGTGTACTCCCCCTCTTCACATCCCCCATCCCCGAGAAGAAATGCCGTATGTTTAGCCACGTTATGGTCCGAAATCGGATTGAAGGCAGCGTTGGGATGCGTGGGCTCGGGAGCGTTGACTGGCTGGGAGATACAATAGAGCCTGAGTAAGGGGTCCGGAAATTCATGTGATGTAGTGACGTGAGCCCATCACCATTTTGTCAAAGCTCGTCCAATAAGCTGCCTGTGAATCACTTTTCCCACCTAACTTTGCGTGCTGCACAGTCATAGCCAGCCTGGTCTACCTGCCAACCCTCCAAAAACGCGCCGCCCACTCGGATACCTGCCGCCACAGATGGGGTGCATGAGCACCGAGCGCGCGCGAGGTCACCTTTACCACAGGCGGCTCACCCCGCGCCGCGCTCGCACCAACAGGCCGATGTGAAGACAAACGATTACGCGCTGCAAATAGGATGCCGGCTGTGAAGGATAATCGCGAACACATGCTGGTTGTCATCTTCTCACACTCGGAAGCCGGGCCGCCTCGCCCCGGGACTGCGCCGCTAATGCCGCTGTGTTTGTTTTCGCGGCGCGCGGGAGACGGGCGACTGGTCCATTGTCCAGGGCAAGCTGGCCTGGATTTGTAGCCTGGTTGTGAGCGGTCCTCTTGTTCGTGAGTTGTTGTTGTTGAGTTGGGAGTGGGTCTTTTTTCCCCTGACCGTTCAAAACTAGCTTTGGTAAACCGCGGTTATCTGTGTTTGGAGATAACATTTGAAAGGTAGTGCTCTTCAGTTAGAATATCTGCCACTCTAGGGTTACTAAGAATGGTGTACTGACCAGTGATTACCATCTGTGCGAGCACACAAGTTCTCACGCGACTAATAATAATTGTTACATGGGTGCATGCATTTGAAAACTGGACTCCTTTTTAAACGAATTGCAAGGGCTTAAAGACGGAAGAAAGAAAATCTAGCTGTACATGATGTTCATAGCTCCATTCAAATAACCTTTACAGTGACCAAGGTGTAATTATGAGTACCGTGGGCACCTAAACGATGCTTGCGCAAATGAGCAGAAAAACACGTGGCGCGAGCGTGAGCGAATTTTAGGCTGCTGAAGCCATCTTTGGTGTGCCACATATTAGCGACCTGAAATGGCCGTTTTAAGTAAGGGATTCCTGGTGGATGATGATTTCCTGGTTCAGGTATCACTGTGAATTTCGCTGTTATCAACGTCATAGTTTAACAGGACTAAGGGTTAGCTGCAATTTTGTTTCTCCTCAGCATCAAATCACTTCTTGATCGAAAGCATATTTTCAACACGAGTCACTCTCGAACAACTGAGATGTATATTCTGTTGCGCATTGACTTCGGCCACCGCGTTACAAACTAGAAAAAAAACATTGCTTTTGTAAATGAATCACTTCTCCGTTCGCGCCTTCCATTTAGCTCATGCTATGGCCGAAGTGTACTGATTGCAGCGCCAAGAGAAACGGACAAGATAAACAAGGAAGGTTACCCGATCAGTCAGCGCACCACGCCAATGCTTTCTGCGCACTGACAGCTGCTCGGTGGGCACAATCTTTTAAATGGTACCATTTAGTGACTGAACAGCGAATAATGGCATGTGCTTGATTATCACTTACAGCTTTGTTGTAGCACCGAGTTGTGCTTAATAGCAGGTGAAGTTACAAAAAATACGTTGCGTGCTGGATTTTCACGATGCCTGTCAACTGTCATTTATTAACTCGCGCCCAGGTGTGAGCCCAAAACGACCCCCCAAATGTTTTTTCAGAGTTATTTCCAAATGGCGCGGCGCAGCCGTGCCAATCACTGCATAGCTGTGGAGAATTGAATAGCAGATCATTTGACGTAAAAAATGACGTACCATCGAATGTAGCCATCCCTGACCTATGGCAGGCCAAAGCCAGACCATGGCTGTCAGCGAAGGTGTATTTCTATGGCATGGTCTAGGGTCAGGTATGACGGTCAGAAGGAGGTTAAAACTAACCCGCTTTTTTTGCTCGAGAGCCTGGTTTTATCAGGTAGTGCCTGAAGTTCATTTCGAGTTTATGAAGGACAGTGACCGAGACAGACACGTTCCACGCACCTTTTAAGCCCAGCGAAGATCATTGGTCTAAAATGACTTCGGTCAACATCGCGTTTTAGGAACGTACCGCCTAGCGTAATTCATGCCGCTTATTAAACTGACAAAATGGGAGCAACCTCGTTGGTATTTGGTCACCTTGATCTTATAAAGTGCCAGCAAGGGGACTAACCTCATTTAACTTTTACTTAGAACAGGTGCTTCACGGTGGCTGCATAAAGAGTTATGGTGGCACTTGCAACACCAATCTGGAGTTTAACCTTGCTTGACCTTATGCAACCCCAAGTTCATCGCCTTGGAACTTAAAAGTTTGACACAGGTGAGTTCATGTATCAATCAATCTACCCTTTTAATTCAACGTCTATCTTAGTTTTTGAAATCTCAGTAGAGGTAAAACTAACCCCCACCGCACCCCACCCGTGCGAGGAGTATTCGGCCTGCTACCCAGGGCGCGTGGAGATGCATACATTTAAGAAAACTTGCAAACCAGTCCCCCGGCTATGGCTGGACATCGGCAATACACAGCTTGGGCGGTCCCTTTAAGCCTGAACAACGACAAAAAGGGAGATTTCCTCATTTCGTCCCCCAGGTGGAACATTCTGGTGTCATGTTTAAAGTTTGTTACTGCCGGAAGGAAATCTCTTGTCAGGTCGTTGTTATGCGTAATCGTGCAAGTTTCTCCGCAATCACACTGAATTCAAGAAATTGATTACAAGTCCCGTCACCATTTTTTGAGAAAGTTCTTATCGAAACGAGACAGCAAAAGCGCCTTTTCTTCAATCATCCGAACGTGAAGCATGGGCCTAGAGTGAAGCTAACGCTGAGTTACCAGAGCTCCATCCACAGCCGGAGCCGGCGAGGGCTTGGTCAGCTAACGCTGCGTTACCAGAGCTCCATCCACAGCCGGAGCCGGCGAGGGCTTGACCAGCTAACGCTGCGCTACCAGAGCTCCATCCACAGGCGGAGCCGGCAAGGGATTGGTCAGCTAACGCTGCGTTACCAGAGCTCCATCCACAGGCGGAGCCGGCGAGAGCTTGGTCAGCTAACGCTGCGTTACCAGAGCTCCATCCACAGCCGGAGCCGGCGAGGGCTTGGTCAGTTTTCCAGCTTTCGGCAACAGATGGGACGCCTTTGCCATGACGCCTGTCTTTGTGTCATAAAAGACTCTATCCAGATGAAATCGAGCGTTTTGCTTTTCAGTTCATAGAGAAAATCTTTATTTTCTGTCCAACTTCGACGGAACCATGAAACCAGAAGAAAAAGGCTATTTTGTGGTGAACTTTAAACGTAATGCGATCACCCAAAACTAACTTGCATGATTACCACGCGAACAGACGTGAAAGGGGGTTCGAAACTGGCGGTATGTCTGCGAGTTCAGGATGACTTTTACAGTTTCCAAATGTGATGCTTCTCTATTCCTGTAACGCATAAAAATACCTGCCTCACATCCCAAGGAGCTGTTTGGTGCAATGTGACGGCGATAGTTTGTACTCACCCAAGGATGTCATCCGTGTGGAGACTCATGGGCGTGTACGTATGTCATGTTTGTGACGTACATCGTGCACGCATGTCATGTTTACGACGCATACCGTGTACGTTTATCGTGTTTCTGACGGAAGTCGTACACGTATGTCATGTTTCTGACGCATACCGTAAACGTATGTCATGTTTGTGACGCATGCCTTGTAGGTATGTGAAGGCTCGATCTTCTAAAATTAGGTCTCCCGACTCACACCCATGTCTGTTAGTGCGATGATATGCTAAGCTTACATCTCGCGATTTTAGCCCGATTGCTCTTAGGTTCGCACGGAAATCACCAAACCACATGCCAGCCTTGAATGGTTTTCATCAACATCGTAATAGCAGCAGCATGGCGACGTTGATAAGTCATGCGAGGTGTTGCCGAGTGCGGTCGTTTGTTTCCCTCAAGCATTAGGCCGACGTTCCTCTGGCCTTGAAAGGAGCATTAATCTAAAAGACGTGTGGTACAGGTGTGGGGAGGGCACGGGCATAACTTGACTCATGTTTACCATGCCACACCATAGGGACAGCGCCAACCGTTGAGACTGTACGAGGAGCTGTCTTGACCGTGACCTCACCAGCGGCCTTGACCGTGACCTCGCCAGCGGCCTTGACTGTGACCTCACCAGCGGCCTTGACCGTGGCGCCACCAGCGGCCTTGACCGTGATCCCACCAGCGGCCTTGCTGTAATATGCTGGCACGCCGTGCCATAGTGCTTGGCATGTCAAAACTAGTGCACTTGAAAAATAAACTTCGATTTTGATTGCACGATCAAAAGCTGTGTACGTGGGCTTGCGTTGCGACACTGAGTGAGTAGCTTGTGATCGGATACACGAGAGAGAGAGAGAGAGAGAGAGAGAGAGAGAGAGAGAGAGAGAGAGAGAGAGAGAGAGAGAGAGAGAGAGAGAGAGAGGGAGAAGACAGGAGAGAGATGGAGAGAGAGAGAGAGAGAGAGAGAGAGAGAGAGAGAGAGAGAGGAGAGAGGAAGAGAGAGAGAGAAGAGAGAGAGAGAGACGAGAGAGAGAAGAGAGCGAGCGAGAGGAGATTTATATATAA
>NW_023596746.1:44750395-44776375 GCF_011947565.3 Pollicipes pollicipes
GTAGCTGATGCTTTATGGTTTCCAGTTGGCCGCAAAAAAGCCGCCAATACTTGCAGTAGACATGTACGAAAGGTACAGATGGAGCATGGCCGTTGCCTGATGTTCGGCCCAATACCAGTGACGTCATATCGTCAGCTGATACCTTACGGCATTTCGTCGGTCCTAAACGGACCGCGAAAACCCACGACCACTGACGTCTTACAATCAGTCGTATAGCAGTGACGTCGTCAACTGACACCTTGTGAGCTTCAGTTGGCCCAAAAGCACCGGTGAAGCACATGGCCAGTGACGTCACACACTCAGGTGGTTCGGCAGCTTTCATCCAGCACGCCAATGCTTGCAGCAGACGGGTACAAAGGTAAAAATGAAGCGTGGCCTGTTGCGCCCAGTATTCTAATACCAGTGACGTCACGCTATGCGGTGATACTTCGCGGACCATAACACAACGTGGCCGTGGGGCCTAGGTGCACTCGTATGAAGTGATGATAGTGACGTCACACATTGAGGCGATGCGGTCAAACCTTTATGCGGCACGCAGATGCTTGCAACAGACAGGTACGAAAAGTAACGATGGAACGAGGCCGGTCGCGCCTGATGTTTAATCGAATACCAGCGACGACACATCGCCAGCGGATGCCTTACGGCATTCAGTGGACCCAAAAAAGCCTTAAAAACTCACGACCAGTGACGCCACATACCCAGCCGAATACCAATGACATATCACTAGCAACAGCCTTGTGGCCTTCAGTCGGCCCAAAAGAACCCGATCCCGATCGATGCAAAACCATTTTCAGTGACGTCACAATGTCAGCTGATGCCTCACAGCATTTCCCCCGCACAACAGTGCCCGAAACCCTGCAGCCAGCGTAGCTCTTCCCTCCGTCGGCCGTACAGGTACCAAAGTAAAAAAATTACCAACTTAAATATACATGAAATCACAGGTGGGACTTCGCATCCCTTTGGGGAATGATCCCCAATGTTGAAGATCCCGCTACATTGGGTGGAGCCTCACAATATCACTGAGCCACCACAACATGGAACTAAGTCTTATCTCTCCACCAGTTCCCGAAAATGAGATATAGTTTTACACCTGCAATTTTTGCAATGGGCCGGTATGTTCCAAAAACGTTTGCATGTACAGTGTTCTTTGCCTTTCGGCCAACAATGTTTTGCGGGGGGAAGAGCGTCGGCTTAGGTCTGTAATGAGGACCGGCTAATCAGCTGACGACACGCCGCTCCCAGGCTGGGTAAATCATCCCAATGACAGTTTTGTGCTTCTCATGACGTCACTAGTAGAAATGTGAAAGTCTGACTTCTTTTACTTCTCACGACATCACAAGGATTTACAAGCTCTTTATGATGACAACATTAAAATCCAAGCAGGTGTTCGTAATAACATGTGTCCTTTATCCTACTGACGACATCGCTGGGACGAGTGAATGAATCATCAGTTGAAAACTTCCAGTGGGCACATTTTTCGGCTGTGTTTTCCCGCTGCTCACGACGTTCCTGGAGACTGTTACGATGTACGTACATCTACCTACGTACTCGTCGTTGACATTCTTATGGTGATGTCATTTGAAAACAAGTAAAAAAAAAGCTGCGTTTTACCTGCTGCTCATGACGTCACGTGATACGAGTTATGGTCTTCGTTTCGTATCACTAGGAAACCTGATAATGGGGGAAACCCACCTTTCCCAGGAGGCCTCCTTAAGAAACTACCGCAAGAAGGTCCAAGCGATCCATGAACAAGCCGCATTCAGGCATGTCCACCTTGAGTTGCCAATGAGGCCGGAGAAAGGCATGAACTGACCGCGTTTTCGGCTACTGACATTATCTGTCTCTAACAAACATTCCAAAATAGTGTCCATCGGTGCAACCACTGACGGACGCCATTTTGACACGATTTTCATGGCAATGGTTTCTCCTGGAGTTGAAACGCGGGTTCCGTGAGTGTCATGGCACCAAACCATTAGACACTTCCTGAGATTGCAGAGCATTAGCGTTATGGCAATGGATGAGAAGAATCGACTACAGTATGACTATGAGCACTCTTACTCTCTAAAGCGTTCCTCCGCCAATGTTTCGGGTGCCAACGCCAGACCTTGTATTACATTTGTAGCCCAGCTCTTCAATTTACCTTTCGGCCGTCTGCCATGAACTCTCCAATTGTAATGAGTGGCGTTGCTTCGCTGCGTTTGGAAACGATTGCAGGGTGTTTAAAATCATTCCGGAACAAAATGCCTTTTAGGTGAGTCCACTTCGACCTAATATGACTGTTGATGGGCGTAATCATACCTGTTATCTTTCGGCCATCCTTACCACCCATTTCAAATTTGCCGGTATAGTGGTCTATGGTGGTATTGTTAGTTTGAACAAGATGTCATTCCAGTAAGCCAATCCAGAATTACCAATAGAGTCGTTCATGGGCATACGCGGACTCTTTGCGTTTCGGCCACCAGCATCAGCATGATCAGATCCGCACACCAACACGGCCTACTAAGCTCATACAGCGAACATTGAGGCCAACGCAGTACCTAATCGTCTGCGAGCATGAACAAGTGTCATTTGCAGCTATAGGCATATACCTCCCATCAAGCGTGCTTATCCGACAAATGGAGGGCAATGGTTGCACATGGCGAAGCAGAGGAATTAAGCTATTCTATGGAATGTGCCTATGGCTCCTATGCCGAAGAAGATTCGAGTGCAACGGCATTCCCACGTTCTGAGAATGTAGAGCATTAAACTTACTGAATTTGATGGGAAGAATTGCCAACAATTTGACTAGGGGCACCCTCCATTTCCGAAACGTTCTTCCGTGTCTGTTGCGGGTGCCAGCGGAACACCTCAAATCACTTTTGCAGCCAAACTCTTCAGCATACCTTACGGCCGCCTGCTTTGGAATCTCCATTTGTACAGCACGACATAGCTTTGCTGCATTTGGAGACTATTGCAAGGTGCTCCAAACGATTCCTGGACACAATGTCAATAGCGTAACCTGGGCTGTCGGATCCGTTTTAAAAAAAAAGGACATGGCTGGGGCATGCGATTTACATTGATTGGGGCCCCATGAGCCAACTAGCGGCCTACTGTGTCGGCCAGGGACTCACCGTGACGTATAGTGAAACACCGTTTCATGGTATATGTATACAGCCACAGACACGCATTGTTTCAGTCTCGCATGCGGCTCCATATTGCGTCGGCTTCAACGCACACCGTTGCGATGTGCCCAGTAGGTCGCGGTGCTCCCGGGGCACGACATGCAAATGATGGAATATTTAAATTGCCCTATAAAACAAAAATGCTTTCCGGTTATGATCGCACCGATAAAACTAAACTGCAGCGTTTGATATAAACAGACCATGCTGGCGGCCGAAACGCAAAGAGCTGTGTTTTAAGCCTCTCACCACCGGCCCCATTGGTAACTCTCGCTCTATTGTGTGGTTGTTGGGATGTGTACCGCTTTTCTGCCTGGGATATATGACCGTTGGACTTGATTTTTCAGGTGAACATACCTTTCATGGTATATACATTTTGCCGCATGTACACCGTGTTTCACGTTCGAAGGCGTGTGGGTATTGCGTAGGCCTTAACGCACGCTCTGGCTATGTGGCCTAGAGGCCGTGGTGCTGCCCGTGAAAAACTAACTGGGGCTAGAATATTTCAGGTGCCGTTTAAACAGCTTTAGAGTGATGTCTACTAGTCGTTGCACTGATGGAAACTATATTAATACGTTTGAAATGGACAAATGATACTGGCGGCCCAAATGTAAGGAGTTCGCTTTACGCCTATCATCGGCCCTATTGATAACTCCGAGTGGACACACCCGAATCGCATTTTGTTCAGAAAGGATGGGTCCACTGTCTCCATGATGATAGTAAAACTGCATGGATGGTTCCAATATGGTGTCGTTAATGATATAATCGATTTAAACTATACTCCCACGTTTGAAATGGACAGACAATGATAGCGGCCGAAACGTAGTGACTCCGCTGATGCCTATCAACGGCGACTATTGGCAACATCGACCGAGCTGATTTCAGTGCAAGTTTAGTCATAAATCATTTGGACCTCCATTATCTTCTAAATGTAGCAAAGTTAGGTTATGGAGCCAAATTGGTCATTTCATGGCAGGCGGTCGTATTGGCTCGAAGTGGTGAGTTGGCGACCGGCGCTACCAGCCGGAAGTGGACTTTCTTACTCATTTTCCTATCCTGACGTAGCTTTCTCTCCGTTTTGTATTGTGCGACAAACGCGTTTTATGGTACATATACATCACCGCATACAAGCCTTGCATCAGGCTCGCAGGCGGTTAGGTATTGCGTTGGCCTTTACGCACGCTGTGGCTTTGCGCCCAATAGGACATGGTGGGCCCCCAGGAATGATCTCTCGAAGATACAATGCTTTCAGGGTCCTGACCACGATACATCAACGTTCAGATAAACACACGTTCTATGGTGCATTGTATAGCGAAAACAAGCGAGTTTCGGCTGGCAGGCTGTTAGGTCTGACGTCGGACAACCGGGCACATGGCACGCTGCTCCTATTTGCCCAGTTAGCACCACTGGCCCCCGGGAATAACCCGCTCACAAGAATGTATTAATTGTCGTTTAGACAGTTTTGAAAAAGTGTCGGCTATTGATTTCACTGATGGAAACTGAACTGACACGCTTGAAATCAGCAGATAATGCTGACGGCCGAATCGTTAAGTCCGCTCATAGCTATCACCGGCCCTATTGTTAACTCTGCTTCTCTTGTGTGCTCGTTGGGATGTGTGCTTCGTTTCAACATGTCATATGTGACCGTTGGACTTTATCTTTCAGGTAAAAACACATTTCATGGTGAATACATTTAGTCGCATACACACCGTGTTTTACGCTCGATGGCTCGTGTGGGTATTGCGTCGGCCTTAGCGCACGGTCTGGTTATGTGCCCTGGGGGCCGTGGTACTGCCCGTGAAAAGCTAACCGGGGCTAGAATATTTCAGTTGCCATTTAAACAGCTTTCGAATAAAGTCCACTAGTCGTTGCACCGATGGAAACTATACTGACACGTTTGAAACGGGTAGGTAGTGCTGGCGGCCGAAACGTAAAGAGTCCGCTCATGGCTATCACCGCCCCTATTGGTTACTCGTAGTGCACTTAGCTCAATGACGTCGTGTCCAGGAATCATTTGGAACACCTTGCAGTAGTTTATAAATGTAGAAAAGCTATGTCATGCAGTGAAATCCGAGATTTTACAGGACACGGCCGCAAGGTGAATCGAAGAACTTGGCTGGAAAGGCAATAGATGGACTGGCGCTGCCTGCCGAGACCTTGGCAGAGGGACGGCTCAGAAGAGGTGTCGCCCATACTCATTTTGCATCTAATTTTTCCATTGGCTTCCATAGGGTAAATCTCAACAATCCTGCAAGGGGGGGGGGGAGCGGGGTGTCATGAGACGTAGAATTCCCACGTTTCTACGCTGGCAGCCCAAAGGCACAACGTGATTGATTTCTCCGTCCCCAACTGTTGATGGCTTCTCTTTCATGGCATGCGTGACTATTACACTAGATTTTTCAAACAAACACACGTCTCATGACATCCACATAGAGCTGCATGCGAACCTTGTGTCATGCTCACAGGCGGTTAGGTATTGCGTCTGCCTGAACGTACGCTGTGGATTTGTACCTAATAACCAGTGTTGGTCTGCGGTAGTAATCTGCCGAGCGGATTGCATATTGCATTTGTTCTCTAAGCATTTTTAAAATAAGTTCATCATCTTTCAATATAATTCAAAAGTACGAATCTGTTCAGTGCATTAGCGAGGAACATTATTCACACAGATAAGACAGTAGACACACACTTCTGCCTTATTCCTCAGAGACAAACCAGGATAATGGAGATTGTAATTCGGCTCATATTTCGGCAACATGCTTTATCTAAACAATGGCGGAAGCGATCTTCAATAGCAATAGCAATAGCAATTAAAAACAGGAACAGTAGCAAACTTCTGTACTGTTTCGATGGAGGTATGTTGCCGAATATCAACCGAAACTCTATCTCTCTATCTCCACTGTCCTCGTTTAGAGACTGGATGGGGAAAGGCAGAGACACCATAGCCAGTGCACGCATGTCTCGTGCTAAAGAGGCACCAGTTGTATAAGACGTAGAACTAACACTGTGTGAACATGTGAAGGGTATAGCCTAGGATAGGATTAGGATAGGATTTAGGATTAGGATAGGATTTAGGATTAGGATAGGATTTTAGGATAGGTTAGGATTTCAGCCATAGACCCAAATGGTACGCAATCAGATTCCACACGGAAAAAACTTGCTTACAGGGGCTCACGCAAGGAGGCAAATGACGAATGACAAAAAATGACTAGTTACTCATTGAGGCGGTGAAGCGTGGATTGTTAACCGGCCTCGAATAAAGTTCTTAACATTGATTTGATTTTTGGTAGGAAATTTCGAGTTCAGATGGCCCATCATGTGTTCTAATAGCCTCATGCACAACCGAGCTCGGAATGACGAGAATGGCGTACGGCTGGGGTCTGATGAATCGCCAAGCATGTGGTATGCTCGTTTGTGTACTGTTAATACGCTTTTATGGTATGATAGCTCATGTTGACGGTTTGGACTGTCATTAGGAAGGTGGTTTTTTTACTTTTCAGCACCTTTGACTTCCAACACAACGGCAGCAGAGATGAGGTAAGTCAATTGGCAACATTGCGAAGATCATTAGCGTGCATGCGTGATGGGGGCCATATCAAAGGCGTATGGTCCGTGTTAGGTCCAGAGGCAACATAAGAACACCATGGCCACTGAACCACCGGCAACACTTCCAAACCGTATCGGCACCAACGCACTGCGACGAAGCAAGCGTGCAAGTGATGCGAGATTCGTGGTCTGTCATCAAAAAACAACCTTTTCCTAGTAGCCAGGTAGACACACACACACACCACACACACCACACAGCACCACCACACTACACCACACACACACACAACACACACAACACACACACCACACACAACACACACACCACACACACACACACACACACAACCACACACACAACACACACCACACACACACCACACACACACACACACACACACACACGCACACACACACACACACACATATATATATATATATATATATATATAAATATATCACTACACTTCTGCTACTACACTAATGGGTACACTAACGTCCATGTACACTTCTTTATTTAATGGGTGGCCGTATTTATAAACATGAGAAATTAATTCACGGAGCTTAATGATGCTGAAATCTTGAATGATGTTGAATCATTTTAAAAATGCTTAGAAAACACATGCGATATGCATCGCTCGGCAGATGACTACCGCAGACCAACACTGGTTATTAGGTACAAAACCACAGCGTACGTTCAGGCCGACGCAATACCTAACCGCCTGTGAGCATGACACAAGGTTCGCATGCAGCTATATGCGAATATCATGAAACGTGTGTTTGTTTGAAAAACCGATGCAATAGTGATGCTTGCCATGAAAGAGAAGCCATCACAGTTGGGACGGAGAAATCAATCACGTTGTGCCTTTTGGGCTGCCAGCGTAGAAACGTGGGAATTCTACGTTTCATGACACCCCGCTCCCCCCCCCCCCCTTGCAGGATTGTTGAGATTTACCCTATGGAAGCCAATGGAAAAATTCGACGCAGAATGAGTATGGGCGATACCTCTCTCTGAGCCGTCCCTCTGCCAAGGTCTCGGCAGGCAGCGCCAGTCCATCTATTGCCTTTCCAGCCAAGCTCTTCGATTCACCTTGCGGCCGTGTCCTGTAAAATCTCGGATTTCACTGCATGACATAGCTTTTCTACATTTATAAACTACTGCAAGGTGCTCCAAATGATTCATGGACACAATGTCATCGAGCTAAGACCACTCCGAGTTACCAATGGGGGCGGTGATAGCCATGAGCGGACTCTTTACGTTTCGGCCGCCAGAACTATCTACCCATTTCAAACGAGTCAGTATAGTTTCCATCGGTGCAACGACTAGTGAACATTATTCGAAAGGTGTTTAAATGACATCTGAAATATTCTAGCCCTGGTTAACTTTTTATGGGCAGTACCACGGCCTCTAGAGCACGTAACCAGAGCGTGGGTTAAGGCCTACGCAATACCCACACGAGCCATCGAGCGTAAAACACGGTGTGTATGCGACTAAATGTATTCACCATGAAATGTGTTTTTACCTGAAAGATAAAGTCCAACGGTCACATATGACATGTTGAAACGAAGCACACATCCCAACGAGCACACAAGAGAAGCAGAGTTAACAATAGGGCCGGTGATAGCTATGAGCGGACTTAACGATTCGGCCGTCAGCATTATCTGCTGATTTCAAGCGTGTCAGTTCAGTTTCCATCAGTGAAATCAATAGCCGACACTTTTTCAAAACTGTCTAAACGACAATTAATACATTCTTGTGAGCGGGTTATTCCCGGGGGCCAGTGGTGCTAACTGGGCAAATAGGAGCAGCGTGCCATGTGCCCGGTTGTCCGACGTCAGACCTAACAGCCTGCCAGCCGAAACTCGCTTGTTTTCGCTATACAATGCACCATAGAACGTGTGTTTATCTGAACGTTGATGTATCGTGGTCAGGACCCTGAAAGCATTGTATCTTCGAGAGATCATTCCTGGGGGCCCACCATGTCCTACTGGGCGCAAAGCCACAGCGTGCGTAAAGGCCAACGCAATACCTAACCGCCTGCGAGCCTGATGCAAGGCTTGTATGCGGTGATGTATATGTACCATAAAACGCGTTTGTCGCACAATACAGAACAGAGAGAAAGCTACGTCAGGATAGGAAAATGAGTAAGAAAGTCCACTTCCGGCTGGTAACGCCGGTCGCCAACTCACCACTTCGAGCCAATACTCATTTCCATTACGACCGCCTGCCATGAAATGTCCAATTTGACTCCACGACCTTACTTTGCTACATTTAGAAGGTAATGAAAGTCCAAATGATTCATGACTGAACTTGCATTGAAATCAGCCCAATCGATGTTACCAATACGCGGACTCTTTACGTTTCGGCCGCTACCATTGTCTGTCCATTACAAGCGTGCCAGTATAGTTTATATCGACGATATCACTAGCAACACCATTTCTATGCACTTTGTACTAACTATGCATACAGTTTTTCGCTATCATCATGGAGATAGTGGACCCATCCTTCCTGAACAAGATGTCATTCGGGTGTACCCACTCGGATATATCAATAGGGCCGATGATAGGCGTAAAGCGAACTCCTTACATTTGGGCCGCCAGTATCATTTGCCCGTTTCAATCGTGTCAGTATAGTTTCCATCAGTGCAACGGCTAGTAGACATCATTCTAAAGCTGTTTAAACGGTATCTGAAATATTCTGGTCCCGGTTAGTTTTTCACGGGCAGTACCACGGCCCCTAGGGCACATAGCCAGAGCGTGCGTTAAGGCCTACGCAATACCCACACGCCTTCGAACGTGAAACACGGTGTACATGCGGCAAAATGTATATACCACGAAAGGTATGTGTACCCGAAAAATCAAGTCCAACGGTCATATATAACACGCGGAAAAGCGGAACATACAACAACCACGCAATAGACCGAGAGTCACCAATAGAACCGGTGATAGGCTTAACACACAGCTCTTAACGTTTTGGCCGCCATCATGGTCTGTCCATATCAAACGCTGCAGTTTAGTTCTGTCCGCGCAGTCATTACCGGGAACAAATTTGTTTAATAGGGCAATTGCAATGTTCAACGACTAGCAGGTTGTCCCCGGGGAGCACCACGGGCTACTGGGCACATCGCAACAACATGCGTTAAAGCTGACGCAATACGTAACCGTATGCGAGACTGAAACACGCTGTGTGTGCGGCTATATGTAGATACCATGAGAAATGTGGTGATGTGAAATTCGAGCATCGTGGTCAGGGCAATAACATTATGCTAGCCTCGGCCGATTATTGCCGGGGAGTGCCACGGCTTATAACACACAAAACGACAGCGTGCATTTGGGCCGGTGCAACACCTAACCGCACGCAAGCCCACAGCAATGTGTGTATACGGCTTTATGCATATACCACGAAACGTTGTTTCGCTGTACGTCACGGCGAGTTCCTGGCCGACACAGTAGACCGTTAGTTGAGTCAAGGGACCGCAGTCAATGTAAGTCGCAGGCCCCAGCCATGTCCCTATTTTTAAAATCGATTCGACAGCCCAGGTCACGCTAGTTGCATTACGTTCAGGGATCATTTGGAGCGCCTTGCAGTAGTTTCTAAATGCAGCAAAGCTATGTCATGCAGTGCAGTTGGAGATTTCAAAGCAGGCGGCCGTAAGGTAGACTGAAGAGTTTGGCTGCAAAAGTGATGAAAGGTCTGCCGCTGGCACCCGCAACATACACGGAAGAACGTTTCAGAAAGGAAGAGTGCCCCTAGTCATATTGTTGGCGAATCTTCCTATCAAATTACATAAGTTTAATGCTCTACATTCTCAGAAAGTGGGGATGCCATTGCACTCGCGTCTTCCTCGACATAGGAGCAATAGGCACATTTCATAGGATACCTTAGTTCCTCTGCTTCGTCATGTACAACCATTGTCCTTCATTTGTCAGATAAACACGGTTGATGGGAGGTATATGCCTATAGCTGCAAACTGACAATTGTTCGTGCTCACAGGCGATAAGGTTACTGTGTCGGCCTCAATGTACGCTGTATGTATGTGCCACATAGTCCAAGGTGGTGTGCAGTAGTAATCTGCCGAGAGTTGCACATTTTGATTGCTTATAAACACTTTTAGAAAGGTATCCGCTGATGACTGCACCGATGGAAAATGTACTGACATGTTTGAAATGATCGGATGATGCTGGCGGCCGAAATGTAAAGAGTTCGCTTATGCCTATGAACGACCCTATTGGTAATTCGGGATTGGCTTACTCGAATGACATTTTGTTCAGGTATGCTTAGGTCATTTTCTCCACGATACGAGGGAAAATATCTGCACATTCTTAAAATGGCGCTGCTAATGGTTGCATCGATTGAAACTATACTGGCACGTTTGAAATGGGTGGATAGCGCTGACGGCCGAAAGGTAAAAAGTACGATTAGGCCCATCAACGGCCACATCATTGACTCGAAATGGACTCACGTAAAAGGCATTTTGTTCAGGAATGATTTTAAACACCCTGCAGCCGTTTCCAAATGCAGCAAAGCTATATCCCGCATTGAAATTGGGAGGTTCATAGCAGACGACCGGAAAGTAAATTGAAGAGTTTGGCTGCAAATGTTATACAAGATCTGGTGTTGGCACCCGAAGCGTAGACGGAGGAACGTCTCAGAAAGTGAGGGTGCCCATAGTCAAACTGAAATCGATTCTTCCCATCCATTGCCCTCAGGCTAATGCTCTACATTCTCAAAAAGTGTCTAATGGTGGGGTGCCATGACACTCACAAAACCTGCGTTTCAAATCTGGGAGAAACTGTTGCCGATTAATTCGTGTCAAAATAGCGTCCGCCAGTGGTTGCACCGATGGACACTATTTTGGAATGTTTGTTATAGACAGATAATGCCAGTAGCCGAAAACGTTGAGTCAGTTCATGCTTTTCTCCGGCCCCATTGGCCACTCAGTGTGGACATGCCTGAATGCGGTTTGTTCATGGATCACTTGGACCTCCTTGCAGCAGTTTCTTATGGAAGTTTGCTGGAAAAAGTGGTTTTTAGCCATTATCAGGTTCCCTAGTGAAACGAAACGAAGACCATAACTCGTGTCACGTGACGTCACGAACAGCAGGTAAAACGCAGCTCATTGTTAACTTTTTTCAAAAGGCATCACTATGGGAATGTAAACGGCGAGTACGTAGGTAGATGCACGTACACCGTAACAGTCTCCCGGAACGTCGTGAGCAGTGGGAAAACACAGCCGAAAAAACGTGTCCCACTGGAAGTTTTCACCTGATGGTTCATTCATTCGTCTCAGTGGCGTCGTCAGTACGATACAGGACACGTGTTATTACGAGCGCCTGCTTGGATTTTAATGTAATCATCATAAAGAGCTTATGAATCCTTGTGATGTGAAAAGTAAAAGAAGTCAGATTTTCACAATTCTACCCGTGACGTCATGAGAAGCACAAAACCTGTCATTGGGAAGATTTACCGACCTGGTGGCAGAGTTTCGTCAGCAGGTGAGCCGGTCCACATTACAGACGTAAATAGACGCTCTTCCCTCCGCAAGCATTTTCAGCCGCAAGGTAAGGAACACATACATGTACATGTATCCCTGCCATATATTATGGACTCCCTTAGATGACAAATCTAAGCACTGAAACAATTACTCCCATGGATTGTTGTACTGTGCAGGCGAAAGAATGTACAAACACCGCGTTCCAGGCAAGGTCAGATGTGTATGCCATTCGAGCGCGTCGTTTGCGATCGGTGCTGTCCTGTGACATGTCATGTCATCGGGGCTTTACGACGCACTCAGCTGCTGAGGCTATATGGCTTCGCCTGCCTCGCACCCTGGCAGGTAGGGCAGGCACCGCGGGGAATCGAACCCCGTACTACAGATGGCGTCACCTGTAGGCGGCGGCACCTCTGAAGACGACGCAACCACCGTAGGTGACGTCATGAAAGTTGTAGGCGGCGCCACTGGAAAATGCGCCTACCGCCGCATCCGCTAGATGTCACTGTGCCCTATGCAGTATCAGGTTTCAATTGGAATTTGTCACGTTAACTCCGCCAGCTGTACCTACAATCATTTCCTACCTTTTAGTTTATTTCTTCATGCCGACAGAAATAGTCCAACTCGTAAAGACCTTTCATTTGGCGAATTGTTTCACAATGTTTCATACGCCTTTCGTCAGCGCTAACAGATAACCTGCGCAAACCTCCGCTCCATCTCACGCCGCGACACTTGCATGCGACGGTCGGGCCGCTCGCGGCTCCAGTGGCTGTCGAATAAACCTTTGGTGTTAAGATACGCGCTCAAGTATTAGTACCCATACGCACAAAAGTACCTCTGGTTTCCCAGACGTGCAGGGGCTATCGCAGACGCGTTAACCACTACCCTACCGGCACCCGGCCCTGTTGTGTGCAGGCCAACACGCGCGCCATGGATGCCCCGCATAAACAGTACAAGCGACGGGAAAAAGTAGTCTTTTATACGTACCATAATGGACAGTTCCAGGATGTCGTCAACGGAGGGGTGAAACCCCAACGTGGCTTCCCCTGGAATTTGGAATCGAGAGATGAATCTTTTTCCGTGTATTTCGGTATGCGCGTAACCACCCTCCAACACGTATGGTGGTTACGCATCGAGCTCATGCACCCTCCAAAAACCTTTCAGATGGCTGTGCGCGCCAGGCTCACGCAGATGATAAGCCCTGGAGGAAAGAAAGTGCAAGCACGCCAAGTTCCTCGCGAGAACTCAGCTCGGTGTAGGTTATATGCATTACAGACAAGAGACAACCTGAAACAAACACGAAATCCACCAATCCACTCCGAACCAGCTCTTTTGTTTACAAATTATAGGGTGCGCGGGGCGCTTCGACGGTGGCTGAAAAGTTAGTGTACTACGGTATCACGCGGTAGGTCTGGGTGCAAACCCGGTTAGTGGTTGATTTTTCGTACGTGGCTTTATGATCCATACTTGCTCCATGAGCGTGGTGTGGTGGTGCTTACATCACTTAAAAAGAAGATGAGAGAAAACTGGGTTGTATTTGATATCGGACAGATGTGTAGTTCCTAAAGGGTGTACGGAAATGAGGAACTCGTGAACGTCGACGGTGGATCTAAATGGGGCAAGCAATTTGTATTAACATTGTCAAGCTTAGTTCGTCTGGGAATGTCCAACCTTCATTCGAAATCGATTGGTGAGAAACCTGCAGCACATAGTTCCCAACGTGCGCGCGCGCACGTTTTAGAGCTGTATCTGAAACAACACGACGACGCTCGGCCGTGCAGCCTCCGCTAGCCGCGCGGTGCCGGCGCCGCCGCTTTTTCTAGGCGGCCGCCAGTACGCACGACAACGAGGAAATATCTGAAAGAAACACATTGGGACGCTGTATAACACCAATTCGTACACTTTAAAGGCGGCCCTGGCGGATGTTTTGCCTGCGTGACCTTTCGATAGATGATAGAACCGGATTAGCAGTTGCAGCGTCGGGAACTAGTGCTGGACTATTTTGGTAGAAATGGGAGTGACGGGACGATGTGTATTTTTGTCGCTGTAGCTACTAATATGTTCAGAGAACAACCTCAAAATTATAAAACTGAAGCACGCGCCCCAGTCTAATCTGAACAATACAAACTGATTTTGGAACGCCTCCGGAAGCGCTATTTCACGATGGTCGTTTTCGCTCGCCCGGCCCCTGCCTCCTGGCGTTATAGGCAGCGGCCTACACTTTTCGCTTCAACGGAAACTGAAATTCGACCGTATTGTTCCCTGCTCCTTAGGTTGCTAGCGCACAGGCACATCACTTTTTACGTTATTTCTTTCGCAAGTTGGTTCCGCAAGAAGATGGGCGTTCGTGGGCGGACACTGGATAACATTTTGGTCTCTTTTGATTCCCTCTATTGAACACCATGGGCCCGCGAGCAGAACAGGAGGGTGCACACTATCATTCCGGTCAGTTGTTGAAAGGTCATTCCGTCTGAGCGCGGGGTGTGCACCAGCTGCCATTCTGGCGACATACAGGCAGGGTCGCCTGGTCCAGTCGGAGGCCCTTACAAGGCTCCATCATGGATAGATGATGGACAGATGCTCTCTCTTACGCTGGATGCCCTCTGACCCGGGCATTGCTCCCAGGATCGGCGCAAGAGTCCTCGTTGATGCAACAGGATATATGATACCTGCAGATGGTAACAATGACTGGCACAGGGGCCACTGCGCGACTTAACGGGCTCTTACCTGAAACGGGGTGTAGGGCCCGGTAAGGGCCCCGAGTCACCCCTGGCAGACTTGGCATTATTTTCGATAAAGGCCGCCTTCCCCCTTATTGGCACGGTGGGGCATGACTGTCAAAGGACCCCTCATTGTCGTAGGGGCTCCGACCAGTGCAAATCACGGGCCCCGGTCCCGTTCCTGCCAAGGAAATGGGTCACCAGGGCTCAAACTGGCACGGAGTCGAATGTTCGGTGTGGTGATCTGTGACCGAAATGAAGGTCCGTGTTGAACCAGGGTCCATAATTGGTGAGATTGGCATTCTGACGGGCATTTGAGGTTACGGCCATACGGGCCGGGATCCTTAATGAGACCATCAGCCTTTCGACCCTCTCGGCCCTTCAGCCTTCCAATCGGGCCGTTGATCGCCAGTCTCGAAGGGCACGTCAGTCCCTCGTCGGGCACCCTCGAACAGTTTCACTGACCGACTCGGGCCCCTAGTCAACACAGGACTCCCGGTTAGGCGCTGTAGGCCCCTGGCCGACACAGGGGCCCCTCATTGACTCGGAGTGCACCGACTAATGTAAACCGCTGGCGCTGGCCTTGTCCCTGCTTGGGAAATGGGCTCTCAGACCCAGACCAACGCCGAGTCGACTGTTCAGTACTGGTGGTGCCTAAGCGACATAGATGCCCTCATAGTCTCGGGGGGGGGGGGGAGGGGGAGGTTTAATCGGTTTGAACGGGTCCTCTAACTGGTATTTGAGGGCCTGACCCGCGCCCCCTTAATGACGTTCAGCCAGTCCTTCGGGTCCCCATATCGAATTTGCATTGCTCCCATTAAAAAAAAATTTTGGCGGTTACTTGAATGACACTTCAGACTTAAAATCACTCACTTTCGCGCCGCGACGGTCCGGTTCCAAAGGGTTCAAAATTTGTTTTAACATGCCTATCCCCTGTTCGCATGGCAATAATCATCAGTTGTTCAAACTTCGTCAGCGGAAAGTTATGTTAAATAGTTTTAAGCACCCACGATCTAAGGAAGAACAAATTGACGCTGGGCGTTGCAGTCTCCGTGGGCCTCGCGTTGTCTCAGCAGCTATCATTTCGCGGGGGTCGACGAGCGGGCAAAAACGACATCGTATGGAAAAACCGTACCTTCGAACGTGCCATGAAATGAATTCGTATTTGTGCAGAACGTATCCCCGGGGCGTACATTTCACCTGCGCGATTTTCAGATCGATCCCAGAATAGAACAGTATGTGGAGCACGACGGACTCATAACTCAATGACGTAACCTCAATTGCGCATACTGCTCATCTGCCATCAACTGCCAATTCCGTTCAGAGAATCAACCTCGAAATGGCACAGGTGAAATGTACTGGTCGCGAGCTGAAGAGCCTTCCATTCCTGTCCTGGGTGCTTAGCAGCTGCTTTTATGGCGATGCGGTGACCCTCAGGGAATGCGTTATACATTGGTCCCGTTCATGATGCGGCAGACCCTGTGGCCTGGGCATCTGGCACAAGATCGACGCGGGGATTATCACTGACGCAAAAGGAGTCCCATACCGGCGCAGGAGTTCGGTCATTGGTGTCAAGACAGCAAATCGCCTCATGGGGCCTCGCCTGGAATGGTGCAGAGGGCCTCTCGTTCGGTACTGGGGTTTTTGACAGAGAGGTCATTGTTTCATGTTGAGTGTGCCCCTTTGCGACATCATTTTTCATGCTTCCTTCCATTGTCAAGAGGGTCCTGACCAACGCAGAAGTCTTTTGACATTCGAGGTCACTCCTGTCCGTGTTCAGAAAATGTGCCGCTAGTCGACTTCAGCTCTATTGCCGATAGGGGTCCCCTGTTAGGCACCTTGAGCTCCTGATCAGCGCAGGCACCCTTCACGGTTTTATTGGCCTGAGCAACGGAAGAGGTGTTTGATCAGCATTTGTAGGCCTCGGCACTGCCCCTACTTGAAAAACGGGCCTCAGGGCCCAGACCGGCGCAGAACCGACTCTCCTGTATTGGTGTCTCGGTCAGCTGACTGGCAAAGAAACCCTCACAGTTCCAGGGGAGGCCGCAATCGGTGCAAAAGGGATGGAGGGACCCTCCAACTGATTTTTGAGGGTCCGGCCCTCTAACCGGTCTGGTCCGGCCTTCTGTGGTGGTGCTTATGGGACCATTTATCAATTACGTTATGCATGCCAGGAGGTTTTTTATAGATTACAACTAACGTGCGACACGGGTGAGGGAATAACAGTCTGCTTTTGTTTGGCTGTATATCATGCTGAAATTCATTTAAGAAATGTGTGAACAGCTTGGCCCTAGTCTAGTAGTGCCTGGGTGATAGGACCAATTTTGTTGCTTTCTGTTGCTCGGAGCCTTTTTATGGAGGAACGTTGGCGTTATAAATCCAGGTAGCTCACATATGTCCCCCAATTAATTGTTGATACACAATTCCTCCAAATCCAAGTCACGAGATGTTTTCACTGGCGTTTGAAGGGATATCGTGTTGGTTTGCATGTCCCAATACTGACCCTTGGCTTATGGGCCAAAAAGCACTGAACCGAAAAAAGGCTAGATGGGGTCCAGAGCGAGTGGCGCCGTGCAGCACATTATGCTTCCTTACTGAAGTATATCAGTGTCAGGAAGTACTGTACCTTGGCTGGGAAATAAAATCGTGTGGGGACATGCCGCCGCACTGATGTGTGTAGAATGAAGTAAGGTATGGTGGGTGGAAAATGTTTGTTTTCCATTTTGGGACAGAGAGTGATCAGTGTTCAAGCAGCCTGCTTTCCGGCCTCCTGGCGAGTCCAAGTCTACCCCCAATCCCATCATTTGGTTTAAACTATGACACTTATTTCAAGATGTGCAATGGCACATCACCTGCGATATTGCCATGATGTTTTTATCCGAACATCGATGTCACAAGTCGTGGTAGAATCGGATCGGTTCCGATTATGTGTGGCTGCCAGAAGCCGAACTCCAGTGACCGAACTCCCTGCATTGACAAGATCAGAGAAGTTCTCGGCCAGTTCTAGTCGTGTTGGCGGCGGGGGGAGCAGGCGGGGTGTGCTGCAGAGCTGGTCCGCGGTGCCGGTCACCTGGCTGCAGAGCTGGTCCGCGGTGTCGATCACCTGGCTGCAGAGCTGGTCCGCGGCTGGCTGCAGAGCTGGTCCGCGGTGCCGGTCACCTGGCTGCAGAGCTGGTCCGCGGTGCCGGTCACCTGGCTGCAGAGCTGGTCCGCGGTGCCGGTCACCTGGCTGCAGAGCTGGTCCGCGGTGCCGGTCACCTGGCTGCAGAGCTGGTCCGCGGTGCCGGTCACCTGGCTGCAGAGCTGGTCCGCGGTGCCGGTCACCTGGCTGCAGAGCTGGTCCGCGGTGTCGATCACCTGGCTGCAGAGCTGGTCCGCGGTGCCGGTCACCTGGCTGCAGAGCTGGTCCGCGGTGTCGATCACCTGGCTGCAGAGCTGGTCCGCGGTGCCGGTCACCTGGCTGCAGAGCTGGTCCGCGGTGCCGGTCACCTGGCTGCAGAGCTGGTCCGCGGTGCGGTCACCTGGCTGCAGAGCTGGTCCGCGGTGCCGGTCACCTGGCTGCAGAGCTGGTCCGCGGTGCCGGTCACCTGGCTGCAGAGCTGGTCCGCGTGTCGATCACCTGGCTGCAGAGCTGGTCCGCGGTGTCCGATCACCTGGCTGCAGAGCTGGTCCGCGGTGCCGATCACCTGGCTGCAGAGCTGGTCCGCGGTGTCGATCACCTGGCTGCAGAGCTGGTCCCGCGGTGTCGATCACCTGGCTGCAGAGCTGGTCCGCGGTGCCGGTCACCTGGCTGCAGAGCTGGTCCGCGGTGCCGGTCACCTGGCTGCAGAGCTGGTCCGCGGTGCCGGTCACCTGGCTGCAGAGCTGGTCCGCGTGCTGGTCACTCGCTAGCTGGTGTTGGCTAACCAGTGTTTCCACCGAGATGTCCGAACTGTTTGCTGATAACGCTTTTTTTAGTCTGGCACTGACTTCAATGATTAAATTTAATTTGACATTTACGTCTGGTGGCGTATGGTGGTAGTGCACAGAAGTACATTTCAAATGCAAATTTCCTTGTGGTCATAGTCATTGAGTGGTATCCTCCCTGATACCAGTACTTGGTGTCCAGGTGGTTTGCAAATGGTGTGTGGGATCAGTCAAGCATATGCCGCTGAAATGTCTGTAACCTTGACATGAACCCTCACGGTGCTTCTGGCGGCGCTCCCGCTCCCTGCACTGACGGCGCGTCAGCCCTGTTGCAGAGCGGGCGCGCCGGACCAGTGACCGAGCGGTGCTCCCCAGCCGCGCCCCAGCCACGCCCCAGCCGCGCCGCCATGGCTGCGCCGTCGGGTGACTCGAAGGCGCCTCTGCGCGAGATGAAGCGGATCCAGTTCGGCATCCTGAGCCCGGACGAGCTGCGCCGCATGTCGGTCACCGAGGGCGGCATCAAGTACCCGGAGACAATGGAGGGCGGCCGGCCCAAGCTGGGCGGCCTGATGGACCCGCGCCAGGGCGTCATCGACAGGCTCTCACGCTGCCAGACGTGCACCGGCAACATGACAGAGTGCCCCGGCCACTTCGGCCATATCGACCTGGCCAAGCCCGTCTTCCACCCGGGCTTCCTCAACACCGGCATCAAGATCCTGCGCTGCGTCTGCTTCAACTGCTCCAAGCTGCTCGTCACGCCGACAAATCCTAAGATCAAGGAAATCGTGCTCAAGTCCAAAGGCCAGCCGCGCAAGCGTTTGACGCACGTGCACGACCTGTGCAAGAGTAAGAACATGTGCGAGGGCGGCGGCGAGCTGGACCTGCAGAAGGACGGCGGCGGCGACGGCCCGGGCCGTGTGAAGGGCCGCGGCGGCTGCGGCCGGTACCAGCCGCGCATCCGCCGCTCGGGCCTCGACCTCACCGCCGAATGGAAGCACGTCAAAGAGAACTCGCAGGAGAAGAAGATCAACCTGACCGCCGAGCGCGTCTACGAGATCTTCAAGCACATCTCGGACGACGAGTGCTTCCTGCTCGGTATGGACTTCAAGTTCGCCCGGCCCGACTACATGATTATCACGGTGCTGCCGGTGCCGCCGCTCTGCGTGCGGCCGGCCGTCATGACGTTCGGCTCAGCCAAGAACCAGGACGACCTCACACACAAGCTGGCCGACATCATCAAGGCCAACAACGAGCTGATCAAAAGCGAGGCGGCCGGCGCCGCCGCGCACGTCATCCTCGAGAATCACAAGATGCTGCAGTACCACGTGGCCACGCTGTCGGACAATAACATACCGAGTCTGCCGCGAGCCATGCAGAAGAGCGGCTCAAGACCGCTCAAGACCATCAAGGCGCGCATCGAGGGCAAGGAGGGTCGCATCCGAGGCGACCTCATGGGAAAGCGAGTGGATTTCTCGGCGCGAACCGTCATCACGGCCGATCCGAATCTACGTATCGACCAGGTGGGCGTGCCTAAGTCGATCGCGCTCAACCTCACCTACCCGGAGATCGTGACGCCGTTCAACACCGACAAGATGCAGGACCTTGTGAAGCGAGGCAACGACCAGTACCCGGGCGCCAGGTACATAATCCGCGACAACGGCGAGCACATTGACCTGCGCTTCCGCCGGAAGCCGTCTGACCTGCACCTGCAGTGCGGCTACAAAGTGGAGCGACACATCGTCGACGGTGACCTGGTCATCTTCAACCGGCAGCCGACGCTGCATAAGATGAGTATGATGGGCCACCGCGTCAAGGTACTGCCCTGGTCGACATTTCGAATTCAATCTCAGTGTCACCTCGCCCTACAACGCCGGTTTTGACGGTGGCGAGATGAACCTGCACGTGCCGCAGTCGATAGAGACGCGCGCCGAGATCGAAAACATGCACGTTACGCCGCGCATGATCATCACGCCGCAGTCCAACAAGCCCGTCATGGGCATCGTGCAGGACACGCTGACGGCCGTGTGCAAGATGACCAAGCGCAACGTATTTCTAGAGAAGGAGGAGATGATGAACCTGCTCATGTTCCTGCCGACGTGGGACGGCAAGATCCCGGTGCCGGCCGTGGTCAAGCCGCGCCCGTTGTGGACCGGCAAGCAGCTGTTCTCGCTCATCATCCCGGGCAAAGTGAACATGATCCGCACGCACTTGTTGCACCCGGACGACGAAGACCACGGCCCCTACAAGTGGATCTCGCCCGGCGACACCAAGGTGCTTGTCGACAACGGCGAGCTGGTCATGGGCATTCTGTGCAAGAAGTCGCTGGGCGCGTCGGCCGGCTCGCTTCTGCACATCTGCTGGCTGGAGCTGGGCCACGAAATCTGCGGCCACTTCTACCACGACATCCAGTCGGTGGTAAACGCCTGGCTGCTGTACGAGGGACATTCGATCGGCATCGACGATACCATCTCCGACCCGGAGACCTACTCCGATATCCAGAGCGGCATCCGCAATGCCAAGGAGGACGTGATCCAGGTGATTGAGAAGGCGCACAACGACGAACTGGAGCCCACGCCCGGCAACACGCTGCGACAGACGTTCGAGAACCACGCCAACCGCATTCTCAACAATGCGCGCGACAAAACCGGCGCCTCCGCCACGAACTCGCTCAGCGAGTACAACAACCTCAAGGCCATGGTGGTGGCCGGCTCCAAGGGCTCGTCCATCAACATCACTCAAATCATCGCGTACGTGGGCCAGCAGAACGTGGAAGGCAAGCGGATCCCTTTCGGCTTCCGCAAGCGCACGCTGCCGCACTTCGTCAAGGACGATTATGGACCGGAGTCACGAGGCTTCGTCCAAAACTCCTACCTGGCCGGCCTGACGCCCACCGAGTTCTACTTCCACGCCATGGGCGGCCGAGAGTGTCTGATCGACACAGGTGTGAAGACGGCCGAGACCGGCTACATCCAGCGTCGCCTCATCAAGGCCATGGAGTCGGTCATGGTCAACTACGACGGCACCGTGCGCAACTCGGCGGCGCAGCTGGTGCAGCTGCGCTACGGCGAGGACGGCCTGGCCGGCGAGTTCGTTGAGTTTCAGTCGCTGCCTACCATCAAGCTGTCGGACGCCGCGTTCCGGCGCAAGTTCAAGTTCGAGACGACCAACGAGCGGCACCTGCGGCGCATCTTTCAGGAGGACATCGTGCGCGATCTGATGGGCTCGGCCGAGATGATCGGCGAGCTGGAGCGCGAGTGGGAGAGCCTCTCGCGCGACCGGCAGGAGCTGCGCCAAATCTTCCCCACCGGTGAGAGCCGCGTCGTACTGCCCTGCAACCTAGAGCGCATGATCTGGAACAGCCAGAAGATCTTCCACATCAAGAAGGCTGAGCCGACCGACCTGAGACCGCTGAAGGTGCTGGAGGGTGTGCGCACGCTGCTGTCGCGCTGCGTGGTGGTGCGGGGCGAAGACCAGCTCTCTAAGACGGCCAACGCCAACGCCACCAGCCTGTTCTCTTGCCTAGTACGCTCGACATTGTGCACGCGCCGCGTGGCCGAGGAGTACCGGCTCAGCTCGGAGGCGTTCGAGTGGCTGATCGCCGAGATCGACACGCGCTTCCACCAGGCCATGACCAACCCAGGCGAAATGGTGGGCGCCCTGGCCGCCCTGTCGCTCGGCGAACCCGTCACGCAGATGACGCTCAACACATTCCACTTCGCTGGCGTGTCGTCCAAGAACGTGACGCTCGCCGTGCCGCGTCTCAAGGAGATTATCAACGTAAGCAAGAAGCCGAAAGTGCCTTCGTTGACGGTGTTTCTGACGGGCGCCAGCGCGCGCGACGCAGAGAAGGCCAAGAACGTGCTGTGTCGCCTGGAACATTCCACGCTGCGAAAGGTCATGGCCAACAAGGCCATCTACTACGACCCCGACCCACAGGACACGGTGATCGCCGAGGACCAGGAGTTCGTCAGCTTCTACTGCAAGATGCTCGACTTCGACCTCACCCGCATCTCCCCCTGGCTGCTGCGTATCGAGCTGGACCGCAAGCGGATGACTGGTGAGTGCCGGCCGGTGGGGCTGGTGTCGCCGGTCATGCTCGATCCGATTTCTGGTGCTGCTGCGACTTGTTTATGACATGTCAGTCCAAAACAAATATATTTTTCAGATAGGTGAATAAAAGAGTAAGTTTCTTTTCTTTGTGGATATGTGTTTGGACTCCTCGCGCTAGGTTCTTTAGTATGGCTAACTGAAATGCGGCGGTAAATTTCAACTCGTGGCGTGTTGGCTCGAAATCTCTCGACAGCTCGAAACTTGGCGTTCGCGCGTAGTTGATAGCGTTGGTTTGACCACACGTATTGTCAGCGTCTATATATGTGGTCAAACGCTTGCGGTTCAGTTTCGGCTGTAAGTGATCAAGACGAACTGCAGTTTACATCCCTTCACGGAGCGCCTGAGCAAATGTGTGTTTGCGACGGCAACGATTGAATGACTGAATTATCGCTGTCAGATTTATACCTGAGCTCGTAACAGCCTTACCTAATTGTCAAGCAAGAATGAGGCGCGACATTCAGTTATGCTTTCAGTGACTTATGAAGAAGTTTCTGTCAAATTTCATCCGACGACAATTTGCCACTGTTTTTGGCTGTCCTTTGGTTTGCCGACCCTGTTACCGAATGCCAGCCAGGTTCCTTTTGGGTGCCGGAAGCCAGCTGTCTGGACTGCGAAGCCCGTGTTCTGTGTCGACACCTGCCATCCGCTGGCGCCGCCTCATCACCCCGTTGCCGGCCGCAGACCAGAGGCTGACCATGGAGCAGATCTCTGAGAAGATCAACGCCGGCTTCGGCGACGGCCTGAACTGCATCTTCAACGACGAAAACGCCGAGAAGCTGGTGCTGCGCATCCGCATCATAAACTCGGACGACTCCAAGGTCGCCGACGAGGTCGAGCAGTTGGACAAGATGGAGGATGACATGTTCCTCCGCTGCATCGAGGCCAACGTGCTCAGCGACATGACTCTGCAGGTGGGTGGTTGCGTCTCAGTGGCGGGTCGGCGGGCGAACCAGGCTTAGTGGCGAGTCGGCAGGCGAGTCAGGCTCAGTGGCGGCCAGTGGCGAGTGGGCAGGCGAGTCAGGCTCAGTGGCGGGTCGGCAGGCGAATCAGGCTCAGTGGCGGGTCGGCAGGCGGGTCTGACTCAGTGGCGGGTCGGCAGGCGAGTCAGGCTCAGTGGCGAGTGGGCAGGCGAGTCAGGCTCAGTAGCGGGTCGGCAGGCGAATCAGGCTCAGTGGCGGGTCGGCAGGCGAGTCTGACTCAGTGGCGGGTCGGCAGGCGAGTCAGGCTCAGTGGTGAGTCGGCAGGCGAGTCAGGCTCAGCGGCGAGTCGGCAGGCGAGTCAGGCACAGTGGCGGGTCGGCAGGCGAGTCAGGCTCAGTGGCTGGTCGGCAGGCGAGTCTGACTCAGTGGCGGGGTCGGCAGGCGAGTCAGGCTCAGTGGCGGGTCGGCAGGCGAGTCAGACTCGGTGGCGGGTCGGCAGGCGAGTCGGGCTCAGTGGCGGATCGGCGGGCGAGTCGGGCTCAGTGGCGGATCGGCAGGCGAGTCAGGCTCAGTGGCGTGTCGGCAAGCGAGTCGGGCTCAGTGGCGAGTCGGCAGGCGAGTCGGGATCAGTGGCGGGTCGGCAGGCGAGTCTGGATCAGTGACATGACTGCAGAGGTGAGTTACGGTACAGCGACATGACGCTGCAGAAGAGAGGCCGCTCAACATGACTCTCCGCTTGCAGGCTCTTTTATTTATCTTCATAAGTCCGCTTTCTCCGAGACGTGACCTGACAGATCGCGTCGCTGGGCGACGCCTGCTGTTGTCAGGCCGTGCTGCCCGCCGCCGCTCACTGCGGCTGATCGTGGTCACGCCGCTGGGCGACGCCCGCTGTTGTCAGGCCGGGCTGCCCGCCGCCTCTCACTGCGACTGATCGTGGTCACGCCGCTGGGCGACGCCTGCTGTTGTCAGGCCGGGCTGCCCGCCGCCTCTCGCTGCGGCTGATCGTGGTCACCCCGCTGGGCGACGCCTGCTGTTGTCAGGCCGGGCTGCCCGCCGCCTCTCGCTGCGGCTGATCGTGGTCACGCCGCTGGGCGACGCCTGCTGTTGTCAGGCCGGGCTGCCCGCCGTCGCTCGCTGCGGTCGATCGTGGTCACGCCGCTGGGCGACGCCTGCTGTTGTCAGGCCGGGCTGCCCGCCGCCTCTCGCTGCGGCTGATCGTGGTCACCCCGCTGGGCGACGCCTGCTGTTGTCAGGCCGGGCTGCCCGCCGTCGCTCGCTGCGGTCGATCGTGGTCACGCCGCTGGGCGACGCCTGCTGTTGTCAGGCCGGGCTGCCGCTGATGATGGCCGTCCCCGCTCGACAGGGCATCCAATCCATTAAAAAAGTCTACATGCACCTGCCGTCGACGGACAACAAGAAGCGTGTCGTCATCACGGAGACGGGCGAGGTCAAGCACATCGCCGAGTGGCTGCTGGAGACGGACGGCACGTCGCTGATGAAGGTGAGGAGAGCGCACGCGGTACTGCCCGGCTCTTTGGTGGTGCCGTCGGACACGGTGCTCTGTTTCCCCGGCAGGAGGGGCATAGTGTCTCTGGGGTTAGGGGCATAAAGCCACCAGAAGATGGGATTGTGTCTCCAGAAGAGGGACATAGTGTCCTCGGGAGCGAGTCGTAGTAACCCCGAGAGAGAGAGGGACATTAAGTCCTCGAGAGAGGACATTGTCCTTATGAGCGGGATATGTGCCCCTACGGACAGCAACATCTCGTTCCGGGAGTGTGAACAGCATCCCCACGGTCGGCTCGCAAGATCACCGCAGGTGGGACATAGTGATGACAGAGAGAGAGAGAGAGAGAGGGAGAGAGAGGAGAGAGAGAGAGAGAGAGAGAGGGGGGGGGGGGAAGAGAGAGAGGGTCTCTCCCACCTGCCACTTTCTCTCTCTCACTCTCTCTCTCTCTCTCTCTCTCTCTCTCTCTCTCTCTCTTCACTCTCTCGCTCCTCTCCTCTCTCTCTCTTCTCTCTCTCTCTCTCTCTCTCCTCTCTCTCTCTCTCTCTCTCTCTCTCTCTCTCTCCTCTCTCTCTCTCTCCTCTCCTCTCTCTCTCTCCTCTCTCTCCCTCTCTCTCTCTCTCTCTC
>NW_023596746.1:44777375-44812375 GCF_011947565.3 Pollicipes pollicipes
GTGCTTGCGTGCGTGCGGGTGGGCGTGTGTAAAGCAAAACACTTTGGGTCAAAGCCTAGTATTACTTTGGACTCAAAGTTTGGTTGGTTGGGTGATTTCCACTAAAAGTGCATTATGTCTAGAAACCTTTAAAACGGAGGACCCGTACATTATGTCTGGCGTGGGAATGCGCGAGCACCCACAGTGATATCTACAAATTAAATATCGTAATGAATGACGCGTTTTCTCACTGATTCGATGCATTTAAGACCTAATAGACGTTGGTGATTCACCATAAATAATTCGGAAGATACCGATGGATTTCTTAGCAGACTTAGAACCGCCGGAGCCCTTCGGGCAATTATTGGTGTGGAGCGCGCCCGACCACCGGCAAAACTCGCATCTCCAGGGATACGTTGGTTTTGTGCAATCAAAACCTTTTCCCTCATCAAGAGTTTGCTACCATCGGCTCACATTGAGCCAGCGCGGGGTACGGCGTCACATAACCGTAATTGTTGTAGCAAGGAAGGAAGGTTCGTCTCTTTCGGTACCTTTGATGTCCCAACGCAAAGTCGAACGGCATCTGGCCCCTCCACCAGACCACAGACCACAAGACAAGAGGTATGCTTCGCGGCCTGGCGGAAGGTTCTGCGCATAATGCGAAAAACCCACCAGCTTTCATCAGCAGATCACAGAGCCTGGTGCGCCGTTCTTTGGAGACCATGACACGCGCTCTCGAAGGGCTCGGTATGAAAAGTTTAAGCAACTCAATCTCAAACAGTGGCAGGTGTCCACATTGGGAAAACTGGCGGATCAGGGTGATCGGCGGGTCGTTTGGATTAGCGACCGGCGCGGGGCACGCGGAAAATCTAAATTGGGCCATCTACTAGAACCGTGTTATGAGTTTGTTTTGCCGTATGGCATCACTTCTGCCGGAGATGTTGTCTTTTATTTTCCTGACACTGGCTTGAAAAGTAAAGTAATTAATGTGACTCGGCAATACCAACCAAAATTATCGTATAACACTCTGGAGTCATTGAAAAATGGATACTTGATGTCTGGCAGGTAGAACGGACGGGTAGTTCGTGTCGATCCGTGTCCGTTGTTGGTCCTGGCGAACTTCTCTCCGGACGAGTCCCAGCTCTCTGCTGATCGTTGGGACATTGTCCACCTGGACCGTCTCGATGGTGTTCCGGAGGAGGTTCCGACGGTTCCGTCATCGGAGGTTCGCGAAATGGAAACCGCGCCGGAAGATCCACTTCTGCCGTCGCCGCCTACGGAGGAATATTACTAAATTCTTTAAATTCCAGATAATGGTTCATCGTATATATACCTCAAGTAAAGTGACTGGTAGTTTCGACATTAGTGCCAAGAATATCCAGACAGATGGCACACATTTCGCGCAGCTTTTGAAGACGTTTCAATACTATCGCATTACCGGTGTCACCGTTAGTTACCAGCCTCTATCGAATGCCGCTGGTGATACTAACTCTAGTGGCATTATTGTAAAATCTCGGGTGCCGAATCCAGTGTGCATGCCTTCTGGAATGCTTACTTTTATGAAGGACATGGATCAAGGGGATTTTGACCAGAAATATATGCAGGAATATTCGTATACAGAATACCTTGATGTTTCTCGTCCGTTTCGTACCCATAGGAAGACTACGCCTACAGCGACTGTGTACAACGGAGAGGCTTTTGTTACCATGTCCTTTCGTAACCAGTGATTTTTTCCGCAGACGGGCCCATCATCGGTGTGTGTGTGTGTGTGTGTGTGTGTGTGGTGTGTGTGGTGGGTGTGTGTGTGTGTGGTGTGTGTGTGTGTGTGTGTGTGTGGTGTGTGCTGTGTGTGTGTGTGTGTGTGTGTGTGTGTGTGTGTGTGTGTGTGGTGTGTGTGTGTGTGTGGTGTGTGTGTGTGTTGGTGTGTGTTGTGTGTGTGTGCTGGTTTGTGTGGTGTGTGTGTGTGTGTGTGTGTGTGTTGTGTTGTGTGTGTGTGTGTGTGTGTGTGTGTGTGTGTGTGTGTGTGTGTGTGTGGTGTGTGTGTGTGTGTGTGTGTGTGTGTGTGTGGGTGTGTGTGTGTTGTGTGTGTGTGTGGTGTGTGTGTGTGGTGTGTGTGTGGTGTGGTGTGTGTGTGTGTGTGTGTGTGTGTGTGTGTGTGTGTGTGTGTGTGTGTGTGTGTGTGTGTGTGTGTGTGTGTGTGTGTGTGTGTGTGTGTGTGATGTGTGTGTGTGTGTGTGTGTGTGTGTGTGTGTGTGTGTGTGTGTGTGTGTGTGTGTGTGTGTGTGTGTGTGTGTGTGTGTGTGTGTGTGTGATAATCACAGCACCTTGTGCTTCATTTGGAGCCCAGCGTCAATTCGGCCATGAATACACGGCCCGAAGAAAAGTTTGCCTGCGGAAGCATCAGTAGGCAACGCTCTGCTCTCCACTTCACGTCACTTCACGCTCAGCCTGGTCATGCACTGCGGCTCCTCTTTGGGCAAGACCGTGTTGCTCGAGTCGGTAGTTATGTCAGTGCAACGTAGTCGGAAGTGGTGTTTTACGGTTAACAATAATGTTGATAAGTCCGGGGTCGTTAGCCGATTTCGATCAGCCGGAACCACTCGGGCCGTCGTTGGTCTGGAACGAGCCTCCTCTACTGGAACCTGACACCTCCAGGGGTATGCTGAATTTAGAAACCCAAAATCATTCGGTTTCCTTAAACGGATGCTTCCATCGTCTCACCTGGAAGAGGCTAGAGGATCAGCTCTACAAAACCGTGTGTATTACACTAAGGAAGGAGATTTCGAAGAGTTCGGTGACTTCACCGTACCGGCAACTGGATGCAAGAGGTTGAATGAATCAGCGGAACAAAAAGTGCGAGGTTTCCTCAGAGCGCTATCATCAAGTTACGTACATGCTATTAGAAATACGTCGGCTTTTCTCCACAGGAGTAAGGCTTTCCTCCAGAGAGCTTCAGATAAGGTGGTAAGACGGTATAGCGTTTCGTGGCGTCATTTGCGCGGAGCAAGGAACGATCGCAACGTAGGAGAGAGGCATAGCAAGCAAAACACGTAGCGGATGCGAAAGACAAATGCATATGATGAGTAAATGCAAAAAACAAACTGCAGGCCATCTGATATCACACCAAAACGGCCGCTCGCTGAATGAAACCATGCGGCCAAAAGTGTAGCGCGGCGACACCTGAGAAAGCGACGGGTGGCGCGGGTGGCGCCAACGGCTGCCAGATGTCTGTCGTGTTAACGTGACATCTTGGGCCGAGTCAGAAAAATTGCTGTAGCAGGGTCGACAAAACCGAGCGTGAGCAACTTTCCGACAGCAGCACATAGAGCAAGGATGTGGAGATGTTAACCTGGGTACCACTCGTTATAACATGCTCCAGTCATCTCCCCAGCATTAGACAAATACTAGAATAAAGACGCATTTGACCACGTCAAACACTTCACGGGAGTATTTACGAGCCAAACCCTGATGTCTTACTGAGTGGGCTTGAGCCTGAAGGACCAGATAGTTCATGCAAAGACAGAAAAGACTATGAACGGTCAGGTGAGGCCCATCCAAGAGTGGTGGAAAAACTGTGTCACATGTCGGCGGTTTAATCAGTGGCATGCTTTAGTAATGTGACCTAACATCTGTGCGCATGATCGAATGATCGGATAAAAAACAAACCAATTTGGAAATATGGTGTCAATCGTAATGCGTTTCATATCTTATATCGGGAAAGGGGGGCACTTGGTGTACTCGTTCGGTAAACCATTTATCAAACATCAGGACAAAAAGTATCAGCGGAATGCCCCGCATTCACCTGCCTTAACTCCCTGGGCCACTCGATTAATGGTGCAAAATGTCTTGGTTTGGATAGGGTGTGGAGAACAATGTGAGCGAAGCAGGCTCAAAGACAAAGAATGTGAATTAATATGCTGGAAATGTCACACTTTCAGCGGGGACTCAACGCAAAAAGCAAAAGACAGCATGCAAAGGGTGTTAAAGAAGTGTCCGAGGAGGGGAATATCTCACAACTAATGCACATGTGTCAATAATGGTTTTTTACGATGAGACGTGGAAAGAACGGGTTATCCATACTGAGGCAGGTTCAAATAGAAATGAAATGTCTCCCACGTAATTCAGACGTACAGGACCAACTGGTTAAACCTCTTAAAGAGAGTGATCCACATTTATATGGGGTTCTAAAATGAAATAGCTATATTGAAGACCTTTCGGTGCTGTTCACAACCCTGCACTTCGTAAGACCTATGCCCCTCTAGTTTAAAAGCTAAATGCCTGTGAAAATGAGGAGAGTATTCCGGGAAAGTATTTCAAAGTCACCTTGGCATCCATTATGTCATAACAGCGTCATTAATATCCTTTCATTCCATAACCCAGCAGGTAATCAGGGCCAAGAAAAAAGTTGCCGGGGCCTTCATATCAGGCGTTCGTGAGCACCATCCCCAGATATATCGGCTGTCAGCTGGCTTTAGATCAATGTTGTGCGAGGTACGATGACGTAATCAAACCATGACGCATAGAGGAGCATATTTATTCAACAGAGAGTTGCGCTGTCCAGAGCAATCCGCTCCACTTAAAAAGAGTATACCAACAGATACAAGTGAGTTTGTTTCTCAATATCTGATGTTTGCTTCAATATCCTCAAATGTGAAAGAGTCCCTTTAATTGATTTTAATTAAGTTCAGATTGGTTGGTGAGAGTGAAGTACATTCAACCATTAGAAGCGTGTTTGGAATTAAAGCATGCCGCATACAGATGTCATTTTTTGCAAATGTCTCGAGCATGTATTTTGTTCGGGTACGAAACAATTAAATTTCGGTATGTGTATTGTGCTTGTGAATCGGTTTTTAAAGTGTAATATTTATCTTGAAAATGACCACAGACATGATCGAAGCGTTGAACGAACAGATAAACTTTATTAACATTCGGTATCGACACACCGAAAAAGACAAACGCACCATACGAAGCCTTGAACGTACGACCAAGGTCATAAACACGGAATATGCTGTGGCGTACAACCAACAATGTAAAATAGGAAGCCTGTTCGCGTAATACTAGCATATATATATATATATATATATATATATATATATATATATATATGCGGTCTTTTGCGCCTTTTTACAAGTAGCGCCTTTCGGCGTTCACATCCAAGTAACCACTGACCATGAACCCAGCGTGAGGCCACCGCGATAAGCATTGCTGTTTTGAAATTTGACCCTGCCTTATGAAATGCAAATTTGATGCAGAAAATTAGTTAAATGTGATAGAACTTGAACTAGTTGGTTTTGTTTTCGGTCTACAATCACGGAGACATGAAATCGAATCGAAGCACCCGAAGCCCAAGCTCAATATCAACTTTACAAGAGTCGCTCTCTCATGGTTCAGTCCAGGTCTACATAAATATTATACAGATAGTTCTTTTCTTGCGATAATGAAAAATGTAAAGCTGCGTATTTTTTGAAAACCTTGACTTGATCATACATGCGCTGAGTGTTCATTCGAAATTTATCTATTGACGCTGCCGGCAGCCGGCCGTGGACAAGGCGGACTAGTGGATGGATCTTCAAGATAGCGTTGCGGCCGTCGGAAAATGAAGCACCCACAGCGTACGGCTGTGACGGTGCTGCGCTGACGCCTGCGTGGATTTTCCCCTAGTAGGACATGGAGAACATCTAAAGAATTCCTGAAGAAGAACTGAAGATCTGGCTGTCGCCGACATGGAGATCGCGGGAGAGCTGAACAGCTGGAAAGATCCAGGCGAACTCGCAACGGAAAAGGATGATGCAGGGAGAGATGTTGGTAAGGTGGAAGAGGCAGCGGTGGATCTTTGCAGGCGGGAGACGCAGGAAACGCACCAGGGGCAGCCAGTGGATGTGGGTTGGCGAGAGAAGGGTACGCAGCAGAAATGCCTGGCGGCTCGGGCTCAAACCAGTTGGCTTTGCGGCTTCCAAGCCGCTGGGAGGTCACAAAAGGGCAGGAGGCCGAGTCGGCGGGAGAATGGCCAAGCAGCAATTCCTAAGTGTAAACGATGTTTTTATCGAAACGCAGGACAAAATCGCAAACGAGGACAAGCGCGATCGGTGTTATGGGGGCTTGCTGTCGTACCTGGGCGTTATGACACCAGGCGTTAAGGCTGGGGGAAGGATGCAATTACTGGCAATCGTCTGAAAGTACGTTTTTCTCAACGTGCGAACGTACCGAGCGGGGAGAAGCATCACCTGAGCTGTCCCCTGACGGAGATAGGACTACTCGCCTGGTTGCACCGTGTTTACTCAACTGTGCTCTGATCGCGCCACGCTCAATCCATAACACGTAATCATGCCGAGTTCGCGACGGCGAGGTCGAGGTCGGGTCGAGGATGTCAGGTCTGCAGTTTGGGGGATGTGAATGGATGAGAAGCCAGCATTTCAGGTTAACTTTGCGGAAATGAGCTCAAATACACAGTTTCGTAGGGGGTGATTTGTCTTGGACGAATCATCCTGCAGCGCATGTTCACAACTCATACCTGGAATCGCCAACGCACCGCGCGCTGATCACTGGTCACGGTTCACCTCTTGTCCGCCTGCCTTAATCCAAATAAATGTATAATTTGTAATGTTGTCGTGTAAATGGATAAGCAGCTACAGTGTAGTAATTCTTTTCACGGCAGGGCAACTCACTGAACCCTTGTGACAAATCTGGGTCGCCTCCCGGACCAAGGACAGACAGGAAACCAAAAAATCCCTGAATATGTGCATGCTTCAAGCTCTCTTTGGGAATGCTTGACCCTGATACCTTATACAATAAACCTGAGTTTGGCATCTGCCGTCATTTTATCAAGGTGTGCACACCTTGATCAGGGCTTACGTGCAGTCCTATCAACAAAATTCTGAAGTGCCTCATCCCCGGCTGCAATCATTGTCAAGAGGTTGGTAGCTGCAATACCGGTTTCCGGAGTGGACGCTAAAATTCTTCACTGCGATCTTGGCATCCGTTGGGTGCAGCAAGGGATAACCTTGATAAGAACTAAACGGCTAGTTCTTCATATGCGTTTCGCCTGGAGGAAAGCCCTGCTGCCGTGTCAAGAAGGACTCCTGGAGGAAATCTGCTCAACCCTTGCGCTCTTAGCAGAGATTCAACGGGCGGGGAATCTCAGCTCCCTTCTGTGAATTTCAGCTCCCTTCTGGGAATTTCAGCTCCCTTCTGGGAATTTCAGCTCCCTTCTGGGAATTTCAGCTCCCTTCTGGGAATTTCAGCTCCCTTCTGGGAATTTCAGCTCCCTTCTGGGAATTTCAGCTCCCTTCTGGGAATTTCAGCTCCCTTCTGGGAATTTCAGCTCCCTTCTGGGGGCGCGACTGGCTCAGGGTGCGGCTGAAGCGATTTCCAGCACCGCCCGAGCGCGACTGCTCAGGACTGGGGCGAATGTAGCGGCCTAACCTAGAGACGCAACTTCGTCCAAAATATCCTCCCGCAGCCCAGGCCGCCCCGACCAGCCAGTGATTCAACCCGCAAAAGCCAGCAGTGCTACAATGCTGGTCCACCATCAACCCGCAAGCACAAAGCTATTGCGATAGGCATCATTTCGCCTTTATTTTATACCTATGCAATAAAGTGGGCACAAAATGGCATGGCAGCATCATCTTATACACGGAATCGTTTGGCTACCACCAGTGATATTGCTTAGACACCAGCTATCAAACTACCTAACAATGAAATTCTAGGGGCACCAAAGTGGAGCTTAAGCATTATGACAGCTTTCACCTATAAATGAGAGGAAAGAGAACGAAATGAAGCTTGCCTATCACAAAAAAACGTGCTTAAGATTTTACCCTTCAGCTCATCTCAGTAGACCATGGGTCATTTCTTCCATAATCGCATGCATCAACTCATGGGTCTGTACTGACAGAGTAAAGAAATGCCGGACGTTTCAAACAATGAAATGTTTATGTTCATTACACTACATGAGCCACAAACATAATTCAACTGCGTCGCAATTGCCATAATTTCATAACCCACCCTGAAGAGTCAGAGTCATTCTCTTATTTCGTGTGTGCTGTCCTTAAATGGATCCATTTTGCAACAACACTAAATAAAAACCGCATGGTACCTTTGAAATGATCGATGATCCATATTTCTCTCCCAGAACTATGCATTTGTCGCCATGCAACCATCGCCGCACCGTCGGTGTGATACTTCGTGTAAGCAAAGATTGTGTCACAAAGTCTACATATTTCCTTTGATGACTGAGGAATAGTATGCACCGTAGCATGGGGAATCCACATTCATGTTGTGTGCGTGATTTAGACGTGCGTGGCCTGATTCAAGCGCTAGGTTTTTTGAAGCCGACAAGAAATTATCGGTTGGGGAAGTGGATATTGGCGAAAAGGGGAGTGCTGTGGAAATGAGGTGTTTGGTGCACAGTGCAATAAAACGGCTGCCGAAGTTCAAAACCCCTGGGAGAACTCGTGACAGACAGCAATATTTCATATCCACAAAGATTTGCTCCTCCAGTGACATCATTGGCGTTGAACAATGCCACAAAAACGTGACATCTTGTTACATGCTACAGAAAAGTTTCTATGACATCAAAACAAAAGTGTGAAAATAATATCCAGACGACAGTTTTATAAAAAAAGGCTGCCGTGAACGAGTGTAATTTGTTTCCAGATTTCCGAGCTGCTTCTTTGCCGCGTTGCAAGCCAAAGAATGGCCGTGGCCACTACGCATGATTTTTCGCATATAGCAGTTGCGGTGCTTTGTATGTAAGCTAGTTTTCATAACATTGGGGATTGGTTGTTAGAATCAGGGTCCCAATTTCTGTTATGACAGCGGACAGCATTGGAAAGCAATCAGCGCTCAGCCCCGGCACAGCTCTGCCCGCAACATGGCGGTGACTTAAGAGGAGCAGTTACTTGTGGCGTTGGAGTTCGAATAATACATCATACTGAATAGTTGCGTTGGTGTGCACTGATGCATACGCCTTTGTTTGTTTTGTTTTTGTCCGCCTCTAAAGTTTATCTGAAGCGCCCGCCTTCCGATTCACCCACCAACCCCTGGTAGCGATCACGCTAAAAATCAGGTAACGTCACAGGGTATGTCGCACCGTGTCGAGTATAGGGTATGTTAAACTCCGATCACCACTACCTGCCACTGAACTGGAGTTGCATGTGCGGATGGAGGGGCCATGCTTAATGCAACAAACCCAGATTTGTTTGGGGCCTCACTTCAGAAACGCGTTCCCTAGAAAGGCTCAGAAAAAGCTTACATAAAAATGTTCCAATATGGCCGAGGCATGTGCCAGCATGCACTCATGATTCCAGATTCCACAGCCCATTCAAGACCAAACCTTGGGTGTGATTCCAATGTCTCCTCCCATATGCTTCGTTCCGGATCGCCCTTTAGCAGATTTAGACTGAACCCCTAAGATTAAAGGTCTTTTAGAAAACCACTGCACAAGACAACAGTGCTTGCGACATGAGCCCTGTACCCACGACTATCCGGTCCTGAATTTTGTTTTACAAATGCCAGAAATGTGTGACGCCAGCGTAACATAGCGTAATGCTTGTTACGTTCCATCTAGCCATCTGACGTCATCTTACCTCAGGCGTGTCTGCATCATTGTATGCCATTTTTGGTGAATCTAACCGTCATGTCGCAATCTTCAAGCCTGTACCCATACCCGAAAATTCCCCAGGATCTGTACCCGACCCACCTAGTTACCCACTAAATAAGGGTACACGTCGGTTTACTTGTTACAATTTATTTACAGCTGCCCAGTCAAGACAAGTAGAATAGTGAATCTACATGATCGTACAAACGCTTGATTCACTGGGTTTCCTGCTGTTAAGCGTTCAAAATAATCGCTTACGCATCAGTATATTGGTTTTAACTAATTTCAGTGAAAATGAATTAAGAATGTACAACTTTCACAGGCTCCATTACACCGATGGATATTACCAGCATGTGGGTAATTTCCACGGTTCGTCAAAGGCGACAGAGTACCGGGCTGTACATGACGTCACACGGGACAGAGTACCGGGCCGTGCAGCGAGGCTTTAACTGGTGTGCCAGGCTGCCAAATGTTGTTGGTTAGTGTTCGTGTAAATTGTTACTTGTATTAGGATGGTGGTAAATCCAGTTTTGTTTACCATGCTCAGTTAGTCTCAAGGCAGATACGGAATAGCATCACAAAAAAGGATTGCAAAATTTCAGGCGGGTGGAAAACCGTACTTGGTACAAGAGTACAGTTGGACAAGGGTGCCATCCCCGTGGTGCAGTTACAGGTTGAAATGTCCCGTACCATTGGCTAAAACATTTATCACGTCCCGACGCGAGCAGTAGCATGAATGCGCCCCAAGCCCCATGCAGCCATACTCAACCAGACGCGGTAGCTTTGCGCAAACCGCCAGTTGCCCCAGAGATGTACGTTCACACCCGCAGCAACAGGCCATACAAAATGCATTTGGCGAACGGTGGCGGACGGTTTCAGATTGCGTGGACGAGATGCACATGCTGATTCGAGCGACAAAGCTGCAAAGCCCCTATACGCGAACCACAAGGGGAACGCGTCAATAAACTGCATGGCAGTTGCTGAATCTGATCGGACGATCCAGGCGCCTGCGGCAGACTGCGCGGGTCGGGTCCACGACGCACGAGAGCTGCGGACATGGGGCCTCTCCGAAATGTTGGCTGTCCAATTGCGTAGCACAAATACAAGCATGCCTCAGATGCAGTTGATCAGTCCGCTAGTTAACACAATTTAAGTGGAACAGCATATTAGATATCAAGTAATGTCTCTGGTTACCCAGAGACAGTACCTCAATGAGTCTCAATACCTCAATGTGTGGAGTACCTCAATGAACTGCTAGTGAATTGGCATAAATTGCCCCGTCCGGATGTTTTCGGTACTTTTCAAATCAGTCAGCTTCCTAGAAGAACTTTTTTGTTCAGCTTAAGAGCACGCCAAGGACCAGCACCTTACGGGGTCCTGCTCGGCGACAGCGCCAACCCAATAATGCCGTTGCTCCTGACCCCAGTGGTGGTACCTGCATCTCCAGAGGTACAGGCGTAAGACGGCAGCAACAACCCGTTGCGTTTGTGTCTGTTGTTGGGTTTGTGTCCGCGGCAAAAGAAATTTGCGCACTGCGAGAGGTGTCTTCAATTGAGGCAGAAGTCTGCGTGAATACGGGACTCCTGATGAGTTTTAACCTGGGGACGATGAAAGACGATAAGGACGATGTTCGGAGAAAACCATGTCATTATCGACCAGGGTTGAGTTCGGATCAGACGGTTGGGTCAAGCAGAAGTGTTTCTGACGGAAAATAAAATTGTTCGCTATATTTTAGACGTAACTGAAAGTAATAGTGGGCCGGCAGAGGTTTTCTGCAAGCTGGATATGATTCTGTGCCGCATTTGTGATGCAAGATAGGATGGGGCATTCAACAGCGATGATTCTGTGTTTGCATCGTGAATCCTAAATTACACTTAGTACATCGAGGTCAAGTTCCATCGTTCTTAACGTACTCCTTGGCGTTGAATTTGTGGCGCGGGGCAATTTAATGGTTGGCGAGCGTGGACTTGTTTTCATGCGCATGTATATTGGCACGTACAACCAGACACACTCACGCACCAGGGTAGTGGTGGAAAACGCATTTGACATAATGAAATGTCGCTTCCCCGTGCTGGAGATGGGCCTATGTAGTGCGTGACTCGAAAAGGTCACGCCGTGCCGCGCGGTTATTCTATCGGTTACACTCTCTGACTTTTCCGAAACTTTCTCTGCATGACGGTGTAGATAAGTTAGCATTTCGTTTGGCAGCGCCCAATCATGCGCAACTCAGCCCGATTGGCTCCAAAACGGGGCCCTGCAGCCTGCACTTAGTTTATTTGCAGTGAACAAACAGAGAGAGCGTAAAACCAGTTCGGCAATGATAGAGATTGGCTGGATCGTGTGGGGGGGGGGGGGGGGGGCAATTTACGGCGCTGTGTGCCTCTGCAGTGACACTGTGGCAATGCTTCCTCGCTGAGCTCGCCCAGTTCATTCACGTCACTTTGCGCCTCACCACCCAAGTGTTTTCATGTGATGGAACAAAAATCAAAGATCACAACCCCGCGAGATGGCCACTAAAATATAAATTGGTACCCATGCGGCATCAAGCAACGCCGGAGCGGGAGGGTAGTGCCTTCCTCATCTTCCTTCCGACTCACTACCTTGCACCGTTGGTGCACGTTGGTCTGGGGCCGCACGAGACAACTTGGAACGGAAGGGTGCATTATCGGACAGTCAGATGCTTCGGACATGGTCACGCGTATCCTGGAACAGTAGTATTTCGGAGGCTTTCAAAGACAGTCAGTTGAATGGTTGGGCTTAAGTTCAATTTTCCCTTCTGTGAACATGCTTAGGATGTTTTTGCTTCAGCTCCATTTGCATTTTTGGTAATAATTCAACTGTTGAATTATATTCTCATTTTTTTCTGTTGGAAGTTTTCACCATGCATGGAACTTCCGTGGAAGCATCCTAGAATGAAAAGGACCACGGGGCAAGCAGCTTGATTTTTTGTCAATCGGCTTTTTTACCTACCCTCTACGATGTGTCGCGGTAGGCTGAAGCGTGACGCGAATCCCTAACGTACTTGATGAAGGATAAAACCCACTTTGTTGGCCACACTTATTGATTACGCTATTTCACATAAAGGAATGACATAAGTTATTAAGTGCATTTGAGAGGACACTATGCATGAAGAAAGTAGTAGTGACTACTGACATTCGTTTCAATAGAGGGAGGTAGCAGAAACGTCACGACACCTATCTCTACTTTTTCCTGCTTATTCTATAAGGAATAAGGCTAATAGCACTGTCTTGTCTGAAAAAGAAATGTCGCTCTGCTGTGCTGCATAGTGCAGCAGCACTGTAGGGCGCTTGATATCTATGAGCGAAAATGAGCCATTTTATGGAAGTGAAGGTCAATTTTTAAGTTGTCACCTTTTGATATACCATAACCATCATAAGATAGCTTCAGGAACAATTACTGCCACCAGCTTTGCTGCAAGCACTAAGCCTGTTCAATTACTGCAATGTTCAGCCCAAAGCGACGCTTTGCTGAACACCATTGCTTCCAATTGGCTCAAAAACCGAGCTATGTTTTCATGCCTGCGGATTTGGGGACGCCCGGGGCTCTTAAGCCTTCTTTTTGTGGGTTTGTATGAATCCAGCTGACGTGTTCATGTACATTAAGCATGTCATAAGCCAGCCAATAAAGAGCCACAAGGGCTCATCGAGGTTGGCCTACCCCAGGTTCCGAACATATCCTCAAAACTAATCCCTTGATGTACATCAATTTAACTATGAATGAGATCTTTAGACTGGTAGAACCCGTTGTTGCTAGGCATGCACTTTCCATAGTTTCTTTTGTTAGCTAATTCCAATGGTTCACTACTATTTGAATAAATGGCATCTGCCTCTTCATGCTTCCATTACTACCTTTTGCTAAATGAGACTGGGTTTCTCTACGCCTCGGCCTAATTTCCAGTGCTACATGTGCAACCTCGTCAATCCCCTTAATAATCTTGTATACCTCTACCGGATTCACCCTATGTCTGCGATACTTCAATGAATACAAATCCAAGGCCCGCAGTATATCCTTATATTCTAAGCCGCCAATCCCATGTATTATCCTAGTCGCTTTTCGCTGTACTCTTTCCAGTCTAGCTATATCTTTTTGGAAGCGTGGGGACTAAGCTTGTACACAATACTTTAGGTGTGCTCTGAGATATGCTAAGCACAACTCTTGACAACATTCATTATTTTGTAATGGACGTTCCTGTTTTTAAGTCCAAGCATCCAAGCAAGCATCCAAGCAAGACCCCAAGCATTTAAGTGCCTGGCTCCTATCGGCCCCACCTTGTTTTTCACCCTTTAAATCCCTACAAATTATGACCACCAATTTCTTTTCTGCCTTGATCTGGTCCAACCCCTGGCCTCCCATTTTATAGCTTATACCCTTGCGGCTAAATCTACCTGAATATATCACCTTAAATTTATAATATTTGAATGGCATCTGCCTTAGAGAAGCCTAGTTCACTATTTATTCAAGTCAAATTGAATTTGGTTCCTCTGATCAGTATTATTCCACAGCCTTACCAATTTAATGTCGTCAGCAAATTTTTGCACCTTCATCCCTAATTATATTTCAATATTATTCAAAGAAATAATAAAGAGCAAAGGGCCCAACACCGACCCCTATGGAACCCCATTCTCTACTAGCTCCCACTGACATTCTGTACCATTGAGCACTTCTCTTTGCTTACTAGCCAGCAGCCAAGCCTTTACCCAGCCAAAAACATCCTCAATGCCATGCATTTTCACTGATATAGCAGACGCTGGTGTGGCGCCTTATCAAATACCTTGTTGAAATTTAAATAGACAACACCTAAATCATTGCCTTTATCTGACGAGTAGCATGTTCCATGAACTTTAGAAGGTTTGTCAAAAAGGACTTCCCAGAAAGAAAGCCATGCTGACTACTATTTATCAACTGATGCCTTTCTAAGTGTGACTGAGTGCTAGCCTTGGTGAATTGCTCTAAGATCCTACAAACTAGTGAGGTTAGACTCACAGGCCTGTAGTTAGCTGACACTTTTTTGGTCCCATTCTCAAAAATCGGTGCTACATTGGCATTGCGCCAGCCTCGGGTACTTCTGAGAAACTCAATGATCCATTGAATATTAACATTAGAGGGTACACTAACGCACTAGCGCATTCATTCAAAATCCTACCATACATCTGGTCAGGTCCGGCCGCCTTATGGCCTTGATTTCCTTTAAGCTATCCCTCACCATGCCCAGGGTTACCGTCAAATTCACAAGACCGCCTTCAGTCAGATCTTGCCTATTTTCCGGGGCATCAAACGTTAGTCTCATTTGCAAAAACTGAAGAAAATTGCCTACTGAGAGCATTTACAATGTCTATGCCCTCTACTACAGACTTTCTACCTCCCTCAAGGGGACCGGCTGAGGATCCCTTAGATTTGAATTTGTAGTAACTAAAAAGCTTTTCAACGTCGCCAGAGCAAGTGTCTGCTAGCCGTATTTCTGATAATCTTTTGGCTATCCTGATTTCTTCCTTACGCTTTTTTGTTGCATTCTATGCACTTGCTTGTTGCTTTCTGTGTCCTTCAATTTTTGTTTATAATGTTCCTCCTTCTTAACCGCCATCAAAGTTGCGCGCTCTCTGTGTCAGCCACCATGGCTTCCTGGAGTTATTTTCTCGCTTTGTCCTAAAGGGAATGAGCCTTTTCTGTTATTATTCTAGACTAAGTTTGAACACTTACCACATCTGATAAGCAGTGGGACCAGTTAGAATATTACCCCACTGGATGCCAGCAAGAAAGGCTGCAAATGCTTCAAATCCACCCCTAGAAAAATTAGAAATATGAGTATGACCCTTTTGTCCTTGAACATTTACCACATCTGATAAGGCAGTGAGATCAGTAAGAATATTATCCCACTGGATACCAGCAAGAAAGGCCGTAAGTGCTCCAAATCCACTCATAGAAAAAATAGGAATAAGAGTATGATTAACCTTACCTGAATAGCCTAGACGCATCGGAATCTTTACAACACTGTTCTCTTATTTCCAGTGTCTCGCCTACTGTCAAAGCACCTATCAATCTCTCCGCATTAGTCATAACACGATCCAAAACCTCATGTCCCCTAGTGGGTTCGCACACCACGTGCCAAAGAAAATTTTCTTTAAAGCAAACAAAGATATTTTGGTGGCTATTTGACAACAGGTCAAAATCTACATTTAAGCCTGGAATGTTCACATCCCCACCACTACACATTTTCTTTAGCACCTCCGCCAATTCCTTCAAAAATTTCTGTGTCCAGTTCCTGACAACCATTCGGAGGCCTATAGAAGCTCCCAATGCGCAACTTTTGCCCTTTGGTACAACCAAATCTATCCAGAGGGATTCAACACTATCGCTAGTCTGCATGCTGTCTAAAATTTCACACATTATATTTTCCCTTACATATACTAATATCCCTCCCAAGGTAAACATGTCGTAACCAGATACCTGAAATGTGTGCTAATTATCGCTAAAAAGTTCCTCACTAATCCAAGATGCAGTACTAGCTACCAGGTCTAGTTTTCCTTCAAGCATATGAGCATGGGGCTCGCCAAACTTGTTTTCGATACTTCTTACATTTGCATAGAATCACCTAAGCTTTCCTACACCTATTTTCGGCCTACCGTTCAAAGCTTTGAACTATTTGCACTGCCTTATGTGTATTGTTTTATGTTCGCCCTCCCATCCCCAGAAGCTAGGTTCCCTCAAGGATACGCTCGCACCCCCTTCTCAGGATGTGCACAACCTTTTCAGAGAAATGGAGGCCATCCCTCTGGTACAGGTCTCAACAGTTTAAAAAACCTGTCCCACTCGTCCACAAAGGTTATGCCTAGCTTTCCGCAATGTTTCCCTGGTCTAGCCTCGGCTGCCAGCGCCCCGGATCTCCACTCAGGGGGTGCTCCAGTCTTGGGAAGAATGGCTGTTACTATCTTCCTACCTTCGCTGTGCTGCAGAGTGGCCAGAAGGGTATTATAATCCTTAATCACCTCCTCGCGCTATGTTACTGACTCCATGTGACCTGCGCTATCACTGGCGCTAGGTCCTTGACCTTGGCTCTACGCTTAGCTAGATAACTCCTTCCTTTCCTGCCCTTACAGAAAACCCGATTGAGATGTCTAACTCGAAAGCCCCTACTATCACAATCCCTCCTTCATCACCGTTACTTGGACCTACCTCACCCTTGGGATCATCCTGCAGTGTTCTCAACTGTTCTCATTGTCCAACTTAATTGTTCCGTATAGTAATGTCCGTCTGCATGCAGGTACATTTGATGGCAGTGGGCAACTACTTCGCTAATATGACATCAGCGAGTACCACGCTTATTTCCATTCTCTAGTCGTGGCCGTCGACGTTTCCTAAGTCATTGCTTTCAGTGCTGAAGCAGTTTTCAAAAACCACCAAGCTCATGTCGAAGTCTATGACATGCAGAACTAAAGCTGACTATGCATACGAAACCTAAAGCACGTGTGGAAAACGCGTTGCAAAAGGATGGGGATGTATGAAAGTCAGCGAGAAACACCATTCATGGATTACAATCGTCCGGTGCAGCAAATACCTAGTTTTACACCAGTGGCAGAAAGAAAGCAAATGTCAAGGATGCAATTAATGACGAGATACGCAGACAGTCAATCAAGCAAGGATCGGAAACGCGCGTCCCCAAAACACAGAAGCTGAGTAGGCCTTGGCAACAAACCAGATTGCACCACAAGTTGTGAAATCTCCTAGCATCAGCTTTTTATGATAAGATGACTGTTTGTAGTATAGTGGCACCCAGTACGATTTGAATATGAGAAAAGGGGGACAATCAGGATCCAGACGCCCGTTCCAGTTTTACATACATTAGGTTGCTGGTAGTGTTCTTTGGAGGGATTCATCAAACACAATTTCCTGTCAGGAAAATATGTCTGTAGACGACACGCACACAGTTGTGTTAAGTGGCATCGATGCACTAAAAGCACTAAGCACTAAAACCGCCTGCACTCATGCACTTTTCCAGAGCGCCTGGCGTGCTTTGTGGGTATATCAACGAGCCGAAACTGACCCTCTCCTGGAGAAAAAATATGGTTTCCCAAACCTTCGGCACAATGCCGACGCCACCTGCCTACGTGAAGATTATGGCAATGTAACTTGTCAAAATGGTAACTTGTAACTTGCTCACCTATTGCTGAATAGCTTTGCATGGAATGTTCATAAAAACGACATATTTCCAACAACTGACAACCTAATGTTAAACAATTATAACTCCACATGTCTTCAGGAGATTGCCTTCAGTTGTTATTTCATTCACAGACGCTACAACTGTATGTATTTGTGTCAGCATAAGCACAACTATGAAGGATCGTCGACAGACATCTGCCTGGTGCAACCGACAAACGGTAGGTAGAGCCGGACGACAAGCGAAAGGTCAGTGAGTATATGGCTGTGCTTGCGAGCCCGAAATTCGTAAAGGATGTAATTGAAAATTGTACAGGAAATTCATCACACGCCATGACACTAACATTTCACCTTGTTCCTGTGTTTTTCTATCTGTGTGGATGGCCTGTGTCACAGGGAGGAAGTCGGAATGTTTCTGGTAACGCTAGAAACGCAGGACATGACCAAAATAATGTTCGATATTCTCAGGACTACAAACGAGGAGGCCAGTGCTGTTTTCAAGGTCTTTGTGACCGACAAGAACAATGCCCTGAGAGATGTCATCCGTCCTGCAATTGCAGATGGTGGCCTGCATATGCACAAGTTTGACGTCCCTCGTAGCTTCCGCTGGGAGATCATCATCGAAGAGAACCCGACCGAACCAGAAGGAGCGTGCATTGCATGTGCTGCAGTCATTTGTGCATGCCCCAGATGGGTACCATGTGCAAGTCTACGTGAGGGCCTGCCTCTCGGGTGTCCCAAATGGTAACCACTCCGATTGCATGCTGGAGAACTTCAACAGCAAGTTGAAGGTTGCATGCTGTGTACATTCCTCCCTTCCAGATTTTGCAAGGCAGCGGCTGTGCTGCCGTTCTTGCGAACACTAGCTGTGAAACGAGAGATCTGTCTATGTCTGCGCGGGCGAAATAGGCGTGTACCAGCCACGCCAGACCCTATTTCCTTTTCAAGCTGCTGAAGCAAAGGTAAGGAAAACTGAGCGCATATCACTGGATCGTGCCCGTGATGAGTTCGGGTACGCCCCTACCTCAGGCTGCTTGATCCAGCACATCCGGCACGTACTGTCAATGTTTATTCTGCAGGATATGTCAGCTCCCATGCAGATACATGCCGAACAATAGCCAGGTCCTGGAATTATCTTTTTGGCAGCATTCCTCCGTCCCAGGTGGAACATGGAGAACCAACCAGGGAGCTCTCCAGGGAGCGTATCTAACACAAACCCGACACCGCGATACGAGCTCTGACACAGCACGGACGCTACAAGAGATCGTTACCCTTCGCTGACCGAATGGTATCCGTAGGCTCTAAGCTTACAGGTGCGGGGTGCAGTAGTTTTACCCTGGCTTCTCGACGAATTCAAACAGGGTCGGATGTGTGCACCTGTCACATTGCTTAATGCACTGTACGTGCAGTGGTTGGTGATGTCCGTATTTCCACAGATAAGCTTGATGTAGATGCTGATACTGACTTGGAGTCGGAAGCTTCTGGTCACACTGCAGACCGGAGTGTAACTGTAGCACATCCTGGATCCTCATCGCGCAAAGCTCTAAACAGGGTGAGACTGGGAAAGCCCGCCAGGGTTCTGTCGCCTCCAAATCCAAATACAGTATCTCTTTTGGCACTGTTTTATACATGTGACGGGTTGAGCCTTGCAGAGGCGGCTGGAGCATATGGATGAACTAGCGCATTTAAGGGAATTTGCAGGATTATGCAAGACAAGGGTCTGCCGAGAGGCGGCATGGCATCCAATGTCATCGGAATTCCAAAGATGAAGCGACATTCTCGCACCTGGCATCCACAAAAAGCAATGGTGGTCCTGATGCAACATTTAACTTGTCAGGACATTGTTTACCTTGGAAATAAAAGATGGTGGTTCACACCCGTCTTTTGGATCGATGCTCTATGGAGTACGTCATGTAATTCAAGTCATTGATGAATAAGACGGATACTAGATAATTAAGCAGTTGAATTAAACACAGCATGCACATTATTTCAAGCAATGCCACGACACGAATCATGGGTCTCGCTTGTGCGGCAGCGTTTTCTGTTACACAGCCACACTCGGGCTTGTTGGTAGGATGGGACGAAAAAGGGCATCCTAGACGCGTATCTATTCCGGTAGATACAGAGACGCTTTTTCTGGCAAGATGTCCCGAATAGATACTGCCCCCTTACTATGCTTCCTGGCAACTACTGCTGTAAGCACGAAACTGGCAGGCATAAAAATTTAAAACAGAAGTGAACTGTGTGATAGGCTTAGGTGCTGTCGATAGATCATTAAAACAGAACAGGACTAGACAGGAAACTGCAAAATAAGCAACAGTACTTGATTTTGAACAGCGTGATTATGATCAGAGGTGCCTTTTTCTGGAGATTCTATTCCAAAGTTCATTCTAAAGTGAAAGGATGGATCAGCTTTTTCCCAAAAAAGAGGCAAAAGAACCGGGTCGTTCAAAAATTGGCATGTTTTATTGATATGAAATAACTGCTACTTACAACCAATAACCAGTCCCTACCCTACTCGCGTCGCAGCATTGCTTCACTCAGATCGAATGAAAATACAATGATCGTGATACGTGATGTATCACAGCTTTTCTAAAAAAAAAACATCCACAATTCACAATTGGGAATGGACTGGAGACAGTGAACTCGATGACGGAAGCTTAATCGAATGGTGAGTAGTAGCGAATCGAAACAAGTTCAGAAATGAGCATCACAGGCTCTCTTAAAGACATGAACATTGATGCCCTTTTCACCGATGGCCTTTTGTTATGAAAACTCATATTTTGAAAAGCAACGCTTTCTTATGTGTTCTCATGCTCTAATGTGCTCTAATGTGATCAGTAACAAATTGATGTCGACACATTTAACATTATTACATTATTACACATTAGCATTAACCACATTAAACGACTTAAGATGCATACTAATTTGCAACACGACAGAGTGTCATCCGCTGTCGACAAAAAAAAATTGCTTCGATTCTTCCAGTTTCCAGATTGGACATTGGAATGGATTTGTTGGGTCGCCGCCAGGTCAGCCGTTTGGCGTCTAGCCGCCCGGGTCGGGGCGTTGACGGTCCAGCGCTCGAGTGGTCCGAGGCCGGTCCCGCTGCGGCCGTTCAGGCGGCTGTGCCCAGCTGACGGTGCGAGGGGCGATGACTGGCTCCTGGGAAAAGGCAGCCGAGGTATCTGCTATGTCCGAGGCCGGTCCTGCTGCGGCCGGTCAGGCGGCTGTGCCCAGCTGACGGTGCGAGGGGCGATGACTGGCTCCTGGGAAAAGGCAGCTGAGGTATCTGTGTGCCTTATTTCCGATGCAGGCTTGATTGGAGCCGGATCGGAGACAGGATTAAGAGTTCATTATTTCCGAGTTAGCAGTACTGCGAGAGGTCTGTCTGTATGGTCGACTGGGCCATAACATCGCCATGTTCGGTGCTGTCCCAGCTGATGCATGCGATCGGCGCTGTCCATATTGACCTCTCGTGAGGTTTTGCCGCGCTTCAACCATATGGCACTCTGTCGGCAGGGTTTCGCCGCTATGTCCAAAACGCTGGCATATAAAACACCGAACTGGGCTTGGTTTAACTGTCCTGACTTTTATCGGAGATAGCCGGTCATAGGGATCTTTGAGAGTCTGGGGGGTTTAGAACATCAGAACGAACAGGTTGGTGTCCTGACGCTGCCATCTCAGTGGTCAGCTGACGGCGTTTTCTGTCCTGAGCTCAGTCAGAATCTCCTGGTGACATGAAACGGAGCTTAGGAGCGAAGATCGTGGCTCTTGGTAGTATTTCTGGTATGGTGAAGCGAAATTTGGACTGCCTTGCCGCAAAATTCATTGGTTTGCCGCTGTGCGTGTGTGGCGGCCTTGACGAGCAGTGAGCTATCCACTGGTGACTCAATTTCTAGGTTGCATGCACCAAATTTGTTTGGATGGTCAGGAAACGTTGATTTTTCGAAAAGAAACAGTTTCATCGCCGCGTTATGCAACCACGCACGAGCCGGCCATGTCCAGTGCAGGCCCAGAAGCCTGGCAATCACTGGCCAGTTCCGAGCTAGGGTCAATATCAGGGCGAACAGGCATCGCAGCAGTTGAGGTTGAGCGGCGGCCGTTGCCGGTGGTGTCAAGCAATGACGTGAGACGCCCAGACACTGCGGGATGGTGTACGATCCAGCAGAATGATTCTGGGGCGCGCGAGGGTCATTGGGTTAAGTAACAGCCACAGCGGAGCTAGCGAGACACTTACGTCGTCAACATCCGACGCGGTATCAGTGCCGGAGGTCGAGCTCGAGACTGTGTCAATGTCTTTTTTCTCTTCCCACGCTTTCCCATGGTCGGGAAACGGGGAGGGAGCGACACAGTTTAGTGTAAGCTTGTTTAGAGAAGACCAGATACTAAAACAACGATGGAAACGATGAAGACAAAGTGGACTCCTTGGCTGAAGGCCGCAACAGGAGCAAACCGCATGCGTTTGTTTCACCAATCGGGCATATGACCAACGTATGTGTCGACGAACACTCGAAAGACCTGAAACATAGTTCCTCTCCGGTAGACACCCTGTCGTCATAAAACATTCGTTGGCCGCAGTCAAACGACGACACATTGATGAGCATATTAAACAAATATTGCAATTTGACTGTCCATAAGTCTTTTGCACTTAAAGGGGTCATTGTTCACATTGGTACGTGAAGCTGAATTGTCAACTTGTCCACCAACTGACGTCTGTAAGACATTAGAAACCATAAATAATCATAAAACAAGAATATGTTGTGGAAATCTGATTACAATACCTCCAACACATAATAATTACGATAACAACGGCGGACATCGACGACCTTCGGTCTATCAAACTGTCAGCACAATACTGACGTGTTAAGGCCATCCCGGCGGATCAACAGGCGTTTGTCTTTTTCAAGGTGGACTTGTTCCGTACTGTTTGTAGATTGGTCGACGTGACGGGCAAATATGACGTCTTAATATGGTAGGGATGACATGGAATATGACCTTGGACGCCAACGGAACGATGGGTAGCATGGTGATCGGTTGGGGATGAAAAGCAAAATGAGAACATGGCGGCTAAATAGAACATCTTAACACGACAGACATGATACGGAACATGGACGTCACGGGACGCTAGGATGAAGGAGATAAGGTGGAGAGATTAGGTTAGGTTAGGTTAGGTTAGGTTAGGTTAGGTTAGGATGTGTGAGGTTAGGTTAGGTTAGGTTAGGTTATAGGCTAGGCTAGGTTAGGTTAGGTTTGGTTAGGTTAGGCTAGGTTCTGATCTATTCTGGTCTGTTCTACCCTATTATGGTTTCACAAACTTAAAAGCGATACTGGCGTTGGGCAGCGCAAAAAAGTCTGCCCACAGTTGCGTCTTGTGGCGTTCCTTCCACCTGAATTTAACGAGCTCATTGCATTTTTGTTACCTTGACCGCCGAGGAGGCGGGGAAGCGGCTGGCGCCCTGCCGGTCGATAATTGTCAAGTCCAAAAAAGGAGCTCCTGGCAACTTAGACCGCCCAGTTTTGTGCAAACGTAGTGCGTGTGCGTGTGTGATTGCATAGCAGAGCTGTAACGACCTTCCCACCGCTTGCGGGGCCATTCTCACACTTTAAGAGGCGCCAGTTCGGCTCAATTGCTCCTAGTCCAGTAAGGGGCCTCCCTGCAGGCAGGATGCCAAAACGTTTAAAACGGCACAAAAATGACACTTGTGCACGCGTGTGACACATGGGGGCATGTGTCGACCTCTCATTTCATTATAGCCAAAGCGGCGCCTCCTAAACCGTGATAATGGACCCGAAAGCAATGGGACGGTTGTTTCAGCTCTGCTCTGTAATCACACGCGTACACGAACTACCTTTGCACGAGATTGGGCGATCTAAGTTGCCGGGAGATCCGTTTTTGGACTTGACAATTATCGACCGCCCGGGTGCCAGCCGCTTCCCCGCGTGGTAGGCGACGAGAAACAGGTCCTTTAGTGACTAAGCCCGATATTTTTTTCTAAAAGGTAAGGTGGAATACTTGAAGAACAGTGGGACCAGCCTGTTCGAGTTGAGATGTCCGTTGTTTCGGGTCTGGCTGTGTTCTTGTCAAAGTTTCCTGTCGCAGATTCGCATGTCCTGCACATTACTGCTTTACTGCATGAGAAAACCCAATCTCCCAGCCATATGCATAAAGCCGTCATCGCGTCCCTTCTAAGCGACTGGCGTGATGCCCCTTCACGTCACTTTCAGTTCTCTAAGTGCACGAAAGCCAAACTCCCGCGCAAAAAAAGAACATAAAATGCACAACTCTGTCAAACCAACGCGCATCTGTCCTTCACACGCACTCTGAGGAACTGATTCGTAGTACAGCAGCTAAGTACCACGAAGGCCACAATCCCCGCCACCAAACCAGACGTAAGATCGAGAGTAAGATGTCTGCCGGCAACATACGTCAGTTTCTACAGTCAGCTTTTTGCGCACGTGATTTTGCACACGCGAGTTCTTAATCGGGCAACTACGGTCAGGAGTTCTCGGAAAATTGTTCGGTTCACCCTGCAGAATGCACATGGGCACTGGATGGGTATCGCCCAATTTAGAGAGGTTAGACCGACCAGAAAATCGTCGTTGAGCTAAACATATTGAAAGGTGCGGAGCGGTCCGCTGATTTTTTTCCAGTTTGCGGCTCGATTTGTGGCGGTCACGTCGTAGCCTTGCTCTGATTCTGTGCTAGTGTCTTTTTTCGTTGTGGGGCAATGAAGTGGTGGTGTTCTTGTTAGACTTCCATCACACATTGACCCGCTACCCTTCATTGCATTTCTTCCTTGTTTTAAGTTTAAAAGAGTAATGAGTATAGACGCCCTCAGTCTTCAGTATACGCGCCATAATTTAAGCTCCGCCTTTCCCCGTTAGCAGGAATTGCCGCAGCCTGCCAGCTTCTGTAAGGATTGTCGGGCCGGGGATACTGACCAGGATTTGCGCCCACAAGCTCGAAGGATGTCAATACTGTGTTGTTTAGTTTTAAGCCGTAGTTATGAATAGTCCATAAGATAAAGTTCGGGTTAAGATTAAGGTTAAAAGGATTAGGGTTAACGTTGCAAGAGTTAAGCGTTAGGGGATGGCGTCTCCCCTTGCCAAGGACTTGCTGCCCCCCCCCTACCCCGCCGGCGGGGCCGAGCTTCATGCTCGTTAAAGACGTGGGCAGAAAAAGTTTTCCGACAACGAATCCGTTCGCCATCCGTCGCAAACTCGAGCTGCACGCTGTCGTGTCGTGTCGTGGCTCCGGTAAGAGCGTGGTTCCCTCTCCCCTCCCCACCAGTGCCGCGCATGCCAACAGTTCGGCCACGCTGATCGGACCTGCCGGGCTGCACGCCGTCGTGTCGTATCGTGGCCCTGGTAAGGGCGTGGTTCCCTCTCCCCTCCCCAGCAGTGCCGCGCATGCCAACAGTTCGGCCACGCTGATCGGACCTGCCGGGCTGCACACCCGACCTGCGGCCGCTGCGCCGGTCCCTACGACACACGGGAGCGTGGCGCTCAAACCCGTGCTGCGTCACGTGCAAAGGCCCGCACGCAGCTTAGGACTGCCGCGCCTGTTCCGCTTGGCACATGCAGCGCGAAGCCCTGGGGGAGCGCCAGCAGCAGGCAGTAACAGCCAACCTTGCACACGCCTAACGAGAGTTCCACTCTCAGGAGTGGCCCACTCCGCGGAAGGCGTGCCCTCGCCTTTCCCTCTGACACCAGCTCCGCAGCGGCACCCCCTACCTCCTCGGCGTCTTCCGAGATGCCGCGCCAGCGTTGTGCCTCAGCACAGCGCTCCTCAGCACGCCGCTCCTCCCCAGCAGGTCAGCCGCGTCTGGTGCGGCGTCCGGTCGAGCCTGCTCCAACCGACCAGTTGAGGCGAACCCGGTGGCAGCGAGCCCCCTGAGGAGGGACCCGCCTCACCAGACTCAGAGAGCCTCTCCCGCGCCCCAACGCAACGGTGTTGCCCCCACCCCCAACCATTACCGGTGTGCCAGGGAGCCCCGTCCGATGCCCCAGCCGCCGGGTCCGGGACACCAGTCTCCCGAGCCAATCCCTCGCCCGGTCGTCCAGCCGTTACCGGCGCGCAAGGGAGCGCCATCCGATGCCCCGGCCGCTGTGCCCGGGACACCAGTCTCCCGAACCAATCGAGCCAAGCTCGGTCGTCCAGCCCGACGCATTACGCGTTTCCGCCGTCGCCCCCCCCCCCCCCTCGATCTCCCTCCCACCGCCGCTCCGCAGTATAGTCTCCTTACCCTCCCTGAATGAATCCCCAGTTCGGTGAATTCTTGTTTCAATGGAATACAAGATCACTAGTATCCCATTGGGCAGAATTAAAAGAATATATGACCAAAAACAAACCACTGGTAGCCACTTGTCAAGAGACCTTTTCAAGGGCTCAGATTCCCTCGATCATAACTGCTTGCTGCCTCCGCAGAAAAAACGTAAAAGGAACTCCACGCCGGAGTGGTTCGGCTTTGTTTCTCTCAAATAACTTTCTGCTCTATCGGGCTCATCTTACTGCGCATTTCAATTTAGTCGCGACCAATGTAAAATCAGTGCAGCTACGTTTTATTCCTCTTTCTATATACCTCAGCCTCACTATCCCTGTGTCCTCAGCTGACCTATCCGCCTTGCTTTCACAAATGCCCTCGCCCTGTCTCCCACTTGGGGATCTGAGCGTCCATCATCGCGCATAGGTTGTAGCACGACGCAAGCAAGGGGGAGAGTTTTACACACACTCATGGATCCTCACGACCCCGCATGCACCAACGGACTAACACCTACACATGTGCACATCACCGCGAAGGCGGTGATATACTCTGTCATAGATCTGGCCTTGACAACACGACGGGTAGCACCACTCTTCATGCCCAACGTTCAGTCGGACCCGCTTTTTGGTGACCACCATCGGATTCACGTTTTACTGTCCCCGCAGCTCTATTTACAGGTCCGCTCAATGCACATAGACTTTAATATTCTTCTCTGATGGAATGTTCGCAAAGCGCACTGGGCATGCTTCGAAAATTAGATTGGGGAGGCACACACCCCGGGATCAATTCCCGACCTCCCCACATTTCTAAGCAATATTCTAACTTCAGCGCACCAGTTTATTCCACATATGCATCGTCGGGCAGGGCACAGACATGCGCCCTGGCGTAACGACGAGTGTCAGCACGCGGTAGCTCTGCTTCGCCGGGCTATGTGTGCCTTTCGTAGTTGCATTTTCATAGCCCAAGAAAATGAGGTTCGCAGAGCTAAACACCACGCCGGCATTGCTATTTTGTATTCATCATTAAACGCGCAAAACAGGAAAGCTGGAAGCAGTTTTTAAATATATTCAACTGTTTGTCCCCACATCATCTAGAATATGGTCACTAATTCGGTGTTTTACAAACAAATTATAAAATATCACGCCACATTATAAAATAATCCGCGCCTTGCAGTCTGCAACCGACACTGCAGCATCCCGTTCGAAGTCGCCACAGAATTTGCCATACACTTCGCCCGTGTATTATCATACCAACAATATTCACAACAAATCACTAACACACCCATCGACACACTGCTCGCTTTCAACTTCATGTCGGCTTACACTGATACATTCAACGCCTTCTTAACACCTCAGGAACAAGATCTTGCTATCAGTAAGTGTGGAAACATTCCTGTCGGTGCAGACCATGTAGCTTACTCCTTCTTCAAAAATCTTGTCAGGTATGGTCTCATTCATTTTCGGTTGGCTTTAACGATATGTGGGTAAACGGTCCATTCCCCTTCATAGCGCTCTAGCACACTTATCGCTAAGCCTTCTAAACTTCCCCCTGACCTTTTGAGCTATCGCCCCATCTCTCTCACCAGCTGTGATTCCAAAATATTCGAACGAATGTTCAACGGTCGTTTCCGGTTGTCCCTAGAGTCGAACCACCTTTTTCACCTTTTCAGAATGGCTTCCGTCTCGCCCGCTACACGGCGGGTAGCCTGGTTCATATGACTGATGCAATTCAGCTCGGATTTGAACCTAAATCAAGTACGGTAGCACTCTTCGTGAATTTAAGGCCGCTTTCGATAGGGTGAATGAGTGCTCTCTTCAGTAAAGGGAATGTTCTGCATTTATATGGGGTTTTGAACTGAAATAGTCATCCTGCAGACCTTTCGGTGTTGTTCACAATTCTGCCTCTTCTTAAGACCTTAGCTCCTCTAGCTTCTTAGCTACACGCCCGCGAAATGGGAAAAGGTGTGTCGGGGGAGTATTTCGGTCACTTTGGTGTCCCTGACGTCAAAATAGCGTCACTCAAATTCTGCCACTTAATAAGCCATGCGGCGGTCGGGGTCAAGAAAAACATTATTGTCGAGGTGTTCATATCTGGCATTCATGAGCGCAATGACCAGATATAACGGAACTGGCTTCCAATCAATGTTTGCCATGTACGATGACGTAATCAAACCATGACGCATTGAGGAGCATTTTAAACAGATAATTGTGCTGTCTAGAGCAGTATTTTCAACTTAGAATGTATGCCAAAAGTTATAAGTGAGCTTGTTTCACCAAATATGATATTTGCTTCAATATCTTCAAATGTGAAACATTCTCTTTTAAGTTGCATGAAATTTCAGTTCGCGGCTGTCTCGCCGCTTTCATAAAAAACTTTTCAAATGATAGAACATTTTATGTACGTTCCGGAAATATCTATTCTTCTCCTGCGGCACGGGAAAACGTCTTCCCCAAGGCAATGTCATATCTCCAAACCACTTTCTCGTAATGTTTAATGATGTTTCCAATAATGTTGATAATATTTCTTTACGTATTTAATATTTCTGCATGCGGTCGACTTAGGTGTGTGGTATACGCATGCTATCCATCGGGCCATGTATTATGTACAAGAAGTTATGAATGCTATCCACGTGTCGCGTACACGTTGGGGACTGCAGGACTCCCCAGTGAAGTCAGCAGCAGTTAGCTTTCCTAGGCGAAATAATGTTTAGCTTGCGACTCCCTCGCCTTTCCCCTAGATTTTAATGGCGGAATGATCGATCCCCCTTGATCACAGTTGTAAATACATTGGCATGACACCTGATCGTTGCCTTGTTTTCTATGCTCATTTCGCCGGCCTTAAGCAATGCTGCCCCCAGACGACTAAGCACGATAGAATGCATAGTGGGACGGGAGTGGGCCAACAAACACACGCTCCTCCGCTTCTATGCCTCCCTAAGCACGATAGAATGCCATTAGCGGAACGGGATGGGCCAACAAACCCACGCTCCTCCGCTTCTATGCCTCCCTAAGCACGATTTAGAGAATGCAGAGGGACGGGAGTGGGCCACCACAAACACACGCTCCTCCGCCATTTATGCCTCCCTAAGCACGCACAGAATGCATTAGCGCGGGACGGGAGTGGGCCAACAAACACACGCTCCTCCGCTTACTCTATGCCCTAAGCAGCTCACGAAGCTAGAATGCATAGCGGGACGGGAGTGGGCCATACAAACACACGCTCCTCCGCTTCTATGCCTCCCTAAGCACGATAGAATGCATAGCGAGCGGGCGGGAGTGGGCCAACAAACACGCGCCTCCTCCGCTTCTATGCCTCCCTAAGCACGATAGAATGCATAGTGGGACGGGTGGGCCAACAACACACGCTCCTCCTCCGCTTCTATGCCTCCCTAAGCACGATAGAATGCATAGCGGGACGGGAGTGGGCCAACAAACACGCTCCTCCGCTTCTATGCCTCCCTAAGCACGATAGAATGCATAGTGGGACGGAGTGGGCCAACAAACACACGCTCCTCCGCTTCTATGCCTCCCTAAGCACGATAGAATGCATAGTGGGACGGGAGTGGGCCAACAAACACACGCTCCTCCGCTTCTATGCCTCCCTAAGCACGATAGAATGCATAGTGGGACGGGAGTGGGCCAACAAACACACGCTCCTCCGCTTCTATGCCTCCCTAAGCACGACAGAATGCATAGCGGGACGGGAGTGGGCCAACAAACACGCGCTCCTCCGCTTCTATGCCTCCCTAAGCACGACAGAATGCATAGCGGGACGGGAGTGGGCCAACAAACACGCGCTCCTCCGCTTCTACACCTCCCTGATACCCCCAACCTTGGGCTACAATGACTTCCTTTTCTATGACATTTCTTCCCAAAAACCGAAGGCCGTCTAGAATGCTGTCTTACGGATAGTGACTGGTGCACTTCGCACTTCCTGGTCCCAAACCTGCTCACGGACACGAATCTCCGCTCCCTAACACACTGGCGAGCAATGCAACTTCTTAGATTTTACACACATGCTACGACGCACGTTGATAACCACATATACAACACCCTCACACACCTCCGCCCCAACCGCACCCCTCACCAACGTGGAACTTCGGTGCCCAAACATTGGCACCCGTGTTATTCGAGCGCAATGAGCGCTTAATCTCACGCATATTCCCTGAAGCCCCATTCCTAGCCTGCGACGCTTTTAGGGCGACCCTATACCGAACGTAATATTTTTGTTTGCATACAAAAAAAGTATAAAAAAACGAAGTGCATGCACCCTTCGTTGAGTTCAAAGATGAACATGACCAGCACACATTTATATATGTTGACGGCTCCCGACGCGATGGCCGCACGGGAACCGCCTCCGTCCATCATAATTACCGTAAATCCCACCGCTTGTCAAATAGCAACACTGTGTATACGGCTGAACAAACAGGAATCCCGGCAGCCCTGCTCTACATCAGGGATAGCAACATGTAAACGGCAGTGACATGCACATCATCATTCGTTGCTACAACCTCTCATCATTCTTTATTACTCATCCTATCTAATTATAAGCGGCTTACGTCGGACGCTCTACTTCCTTCCTCCACATACTCGCGTAATTTTTATCTAGATAAGCCAATATTTATGGAAACAACATAGCTAACCAGGAAGCAAAGCAAAGTCCGATATTATCTGAATGCAATCATCGTTCTTGTTTAGTTTCCGATATTTTTGCAGTTATCACTTAACATTTTTGTTTCTGTCCCTTATCTGGTCAGGGTCAACGCATTATCAACTCATCACTGCCTTCACCCAGTCAAACCCATACTTCAGCATCGGCCATCGATTTATGAAGACAATCGTCTCAAGGAAGTGCTGCTTGCCAGACTTCATATCTGTCACACCAAAATTACCCATTGCCTCCTTTTCGAGCGCAATCGTTCTCCGCTGTCATTGTTGCGACACCCCATTCACGCTAAATCACTTCCTCCTCGTATGCTCGGTACATCAAAGATCAAGACAACCGGTCATCAGCTACACCAGCGCCAATAGGCTTCTATTCAATCTCCATCATCTCCTCAGTGACTGTTATCCAGACTTGCTCATTCCCATCTTCGAATTTTTCAAAAGTACAGGATTATATAGGCTCATTTAAATAAACGGGCTTTCCTGCATAAATTGGCAAAAATTGCAGGCCTTCCCCTCTACTAGTAGCTTTTTTTGCTAGGACTTTACACGACTAAATAACATCACACAGCACTACAATATCGTGTCGGGCAGCGGAGCCCAGAACTGCTCTCCCCGTTGACGCGATGAGGCGGCCTGGCATGCATCCATCGCACAAGTCGCCGACGAGTCAGCTGAGCCAAGGTCACCGCTGGTCAGCTGAGGTCAAGGCCTTAGGCAAGGCCTCAAGTCAAGTCAAGGTCAAGGCCTCAGATAAGGCTTCAGTAAGCTGGTCAGCTGAGGTCAAGCCCAAAGTCAGCTGAGTCAAGGTCACCGCCTAAGAAAGATACCAAGGTGCCGTGAAGATACTAAAAATACCAAGGGTACGGTAGAAGGTATTTATGGAAAGGATTGCTAGTGTTTTATAATAAAATGTATGGCTTTTGAAGCCCAATGGAAGATTGTGGAATGTACTCTGTAATATTTTGCTGTGGCCGTCCGCAAAATTTTCGGTCAAAAGCATTTCTGGCAGCAAGCATCGCGTGAAATTATACATTTTTTATCACCAATCTTATCCACCAAGTCGGCCAGTTTTACTACTCCTGGAAATGTCTCTTGAAGTGTAAAGAAATCCAAATTAGCTTAGGTGCTGTTTGTGTAAACTCGATCATTTCCCAGAATTCAAGATGACGGCGACCGCCATCTTGAATGATATTAAGTTTTGTTATCTTGATCTGGATGACATAGGTGGCCGTGTAATATCTCTAAAGGGGGGTAATCATCGGTGCCGAGTCCGTTGTTGGACTTATTTTTGGAATATGAGGCCTAATTAAGTGCCAAATAAAAGGTAAAGTATCCAAATCAGAGAAGACATTTGGCGTGCCATGCCGTGACATCTAAAGAGACTTTGAGCACAGGACTACCAGCCATCAATCAACCATTGTGTTGTTCTGATGCTTTGCATAGTTATCATCACTATGTGCACCTAGATCTCCTTCGTTTTCTGCGATGTCCATCTGTTTGCTGGTGCAACGACCGAAACATACGATTTTTTTCTAACACTGGCGGTGGTCTGTGCGCCAAAGGCTTGCGCTGTAACTGTTGCAGCTGTAGCGTGAACGCTGCATGCCTTGCTTTCAACGCTGCAGTTGCAGGTCACTGCATCCATGAGCGCTTGGGGAGTAGTTATTACTGTTGAGATGGTCGGTATGATGGCGGAGATTTCGACGACTTTCAGCCAGGTCTTCTGCGATCCCAGGAACTGGCCAGGTGACGGGATGCAGCTGCTCGTCGAGGTCGGCCAACATCTGATCTGCTGGCACTGCGGCCTCGCCGTCCGGGTGTCACCAGGCAAGCACTACCGCCAGTAGTGCTTGCCTGGCACTCTGGTGGAGGCGCTTCATCTGCCTCACATGTCAGCTCAGTTAGCAAGCATAACTGACCTGCCACGAAGAAAGACGGCAGCGTTGCTTTGAGGCAGTGCTGAAGGAGGAAATTGTCGTCGAAGTCGTCGTTCCCGCGGCCCAATCTGGCAGCTGACTGCCGGCAGTCACCTGAAATCCACCGTCTTCTGGCCTTGTGGACGCATCCATGCAAATGTGTACGGCGGTGATGTGAGTACCCGTCGCGCCGCCGCCGCGCGGGCTCAGGTCTCGTGCCCGCGCCCGGCTCGGTGGCGGCCGGCTGGCAGACCTAGCGGCGCCTGTTGTACTCTTCCTCTTCGCTCTCGTAGCCCGGACTGCTGGGGCTGTACATGGGGTGGGTCGGACTGTAGCTCGAAGTCGTCGGACTGTAGGTGGGACTGGTGGGGCTGTACTTGGGGCTGGTCGGACTGTAGCCGGGACTCGTCGGACTGTAGGTCGGCGAGCCTGGCGAGTACATGGGACTGGTCGACGAGTATATGGGCGAGCTGGGGCAGTTGGAGGGCGAAGTGGGCGAGTAGGCGGGGCTGGTAGGGCTGTACTTTGGGTTGGTCGGGGAGTACTTGGGCGAGCGAGGGCGGTACGCTGTCGACGCCGGGCTGTACGTGGGACTCTTCGGGCTGTACTTGGGCGAGCTCGGTGAGTAGCTCGGGCTCGTAGGCGAGTACTTGGGCGAGCTAGGTGAATAGCTCGGGCTCGTAGGCGAGTATTTGGGAGAGCTAGGCGGGTAGCTGGGACTCTGCGGCGAATACTGCGGCGATGTAAGCGAGAAGCTCGGACTGGTCGGCGAGTAGCTCTGGCTCCTCGGACTGTAGCCTGGTGATGACGGACTGTAGTTGGGTGAGGTAGGTGAGTAGCTCGGTCTCGTCGGCGAGTAGCTGGGATTCTTCGGGATGTAGCCGGAGCTGGTCGGACAGCAACTGGGACTGGTGGGACCGTAGGTGAGGCTGGTGGGACTGTAGCTGGGACTGGTGGGACTGTAGCTGGGGCTGTAGCAGGAACTCGGGCTGTAGCTGGGACTGGTCGGATTGTGGCTGGGGCTGGTGGGGCTATAGCTGGGACTCGTCGGGCTGTAGCTGGGACTGGTCGGATTGTAGCTGGGGCTGGTGGGGCTGTAGCTGGGACTCGTCGGGCTGTAGCTGGGACTGGTCGGATTGTAGCTGAGGCTGGTGGGGCTGTAGCTGGGACTCGTCGGGCTGTAGCTGGGGCAGTTAGGACTGTAGTTGGGGCTGGTGGGGCTGTGGTTGGACCTGGTTGGACTGCAGCTGGACCTGGTCGGACTGCAGTTGGGACTGGCGGGGTCCCGACTGGGCGGAGTGGGCGCGTATCCGGGAGACGGCGGGCTGTAACTCGGTGGCAGTCCGCCGCCGGGGATAGCCGGCTGCGGCGACCAGCCGGGCGGCAGGTCGGACGCGTCGCTGCTGCCGCCCGGCGAGAAGCCGGGCCCGCCGGGCGATATACCGCTGCTCATGCCCGGTGACCAGACACTGGCGTAGGCCCACGTCGCGCTCTGGTTCCAGGGCGTCATCGCCGGCGACATGCCCACGCCCATGCCGGCGCCCCATGTCACTGGGATCTCGATGCCGTGCTTGCACTTCTCGGCGTCTAGCAGCAGGTCGAAACAGCCTGCCAAGCGGTGCGCTATCACGTCGCAGTCAGGACAACGGGCCGCGGCGGCCATACCCAACACCTAACCACGACGGCCAATGCAACCTGCCACAAGTTTTCGACCAATTCATGCATATTCAGATTTCATGCATTTGGCCGCCTTTCCTATACGGTTTATTAGGGTCGAACTGTCCGACCGCAGGGTAGGATAACGGCCAGGCTGTTGTAAATTGCTCCTAGATCTCTGGTCTTCCTCTTGATGTGTCGTCAAAAACGAAACACACACACACACACACACACACACACGCGCACACACACACACACACACACACACACACACACACACACACACACACACACACACACACACACACACACACACACACACACACACACACACACACACACACACACACACACACACACACACACACACACACACACACACACACACACACACACACACACACACACACACATACACACACACACACACACACACACACACACACGCACATGCACACGCACACATACACGCACATGGAATTCAACACTGGCGCTGGATCAGATGAAAGTCGCGCGGAAACATAGCTGTCGAGTCGAGGAAGTCGGGGAACACCACGGCTGAAGTCGAGGAACGACTTCAGCCGTGGTGTTAGCTCCGACGGCATTGGTCAGGTGACAGCCGGACAAGTTAGGCCAGAGCCCTCAGCCCCGACGCGCCGCCGACCGCCGGCGACCGGCGCCGAGCGCAGCACGCGTCGGGGCCGACAGCCGACGCTGGAACCGGCCCATTCCGATGATAATTGCTCGC
>NW_023596746.1:44817375-44891858 GCF_011947565.3 Pollicipes pollicipes
GTCGTCGGATGAAATTTGACAGAAACTTCTTCATAAGTCACTGAAAGCATAACTGAATGTCGCGCCTCATTCTTGCTTGACAATTAGGTAAGGCTGTTACGAGCTCAGGTATAAATCCGACAGCGATAATTCAGTCATTCAATCGTTGCCGTCGCAAACACACATTTGCTCAGGCGCTCCGTGAAGGGATGTAAACTGCAGTTCGTCTTGATCACTTACAGCCGAAACTGAACCGCAAGCGTTTGACCACATATATAGACGCTGACAATACATGTGGTCAAACCAAGGCTATCAACTACGCGCGAACGCCAAGTTTCGAGCTGTCGAGAGATTTCGAGCCAACACGCCACGAGTTGAAATTTACCGCCGCATTTCAGTTAGCCATACTAAAGAACCTAGCGCGAGGAGTCCAAACACATATCCACAAAGAAAAGAAACTTACTCTTTTATTCACCTATCTGAAAAATATATTTGTTTTGGACTGACATGTCATAAACAAGTCGCAGCAGCACCAGAGATCGGATCGAGCATGACCGGCGACACCAGCCCCACCGGCCGGCACTCACCAGTCATCCGCTTGCGGTCCAGCTCGATACGCAGCAGCCAGGGGGAGATGCGGGTGAGGTCGAAGTCGGGCATCTTGCAGTAGAAGCTGACGAACTCCTGGTCCTCGGCGATCACCGTGTCCTGTGGGTCGGGGTCGTAGTAGATGGCCTTGTTGGCCATGACCTTTCGCAGCGTGGAATGTTCCAGGCGACACAGCACGTTCTTGGCCTTCTCTGCGTCGCGCGCGCTGGCGCCCGTCAGAAACACCGTCAACGAAGGCACTTTCGGCTTCTTGCTTACGTTGATAATCTCCTTGAGACGCGGCACGGCGAGCGTCACGTTCTTGGACGACACGCCAGCGAAGTGGAATGTGTTGAGCGTCATCTGCGTGACGGGTTCGCCGAGCGACAGGGCGGCCAGGGCGCCCACCATTTCGCCTGGGTTGGTCATGGCCTCGGTGGAAGCGCGTGTCGATCTCGGCGATCAGCCACTCGAACGCCTCCGAGCTGAGCCGGTACTCCTCGGCCACGCGGCGCGTGCACAATGTCGAGCGTACTAGGCAAGAGAACAGGCTGGTGGCGTTGGCGTTGGCCGTCTTAGAGAGCTGGTCTTCGCCCCGCACCACCACGCAGCGCGACAGCAGCGTGCGCACACCCTCCAGCACCTTCAGCGGTCTCAGGTCGGTCGGCTCAGCCTTCTTGATGTGGAAGATCTTCTGGCTGTTCCAGATCATGCGCTCTAGGTTGCAGGGCAGTACGACGCGGCTCTCACCGGTGGGGAATATTTGGCGCAGCTCCTGCCGGTCGCGCGAGAGGCTCTCCCACTCGCGCTCCAGCTCGCCGATCATCTCGGCCGAGCCCATCAGATCGCGCACGATGTCCTCCTGAAAGATGCGCCGCAGGTGCCGCTCGTTGGTCGTCTCGAACTTGAACTTGCGCCGGAACGCGGCGTCCGACAGCTTGATGGTGGGCAGCGACTGAAACTCAACGAACTCGCCGGCCAGGCCGTCCTCGCCGTAGCGCAGCTGCACCAGCTGCGCCGCCGAGTTGCGCACGGTGCCGTCGTAGTTGACCATGACCGACTCCATGGCCTTGATGAGGCGACGCTGGATGTAGCCGGTCTCGGCCGTCTTCACACCTGTGTCGATCAGACACTCTCGGCCGCCCATGGCGTGGAAGTAGAACTCGGTGGGCGTCAGGCCGGCCAGGTACGAGTTTTGGACGAAGCCTCGTGACTCCGGTCCATAATCGTCCTTGACGAAGTGCGGCAGCGTGCGCTTGCGGAAGCCGAAAGGGATCCGCTTGCCTTCCACGTTCTGCTGGCCCACGTACGCGATGATTTGAGTGATGTTGATGGACGAGCCCTTGGAGCCGGCCACCACCATGGCCTTGAGGTTGTTGTACTCGCTGAGCGAGTTCGTGGCGAAGGCGCCGGTTTTGTCGCGCGCATTGTTGAGAATGCGGTTGGCATGGTTCTCGAACGTCTGTCGCAGCGTGTTGCCGGGCGTGGGCTCCAGCTCGTCGTTGTGCGCCTTCTCAATCACCTGGATCACGTCCTCCTTGGCATTGCGGATGCCGCTCTGGATATCGGAGTAGGTCTCCGGGTCGGAGATGGTATCGTCGATGCCGATCGAATGTCCCTCGTACAGCAGCCAGGCGTTTACCACCGACTGGATGTCGTGGTAGAAGTGGCCGCAGATTTCGTGGCCCAGCTCCAGCCAGCAGATGTGCAGAAGCGAGCCGGCCGACGCGCCCAGCGACTTCTTGCACAGAATGCCCATGACCAGCTCGCCGTTGTCGACAAGCACCTTGGTGTCGCCGGGCGAGATCCACTTGTAGGGGCCGTGGTCTTCGTCGTCCGGGTGCAACAAGTGCGTGCGGATCATGTTCACTTTGCCCGGGATGATGAGCGAGAACAGCTGCTTGCCGGTCCACAACGGGCGCGGCTTGACCACGGCCGGCACCGGGATCTTGCCGTCCCACGTCGGCAGGAACATGAGCAGGTTCATCATCTCCTCCTTCTCTAGAAATACGTTACGCTTGGTCATCTTGCACACGGCCGTCAGCGTGTCCTGCACGATGCCCATGACGGGCTTGTTGGACTGCGGCGTGATGATCATGCGCGGCGTAACGTGCATGTTTTCGATCTCGGCGCGCGTCTCTATCGACTGCGGCACGTGCAGGTTCATCTCGCCACCGTCAAAACCGGCGTTGTAGGGCGAGGTGACACTGAGATTGATTCGAAATGTCGACCAGGGCAGTACCTTGACGCGGTGGCCCATCATACTCATCTTATGCAGCGTCGGCTGCCGGTTGAAGATGACCAGGTCACCGTCGACGATGTGTCGCTCCACTTTGTAGCCGCACTGCAGGTGCAGGTCAGACGGCTTCCGGCGGAAGCGCAGGTCAATGTGCTCGCCGTTGTCGCGGATTATGTACCTGGCGCCCGGGTACTGGTCGTTGCCTCGCTTCACAAGGTCCTGCATCTTGTCGGTGTTGAACGGCGTCACGATCTCCGGGTAGGTGAGGTTGAGCGCGATCGACTTAGGCACGCCCACCTGGTCGATACGTAGATTCGGATCGGCCGTGATGACGGTTCGCGCCGAGAAATCCACTCGCTTTCCCATGAGGTCGCCTCGGATGCGACCCTCCTTGCCCTCGATGCGCGCCTTGATGGTCTTGAGCGGTCTTGAGCCGCTCTTCTGCATGGCTCGCGGCAGACTCGGTATGTTATTGTCCGACAGCGTGGCCACGTGGTACTGCAGCATCTTGTGATTCTCGAGGATGACGTGCGCGGCGGCGCCGGCCGCCTCGCTTTTGATCAGCTCGTTGTTGGCCTTGATGATGTCGGCCAGCTTGTGTGTGAGGTCGTCCTGGTTCTTGGCTGAGCCGAACGTCATGACGGCCGGCCGCACGCAGAGCGGCGGCACCGGCAGCACCGTGATAATCATGTAGTCGGGCCGGGCGAACTTGAAGTCCATACCGAGCAGGAAGCACTCGTCGTCCGAGATGTGCTTGAAGATCTCGTAGACGCGCTCGGCGGTCAGGTTGATCTTCTTCTCCTGCGAGTTCTCTTTGACGTGCTCCCATTCGGCGGTGAGGTCGAGGCCCGAGCGGCGGATGCGCGGCTGGTACCGGCCGCAGCCGCCGCGGCCCTTCACACGGCCCGGGCCGTCGCCGCCGCCGTCCTTCTGCAGGTCCAGCTCGCCGCCGCCCTCGCACATGTTCTTACTCTTGCACAGGTCGTGCACGTGCGTCAAACGCTTGCGCGGCTGGCCTTTGGACTTGAGCACGATTTCCTTGATCTTAGGATTTGTCGGCGTGACGAGCAGCTTGGAGCAGTTGAAGCAGACGCAGCGCAGGATCTTGATGCTGGTGTTGAGGAAGCCCGGGTGGAAGACGGGCTTGGCCAGGTCGATATGGCCGAAGTGGCCGGGGCACTCTGTCATGTTGCCGGTGCACGTCTGGCAGCGTGAGAGCCTGTCGATGACGCCCTGGCGCGGGTCCATCAGGCCGCCCAGCTTGGGCCGGCCGCCCTCCATTGTCTCCGGGTACTTGATGCCGCCCTCGGTGACCGACATGCGGCGCAGCTCGTCCGGGCTCAGGATGCCGAACTGGATCCGCTTCATCTCGCGCAGAGGCGCCTTCGAGTCACCCGACGGCGCAGCCATGGCGGCGCGGCTGGGGCGTGGCTGGGGCGCGGCTGGGGAGCACCGCTCGGTCACTGGTCCGGCGCGCCCGCTCTGCAACAGGGCTGACGCGCCGTCAGTGCAGGGAGCGGGAGCGCCGCCAGAAGCACCGTGAGGGTTCATGTCAAGGTTACAGACATTTCAGCGGCATATGCTTGACTGATCCCACACACCATTTGCAAACCACCTGGACACCAAGTACTGGTATCAGGGAGGATACCACTCAATGACTACTGACCACAAGGAAATTTGCATTTGAAATGTACTTCTGTGCACTACCACCATACGCCACCAGACGTAAATGTCAAATTAAATTTAATCATTGAAATCAGTGCCAGACTAAAAAAGCGTTATCAGCAAACAGTTCGGACATCTCGGTGGAAACACTGGTTAGCCAACACCAGCTAGCGAGTGACCAGCACCGCGGACCAGCTCTGCAGCCAGGTGACCGGCACTGCGGACCAGCTCTGCAGCCAGGTGACCGGCACCGCGGACCAGCTCTGCAGCCAGGTGATCGACACCGCGGACCAGCTCTGCAGCCAGGTGACCGGCACCGCGGACCAGCTCTGCAGCCAGGTGACCGGCACTGCGGACCAGCTCTGCAGCCAGGTGACCGGCACTGCGGACCAGCTCTGCAGCCAGGTGACCGGCACCGCGGACCAGCTCTGCAGCCAGGTGATCGACACCGCGGACCAGCTCTGCAGCCAGGTGACCGGCACCGCGGACCAGCTCTGCAGCCAGGTGACCGGCACTGCGGACCAGCTCTGCAGCCAGGTGACCGGCACCGCGGACCAGCTCTGCAGCCAGGTGACCGGCACCGCGGACCAGCTCTGCAGCCAGGTGATCGACACCGCGGACCAGCTCTGCAGCCAGGTGACCGGCACTGCGGACCAGCTCTGCAGCCAGGTGACCGGCACCGCGGACCAGCTCTGCAGCCAGGTGACCGGCACCGCGGACCAGCTCTGCAGCCAGGTGATCGACACCGCGGACCAGCTCTGCAGCCAGGTGACCGGCACTGCGGACCAGCTCTGCAGCCAGGTGACCGGCACCGCGGACCAGCTCTGCAGCCAGGTGATCGACACCGCGGACCAGCTATGCAGCCAGGTGACCGGCACCGCGGACCAGCTCTGCAGCCAGGTGATCGACACCGCGGACCAGCTCTGCAGCCAGGTGACCGGCACCGCGGACCAGCTCTGCAGCCAGGTGACCGGCCACCGCGGACCAGCTCTGCAGCCAGGTGATCGACACCGCGGACCAGCTCTGCAGCCAGGTGACCGGCACCGCGGACCAGCTCTGCAGCCAGGTGACCGGCACCGCGGACCAGCTCTGCAGCCAGGTGATCGGCACCGCGGACCAGCTCTGCAGCCAGGTGACCGGCACCGCGGACCAGCTCTGCAGCCAGGTGATCGACACCGCGGACCAGCTCTGCAGCCAGGTGATCGACACCGCGGACCAGCTCTGCAGCCAGGTGACCGGCACCGCGGACCAGCTCTGCAGCCAGGTGACCGGCACCGCGGACCAGCTCTGCAGCCAGGTGATCGACACCGCGGACCAGCTCTGCAGCCAGGTGACCGGCACCGCGGACCAGCTCTGCAGCCAGGTGACCGGCACCGCGGACCAGCTCTGCAGCCAGGTGACCGGCACCGCGGACCAGCTCTGCAGCCAGGTGATCGACACCGCGGACCAGCTCTGCAGCCAGGTGACCGGCACCGCGGACCAGCTCTGCAGCACACCCCGCCTGCTCCCCCCGCCGCCAACACGACTAGAACTGGCCGAGAACTTCTCTGATCTTGTCAATGCAGGGAGTTTGGTCACTGGAGTTCGGCTTCTGGCAGCCACACATAATCGGAACCGATCCGATTCTACCACGACTTGTGACATCGATGTTCGGATAAAAACATCATGGCAATATCGCAGGTGATGTGCCATTGCACATCTTGAAATAAGTGTCATAGTTTAAACCAAATGATGGGATTGGGGGTAGACTTGGACTCGCCAGGAGGCCGGAAAGCAGGCTGCTTGAACACTGATCACTCTCTGTCCCAAAATGGAAAACAAACATTTTCCCCCCACCATACCTTACTTCATTCTACACACATCAGTGCGGCGGCATGTCCCCACACGATTTTATTTCCCAGCCAAGGTACAGTACTTCCTGACACTGATATACTTCAGTGAGGAAGCATAATGTGCTGCACGGCGCCACTCGCTCTGGACCCCATCTAGCCTTTTTTCGGTTCAGTGCTTTTTGGCCCATAAGCCAAGGGTCAGTATTGGGACATGCAAACCAACACGATATCCCTTCAAACGCCAGTGAAAACATCTCGTGACTTGGATTTGGAGGAATTGTGTATCAACAATTAATTGGGGGACATATGTGAGCTACCTGGATTTATAACGCCAACGTTCCTCCATAAAAAGGCTCCGAGCAACAGAAAGCAACAAAATTGGTCCTATCACCCAGGCACTACTAGACTAGGGCCAAGCTGTTCACACATTTCTTAAATGAATTTCAGCATGATATACAGCCAAACAAAAGCAGACTGTTATTCCCTCACCCGTGTCGCACGTTAGTTGTAATCTATAAAAAACCTCCTGGCATGCATAACGTAATTGATAAATGGTCCCATAAGCACCACCACAGAAGGCCGGACCAGACCGGTTAGAGGGCCGGACCCTCAAAAATCAGTTGGAGGGTCCCTCCATCCCTTTTGCACCGATTGCGGCCTCCCCTGGAACTGTGAGGGTTTCTTTGCCAGTCAGCTGACCGAGACACCAATACAGGAGAGTCGGTTCTGCGCCGGTCTGGGCCCTGAGGCCCGTTTTTCAAGTAGGGGCAGTGCCGAGGCCTACAAATGCTGATCAAACACCTGATGCTCAGGCCAATAAAACCGTGAAGGGTGCCTGCGCTGATCAGGAGCTCAAGGTGCCTAACAGGGGACCCCTATCGGCAATAGAGCTGAAGTCGACTAGCGGCACATTTTCTGAACACGGACAGGAGTGACCTCGAATGTCAAAAGACTTCTGCGTTGGTCAGGACCCTCTTGACAATGGAAGGAAGCATGAAAAATGATGTCGCAAAGGGGCACACTCAACATGAAACAATGACCTCTCTGTCAAAAACCCCAGTACCGAACGAGAGGCCCTCTGCACCATTCCAGGCGAGGCCCCATGAGGCGATTTGCTGTCTTGACACCAATGACCGAACTCCTGCGCCGGTATGGGATCCTTTTGCGTCAGTGATAATCCCCGCGTCGATCTTGTGCCAGATGCCCAGGCCACAGGGTCTGCCGCATCATGAACGGGACCAATGTATAACGCATTCCCTGAGGGTCACCGCATCGCCATAAAAGCAGCTGCTAAGCACCCAGGACAGGAATGGAAGGCTCTTCAGCTCGCGACCAGTACATTTCACCTGTGCCATTTCGAGGTTGATTCTCTGAACGGAATTGGCAGTTGATGGCAGATGAGCTGTATGCGCGATTGAGGTTACGTCATTGAGTTATGAGTCCGTCGTGCTCCACATACTGTTCTATTCTGGGATCGATCTGAAAATCGCGCAGGTGAAATGTACGCCCCGGGGATACGTTCTGCACAAATACGAATTCATTTCATGGCACGTTCGATGGTACGGTTTTTCCATACGATGTCGTTTTTGCCCGCTCGTCGACCCCCGTGAAATGATAGCTGCTGAGACAACGCGAGGCCCACGGAGACTGCAACGCCCAGCGTCAATTTGTTCTTCCTTAGATCGTGGGTGCTTAAAACTATTTAACATAACTTTCCGCTGACGAAGTTTGAACAACTGATGATTATTGCCATGCGAACAGGGGATAGGCATGTTAAAACAAATTTTGAACCCTTTGGAACCGGACCGTCGCGGCGCGAAAGTGAGTGATTTTAAGTCTGAAGTGTCATTCAAGTAACCGCCAAAAATTTTTTTAATGGGAGCAATGCAAATTCGATATGGGGACCCGAAGGACTGGCTGGACGTCATTAAGGGGGCGCGGGTCAGGCCCTCAAATACCAGTTAGAGGACCCGTTCAAACCGATTAAACCTCCCCCCCCCCCCCCCCCCGAGACTATGAGGGCATCTATGTCGCTTAGGCACCACCAGTACTGAACAGTCGACTCGGCGTTGGTCTGGGTCTGAGAGCCCATTTTCCAAGCAGGGACAAGGCCAGCGCCAGCGGTTTACATTAGTCGGTGCACTCCGAGTCAATGAGGGGCCCCTGTGTCGGCCAGGGGCCTACAGCGCCTAACCGGGAGTCCTGTGTTGACTAGGGGCCCGAGTCGGTCAGTGAAACTGTTCGAGGGTGCCCGACGAGGGACTGACGTGCCCTTCGAGACTGGCGATCAACGGCCCGATTGGAAGGCTGAAGGGCCGAGAGGGTCGAAAGGCTGATGGTCTCATTAAGGATCCCGGCCCGTATGGCCGTAACCTCAAATGCCCGTCAGAATGCCAATCTCACCAATTATGGACCCTGGTTCAACACGGACCTTCATTTCGGTCACAGATCACCACACCGAACATTCGACTCCGTGCCAGTTTGAGCCCTGGTGACCCATTTCCTTGGCAGGAACGGGACCGGGGCCCGTGATTTGCACTGGTCGGAGCCCCTACGACAATGAGGGGTCCTTTGACAGTCATGCCCCACCGTGCCAATAAGGGGGAAGGCGGCCTTTATCGAAAATAATGCCAAGTCTGCCAGGGGTGACTCGGGGCCCTTACCGGGCCCTACACCCCGTTTCAGGTAAGAGCCCGTTAAGTCGCGCAGTGGCCCCTGTGCCAGTCATTGTTACCATCTGCAGGTATCATATATCCTGTTGCATCAACGAGGACTCTTGCGCCGATCCTGGGAGCAATGCCCGGGTCAGAGGGCATCCAGCGTAAGAGAGAGCATCTGTCCATCATCTATCCATGATGGAGCCTTGTAAGGGCCTCCGACTGGACCAGGCGATCCTGCCTGTATGTCGCCAGAATGGCAGCTGGTGCACACCCCGCGCTCAGACGGAATGACCTTTCAACAACTGACCGGAATGATAGTGTGCACCCTCCTGTTCTGCTCGCGGGCCCATGGTGTTCAATAGAGGGAATCAAAAGAGACCAAAATGTTATCCAGTGTCCGCCCACGAACGCCCATCTTCTTGCGGAACCAACTTGCGAAAGAAATAACGTAAAAAGTGATGTGCCTGTGCGCTAGCAACCTAAGGAGCAGGGAACAATACGGTCGAATTTCAGTTTCCGTTGAAGCGAAAAGTGTAGGCCGCTGCCTATAACGCCAGGAGGCAGGGGCCGGGCGAGCGAAAACGACCATCGTGAAATAGCGCTTCCGGAGGCGTTCCAAAATCAGTTTGTATTGTTCAGATTAGACTGGGGCGCGTGCTTCAGTTTTATAATTTTGAGGTTGTTCTCTGAACATATAAGTAGCTACAGCGACAAAAATACACATCGTCCCGTCACTCCCATTTCTACCAAAATAGTCCAGCACTAGTTCCCGACGCTGCAACTGCTAATCCGGTTCTATCATCTATCGAAAGGTCACGCAGGCAAAACATCCGCCAGGGCCGCCTTTAAAGTGTACGAATTGGTGTTATACAGCGTCCCAATGTGTTTCTTTCAGATATTTCCTCGTTGTCGTGCGTGCTGGCGGCCGCCTAGAAAAAGCGGCGGCGCCGGCACCGTGCGGCTAGCGGAGACTGCACGGCCGAGCGTCGTCGTGTTGTTTCAGATACAGCTCTAAAACGTGCGCGCGCGCATGTTGGGAACTATGTGCTGCAGGTTTCTCACCAATCGATTTCGAATGAAGGTTGGACATTCCCAGACGAACTAGGCTTGACAATGTTAATACAAATTGCTTGCCCCATTTAGATCCACCGTCGACGTTCACGAGTTCCTCATTTCCGTACACCCTTTAGGAACTACGCATCTGTCCGATATCAAATACAACCCAGTTTTCTCTCATCTTCTTTTTAAGTGATGTAAGCACCACCACACCACGCTCATGGAGCAAGTATGGATCATAAAGCCACGTACGAAAAATCAACCACTAACCGGGTTTGCACCCAGACCTACCGCGTGATACCGTAGTACACTAACTTTTCAGCCACCGTCGAAGCGCCCCGCGCACCCTATAATTTGTAAACAAAAGAGCTGGTTCGGAGTGGATTGGTGGATTTCGTGTTTGTTTCAGGTTGTCTCTTGTCTGTAATGCATATAACCTACACCGAGCTGAGTTCTCGCGAGGAACTTGGCGTGCTTGCACTTTCTTTCCTCCAGGACTTATCATCTGCGTGAGCCTGGCGCGCACAGCCATCTGAAAGGTTTTTGGAGGGTGCATGAGCTCGATGCGTAACCACCATACGTGTTGGAGGGTGGTTACGCGCATACCGAAATACACGGAAAAAGATTCATCTCTCGATTCCAAATTCCAGGGGAAGCCACGTTGGGGTTTCACCCCTCCGTTGACGACATCCTGGAACTGTCCATTATGGTACGTATAAAAGACTACTTTTTCCCGTCGCTTGTACTGTTTATGCGGGGCATCCATGGCGCGCGTGTTGGCCTGCACACAACAGTGCCGGGTGCCGGTAGTGTAGTGGTTAACGCGTCTGCGATAGCCCCTGCACGTCTGGGAAACCAGAGGTACTTTTGTGCGTATGGGTACTAATACTTGAGCGCGTATCTTAACACCAAAGGTTTATTCGACAGCCACTGGAGCCGCGAGCGGCCCGACCGTCGCATGCGAGTGTCGCGGCGTGAGATGGAGCGGAGGTTTGCGCAGGTTATCTGTTAGCGCTGACGAAAGGCGTATGAAACATTGTGAAACAATTCGCCAAATGAAAGGTCTTTACGAGTTGGACTATTTCTGTCGGCATGAAGAAATAAGTTAAAAGGTAGGAAATGATTGTAGGTACAGCTGGCGGAGTTAACGTGACAAATTCCAATTGAAACCTGATACTGCATAGGGCACAGTGACATCTAGCGGATGCGGCGGTAGGCGCATTTTCCAGTGGCGCCGCCTACAACTTTCATGACGTCACCTACGGTGGTTGCGTCGCCTTCAGAGGTGCCGCCGCCTACAGGTGACGCCATCTGTAGTACGGGGTTCGATTCCCCGCGGTGCCTGCCCTACCTGCCAGGGTGCGAGGCAGGCGAAGCCATATAGCCTCAGCAGCTGAGTGCGTCGTAAAGCCCCGATGACATGACATGTCACAGGACGGCACCGATCGCAAACGACGCGCTCGAATGGCATACACATCTGACCTTGCCTGGAACGCGGTGTTTGTACATTCTTTCGCCTGCACAGTACAACAATCCATGGGAGTAATTGTTTCAGTGCTTAGATTTGTCATCTAAGGGAGTCCATAATATATGGCAGGGATACATGTACATGTATGTGTTCCTTACCTTGCGGCTGAAAATGCTTGCGGAGGGAAGAGCGTCTATTTACGTCTGTAATGTGGACCGGCTCACCTGCTGACGAAACTCTGCCACCAGGTCGGTAAATCTTCCCAATGACAGGTTTTGTGCTTCTCATGACGTCACGGGTAGAATTGTGAAAATCTGACTTCTTTTACTTTTCACATCACAAGGATTCATAAGCTCTTTATGATGATTACATTAAAATCCAAGCAGGCGCTCGTAATAACACGTGTCCTGTATCGTACTGACGACGCCACTGAGACGAATGAATGAACCATCAGGTGAAAACTTCCAGTGGGACACGTTTTTTCGGCTGTGTTTTCCCACTGCTCACGACGTTCCGGGAGACTGTTACGGTGTACGTGCATCTACCTACGTACTCGCCGTTTACATTCCCATAGTGATGCCTTTTGAAAAAAGTTAACAATGAGCTGCGTTTTACCTGCTGTTCGTGACGTCACGTGACACGAGTTATGGTCTTCGTTTCGTTTCACTAGGGAACCTGATAATGGCTAAAAACCACTTTTTCCAGCAAACTTCCATAAGAAACTGCTGCAAGGAGGTCCAAGTGATCCATGAACAAACCGCATTCAGGCATGTCCACACTGAGTGGCCAATGGGGCCGGAGAAAAGCATGAACTGACTCAACGTTTTCGGCTACTGGCATTATCTGTCTATAACAAACATTCCAAAATAGTGTCCATCGGTGCAACCACTGGCGGACGCTATTTTGACACGAATTAATCGGCAACAGTTTCTCCCAGATTTGAAACGCAGGTTTTGTGAGTGTCATGGCACCCCACCATTAGACACTTTTTGAGAATGTAGAGCATTAGCCTGAGGGCAATGGATGGGAAGAATCGATTTCAGTTTGACTATGGGCACCCTCACTTTCTGAGACGTTCCTCCGTCTACGCTTCGGGTGCCAACACCAGATCTTGTATAACATTTGCAGCCAAACTCTTCAATTTACTTTCCGGTCGTCTGCTATGAACCTCCCAATTTCAATGCGGGATATAGCTTTGCTGCATTTGGAAACGGCTGCAGGGTGTTTAAAATCATTCCTGAACAAAATGCCTTTTACGTGAGTCCATTTCGAGTCAATGATGTGGCCGTTGATGGGCCTAATCGTACTTTTTACCTTTCGGCCGTCAGCGCTATCCACCCATTTCAAACGTGCCAGTATAGTTTCAATCGATGCAACCATTAGCAGCGCCATTTTAAGAATGTGCAGATATTTTCCCTCGTATCGTGGAGAAAATGACCTAAGCATACCTGAACAAAATGTCATTCGAGTAAGCCAATCCCGAATTACCAATAGGGTCGTTCATAGGCATAAGCGAACTCTTTACATTTCGGCCGCCAGCATCATCCGATCATTTCAAACATGTCAGTACATTTTCCATCGGTGCAGTCATCAGCGGATACCTTTCTAAAAGTGTTTATAAGCAATCAAAATGTGCAACTCTCGGCAGATTACTACTGCACACCACCTTGGACTATGTGGCACATACATACAGCGTACATTGAGGCCGACACAGTAACCTTATCGCCTGTGAGCACGAACAATTGTCAGTTTGCAGCTATAGGCATATACCTCCCATCAACCGTGTTTATCTGACAAATGAAGGACAATGGTTGTACATGACGAAGCAGAGGAACTAAGGTATCCTATGAAATGTGCCTATTGCTCCTATGTCGAGGAAGACGCGAGTGCAATGGCATCCCCACTTTCTGAGAATGTAGAGCATTAAACTTATGTAATTTGATAGGAAGATTCGCCAACAATATGACTAGGGGCACTCTTCCTTTCTGAAACGTTCTTCCGTGTATGTTGCGGGTGCCAGCGGCAGACCTTTCATCACTTTTGCAGCCAAACTCTTCAGTCTACCTTACGGCCGCCTGCTTTGAAATCTCCAACTGCACTGCATGACATAGCTTTGCTGCATTTAGAAACTACTGCAAGGCGCTCCAAATGATCCCTGAACGTAATGCAACTAGCGTGACCTGGGCTGTCGAATCGATTTTAAAAATAGGGACATGGCTGGGGCCTGCGACTTACATTGACTGCGGTCCCTTGACTCAACTAACGGCCTACTGTGTCGGCCAGGAACTCGCCGTGACGTACAGCGAAACAACGTTTCATGGTATATGCATAAAGCCGTATACACACATTGCTGTGGGCTTGCGTGCGGTTAGGTGTTGCACCGGCCCAAATGCACGCTGTCGTTTTGTGTGTTATAAGCCGTGGCACTCCCCGGCAATAATCGGCCGAGGCTAGCATAATGTTATTGCCCTGACCACGATGCTCGAATTTCACATCACCACATTTCTCATGGTATCTACATATAGCCGCACACACAGCGTGTTTCAGTCTCGCATACGGTTACGTATTGCGTCAGCTTTAACGCATGTTGTTGCGATGTGCCCAGTAGCCCGTGGTGCTCCCCGGGGACAACCTGCTAGTCGTTGAACATTGCAATTGCCCTATTAAACAAATTTGTTCCCGGTAATGACTGCGCGGACAGAACTAAACTGCAGCGTTTGATATGGACAGACCATGCTGGCGGCCAAAACGTAAAGAGCTGTGTGTTAAGCCTATCACCGGTTCTATTGGTGGCTCTCGGTCTATTGCGTGGTTGTTGTATGTTCCGCTTTTCCGCGTGTTATATATGACCGTTGGACTTGATTTTTCGGGTACACATACCTTTCATGGTATATACATTTTGCCGCATGTACACCGTGTTTCACGTTCGAAGGCGTGTGGGTATTGCGTAGGCCTTAACGCACGCTCTGGCTATGTGCCCTAGGGGCCGTGGTACTGCCCGTGAAAAACTAACCGGGACCAGAATATTTCAGATACCGTTTAAACAGCTTTAGAATGATGTCTACTAGTCGTTGCACTGATGGAAACTATACTGACACGATTGAAACGGGCAAATGATACTGGCGGCCCAAATGTAAGGAGTTCGCTTTACGCCTATCATCGGCCCTATTGATATATCCGAGTGGGTACACCCGAATGACATCTTGTTCAGGAAGGATGGGTCCACTATCTCCATGATGATAGCGAAAAACTGTATGCATAGTTAGTACAAAGTGCATAGAAATGGTGTTGCTAGTGATATCGTCGATATAAACTATACTGGCACGCTTGTAATGGACAGACAATGGTAGCGGCCGAAACGTAAAGAGTCCGCGTATTGGTAACATCGATTGGGCTGATTTCAATGCAAGTTCAGTCATGAATCATTTGGACTTTCATTACCTTCTAAATGTAGCAAAGTAAGGTCGTGGAGTCAAATTGGACATTTCATGGCAGGCGGTCGTAATGGAAATGAGTATTGGCTCGAAGTGGTGAGTTGGCGACCGGCGTTACCAGCCGGAAGTGGACTTTCTTACTCATTTTCCTATCCTGACGTAGCTTTCTCTCTGTTCTGTATTGTGCGACAAACGCGTTTTATGGTACATATACATCACCGCATACAAGCCTTGCATCAGGCTCGCAGGCGGTTAGGTATTGCGTTGGCCTTTACGCACGCTGTGGCTTTGCGCCCAGTAGGACATGGTGGGCCCCCAGGAATGATCTCTCGAAGATACAATGCTTTCAGGGTCCTGACCACGATACATCAACGTTCAGATAAACACACGTTCTATGGTGCATTGTATAGCGAAAACAAGCGAGTTTCGGCTGGCAGGCTGTTAGGTCTGACGTCGGACAACCGGGCACATGGCACGCTGCTCCTATTTGCCCAGTTAGCACCGCTGGCCCCCGGGAATAACCCGCTCACAAGAATGTATTAATTGTCGTTTAGACAGTTTTGAAAAAGTGTCGGCTATTGATTTCACTGATGGAAACTGAACTGACACGCTTGAAATCAGCAGATAATGCTGACGGCCGAATCGTTAAGTCCGCTCATAGCTATCACCGGCCCTATTGTTAACTCTGCTTCTCTTGTGTGCTCGTTGGGATGTGTGCTTCGTTTCAACATGTCATATGTGACCGTTGGACTTTATCTTTCAGGTAAAAACGCATTTCATGGTGAATACATTTAGCCGCATACACACCGTGTTTTACGCTCGATGGCTCGTGTGGGTATTGCGTAGGCCTTAACCCACGCTCTGGTTATGTGCTCTAGAGGCCGTGGTACTGCCCATAAAAAGTTAACCAGGGCTAGAATATTTCAGATGTCATTTAAACACCTTTCGAATAATGTTCACTAGTCGTTGCACCGATGGAAACTATACTGACTCGTTTGAAATGGGTAGATAGTTCTGGCGGCCGAAACGTAAAGAGTCCGCTCATGGCTATCACCGCCCCCATTGGTAACTCGGAGTGGTCTTAGCTCGATGGCATTGTGTCCATGAATCATTTGGAGCACCTTGCAGTAGTTTATAAATGTAGAAAAGCTATGTCATGCAGTGAAATCCGAGATTTTACAGGACACGGCCGCAAGGTGAATCGAAGAGCTTGGCTGGAAAGGCAATAGATGGACTGGCGCTGCCTGCCGAGACCTTGGCAGAGGGACGGCTCAGAGAGAGGTGTCGCCCATACTCATTCTGCGTCGAATTTTTCCATTGGCTTCCATAGGGTAAATCTCAACAATCCTGCAAGGGGGGGGGGGGGAGCGGGGTGTCATGAGACGTAGAATTCCCACGTTTCTACGCTGGCAGCCCAAAAGGCACAACGTGATTGATTTCTCCGTCCCAACTGTGATGGCTTCTCTTTCATGGCAAGCATCACTATTGCATCGTGTTTTTCAAACAAACACACGTTTCATGATATTCGCATATAGCTGCATGCGAACCTTGTGTCATGCTCACAGGCGGTTAGGTATTGCGTCGGCCTGAACGTACGCTGTGGGTTTGTACCTAATAACCAGTGTTGGTCTGCGGTAGTAATCTGCCGAGCGATGCATATTGCATTTGTTTTCTAAGCATTTTTAAAATGATTTCAACATCATTCAAGATTTCAGCATCATTAAGCTCTGTGAATTAATTTCTCATGTTTATAAATACGGCCACCCATTAAATAAAGAAGTGTACATGGACGTTAGTGTACCCATTAGTGTAGTAGCAGAGTGTAGTGATATATTTATATATATATATATATATATATATATATATATATGTGTGTGTGTGTGTGTGCGTGTGTGTGTGTGTGTGTGTGTGTGTGTGTGTGTGTGTGTGTGTGTGTGTGTGTGTGTGTGTGTGTGTGTGTGTGTGTGTGTGTGTGTGTGTGTGTGTGTGTGTGTGTGTGTGTGTGTGTGTGTGTGTGTGTGTGTGTGTGTGTGTGTGTGTGTGTGTGTGTGTGTGTGTGTGTGTGTGTGTGTGTGTGTGTGTGTGTGTATACCTAGGCAAAGTGTTGTTTTTGATGACAGACAGACGAATCTCGCATAACTTGCACGCTTGCTTCGCAGTGCGTTGGTGCGATACGGGTTGGAGTTTTGCAGGTGTTCAGTGGCAATGGTGTTCTTATGTTGCTCTGGACCTAACACGGACCATACGCCTTTGTATGCCCCATCACGCATCACGCTAATGATCTTCGCAATGTTGCCAATTGACTTACCTCATCTCTGCTGCCGTTGTGTTGGAAGTCAAAGGTGCTGAAAAGTAAAACACTTCCTAATGACAGTCCAACCGTCAACATGAGCTATCAATACCATAAAAGCGTATTAACAGTACACAACGAGCAATACCACATGCTTGGCGATTCATCAGACCCCAGCCGTACAGCCATTCTCGTCATTCCGATGCTCGGTTGTGCATAGGCTATTAGACACATGATGGGCCATCTGAACTCGAAATTTCCTACCAAAAATCAAATCAATGTTAAGAACTTTATTCGAGGCCGGTTAACAATCCACGCTTCACCGCCTCAATGAGTAACTAGTCATTTTTTGTCATTCGTCATTTGCCTCCTTGCGTGAGCCCCTGTAAGCAAGTTTTTTCCGTGTGGATCTGATTGCGTACCATTTGGGTCTATGGCTGAAATCCTATCCTATCCTAAAATCCTATCCTAATCCTAATCCTATCATAATCCTAAATCCTATCCTAATCCTATCCTAGGCTATCCCCTTCACATGTTCCACAGTGTTATTTCTACGTCTTATACAACTGGTGCCTCTTTAGCACGAGACATGCGTGCACTGGCCTATGGTGTCTCTGCCCTTTCCCCATCCAGTCTCTAAACGAGGACAGTGGAGATAGAGAGATAGAGTTCGGTTGATATTTCGGCAACATACCTCCATCGAAACAGTACCAGAAGTTTGCTACTGTTCCTGTTTTTTAATTGCTATTGCTATTGCTATTTGAAGATCGCTTCCGCCATTGTTTAGATAAAGCATGTTGCCGAAATATGAGCCGAATTACATCTCCATTATCCTGGTTTTTCTCTGAGGAATAAGGCAGAAGTGTGTGTCTACTGTCTTATCTGTGTGAATAATGTTCCTCGCTAATGCACTGAACAGATTCGTAATTTTGAATTATATTGAAAGATGATGAAATTATTTTAAAAATGCTTAGAGAACAAATGCAATATGCATCGCTCGGCAGATTACTACCGCAGACCAACACTGGTTATTAGGTACAAATCCACAGCGTACGTTCAGGCAGACGCAATACCTAACCGCCTGTGAGCATGACACAAGGTTCGCATGCAGCTCTATGTGGATGTCATGAGACGTGTGTTTGTTTGAAAAATCTAGTGTAATAGTCACGCATGCCATGAAAGAGAAGCCATCACAGTTGGGACGGAGAAATCAATCACGTTGTGCCTTTTGGGCTGCCAGCGTAGAAACGTGGGAATTCTACGTCTCATGACACCCCGCTCCCCCCCCCCCTTGCAGGATTGTTGAGATTTACCCTATGGAAGCCAATGGAAAAATTAGACGCAAAATGAGTATGGGCGACACCTCTTCCTGAGCCGTCCCTCTGCCAAGGTCTCGGCAGGCAGCGCCAGTCCATCTATTGCCTTTCCAGCCAAGTTCTTCGATTCACCTTGCGGCCGTGTCCTGTAAAATCTCGGATTTCACTGCATGACATAGCTTTTCTACATTTATAAACTACTGCAAGGTGTTCCAAATGATTCCTGGACACGACGTCATTGAGCTAAGTGCACTACGAGTAACCAATAGGGGCGGTGATAGCCATGAGCGGACTCTTTACGTTTCGGCCGCCAGCACTACCTACCCGTTTCAAACGTGTCAGTATAGTTTCCATCGGTGCAACGACTAGTGGACTTTATTCGAAAGCTGTTAAAATGGCAACTGAAATATTCTAGCCCCGGTTAGCTTTTCACGGGCAGTACCACGGCCCCTAGGGCACATAACCAGACCGTGCGCTAAGGCCGACGCAATACCCACACGAGCCATCGAGCGTAAAACACGGTGTGTATGCGGCTAAATGTATTCACCATGAAATGCATGTTTACCTGAAAGATAAAGTCCAACGGTCACATATGACATGTTGAAGCGAAGCACACATCCCAACAAACACACAAGAGAAGCAGAGTTAACAATAGGGCCGGTGATAGCTATGAGCGGACTTAACGATTCGGCCGTCAGCATTATCTGCTGATTTCAAGCGTGTCAGTTCAGTTTCCATCAGTGAAATCAATAGCCGACACTTTTTCAAAACTATCTAAACGACAATTAATACATTCTTGTGAGCGGGTTATTACCGGGGGCCAGCGGTGCTAACTGGGCAAATAGGAGCAGCGTGCCATGTGCCCGGTTGTCCGACGTCAGACCAAACAGCCTGCCAGCCGAAACTCGCTTGTTTTCGCTATACAATGCACCATAGAACGTGTGTTTATCTTAACGTTGATGTATCGTGGTCAGGACCCTGAAAGCATTGTATCTTCGAGAGATCATTCCTGGGGGCCCACCATGTCCTATTGGGCGCAAAGCCACAGCGTGCGTAAAGGCCAACGCAATACCTAACCGCCTGCGAGCCTGATGCAAGGCTTGTATGCGGTGATGTATATGTACCATAAAACGCGTTTGTCGCACAATACAAAACGGAGAGAAAGCTACGTCAGGATAGGAAAATGAGTAAGAAAGTCCACTTCCGGCTGGTAGCGCCGGTCGCCAACTCAACACTTCGAGCCAATACGACCGCCTGCCATGAAATGACCAATTTGGCTCCATAACCTAACTTTGCTACATTTAGAAGATAATGGAGGTCCAAATGATTTATGACTAAACTTGCACTGAAATCAGCTCAGTCGATGTTGCCAATAGTCGCCGTTGATAGGCATCTGCGGAGTCACTACGTTTCGGCCGCTATCATTGTCTGTCCATTTCAAACGTGGGAGTATAGTTTAAATCGATTATATCATTAACGACACCATATTGGAACCATCCATGCAGTTTTACTATCATCATGGAGACAGTGGACCCATCCTTTCTGAACAAAATGCGATTCGGGTGTGTCCACTCGGAGTTATCAATAGGGCCGATGATAGGCGTAAAGCGAACTCCTTACATTTGGGCCGCCAGTATCATTTGTCCATTTCAAACGTATTAATATAGTTTCCATCAGTGCAACGACTAGTAGACATCACTCTAAAGCTGTTTAAACGGCACCTGAAATATTCTAGCCCCAGTTAGTTTTTCACGGGCAGCACCACGGCCTCTAGGCCACATAGCCAGAGCGTGCGTTAAGGCCTACGCAATACCCACACGCCTTCGAACGTGAAACACGGTGTACATGCGGCAAAATGTATATACCATGAAAGGTATGTTCACCTGAAAAATCAAGTCCAACGGTCATATATCCCAGGCAGAAAAGCGGTACACATCCCAACAACCACACAATAGAGCGAGAGTTACCAATGGGGCCGGTGGGAGGCTTAAAACACAGCTCTTTGCGTTTCGGCCGCCAGCATGGTCTGTTTATATCAAACGCTGCAGTTTAGTTTTTATCGGTGCGATCATAACCGGAAAGCATTTTTGTTTTATAGGGCAATTTAAATATTCCATCATTTGCATGTCGTGCCCCGGGAGCACCGCGACCTACTGGGCACATCGCAACGGTGTGCGTTGAAGCCGACGCAATATGGAGCCGCATGCGAGACTGAAACAATGCGTGTCTGTGGCTGTATACATATACCATGAAACGGTGTTTCACTATACGTCACGGTGAGTCCCTGGCCGACACAGTAGGCCGCTAGTTGGCTCATGGGGCCCCAATCAATGTAAATCGCATGCCCCAGCCATGTCCTTTTTTTAAAACGGATCCGACAGCCCAGGTTACGCTATTGACATTGTGTCCAGGAATCGTTTGGAGCACCTTGCAATAGTCTCCAAATGCAGCAAAGCTATGTCGTGCTGTACAAATGGAGATTCCAAAGCAGGCGGCTGTAAGGTATGCTGAAGAGTTTGGCTGCAAAAGTGATTTGAGGTGTTCCGCTGGCACCCGCAACAGACACGGAAGAACGTTTCGGAAATGGAGGGTGCCCCTAGTCAAATTGTTGGCAATTCTTTCCATCAAATTCAGTAAGTTTAATGCTCTACATTCTCAGAACGTGGGAATGCCGTTGCACTCGAATCTTCTTCGGCATAGGAGCCATAGGCACATTTCCATAGAATAGCTTAATTCCTCTGCTTCGCCATGTGCAACCATTGCCCTCCATTTGTCGGATAAGCACGCTTGATGGGAGGTATATGCCTATAGCTGCAAAATGACACTTGTTCATGCTCGCAGACGATTAGGTACTGCGTTGGCCTCAATGTTCGCTGTATGAGCTTAGTAGGCCGTGTTGGTGTGCGGATCTGATCATGCTGATGCTGGTGGCCGAAACGCAAAGAGTCCGCGTATGCCCATGAACGACTCTATTGGTAATTCTGGATTGGCTTACTGGAATGACATCTTGTTCAAACTAACAATACCACCATAGACCACTATACCGGCAAATTTGAAATGGGTGGGTAAGGATGACGGCCGAAAGATAACAGGTATGATTACGCCCATCAACAGTCATATTAGGTCGAAGTGGACTCACCTAAAAGGCATTTTGTTCCGGAATGATTTTAAACACCCTGCAATCGTTTCCAAACGCAGCGAAGCAACGCCACTCATTACAATTGGAGAGTTCATGGCAGACGGCCGAAAGGTAAATTGAAGAGCTGGGCTACAAATGTAATACAAGGTCTGGCGTTGGCACCCGAAACATTGGCGGAGGAACGCTTTAGAGAGTAAGAGTGCTCATAGTCATACTGTAGTCGATTCTTCTCATCCATTGCCATAACGCTAATGCTCTGCAATCTCAGGAAGTGTCTAATGGTTTGGTGCCATGACACTCACGGAACCCGCGTTTCAACTCCAGGAGAAACCATTGCCATGAAAATCGTGTCAAAATGGCGTCCGTCAGTGGTTGCACCGATGGACACTATTTTGGAATGTTTGTTAGAGACAGATAATGTCAGTAGCCGAAAACGCGGTCAGTTCATGCCTTTCTCCGGCCTCATTGGCAACTCAAGGTGGACATGCCTGAATGCGGCTTGTTCATGGATCGCTTGGACCTTCTTGCGGTAGTTTCTTAAGGAGGCCTCCTGGGAAAGGTGGGTTTCCCCCATTATCAGGTTTCCTAGTGATACGAAACGAAGACCATAACTCGTATCACGTGACGTCATGAGCAGCAGGTAAAACGCAGCTCTTTTTTTTACTTGTTTTCAAATGACATCACCATAAGAATGTCAACGACGAGTACGTAGGTAGATGTACGTACATCGTAACAGTCTCCAGGAACGTCGTGAGCAGCGGGAAAACACAGCCGAAAAATGTGCCCACTGGAAGTTTTCAACTGATGATTCATTCACTCGTCCCAGCGATGTCGTCAGTAGGATAAAGGACACATGTTATTACGAACACCTGCTTGGATTTTAATGTTGTCATCATAAAGAGCTTGTAAATCCTTGTGATGTCGTGAGAAGTAAAAGAAGTCAGACTTTCACATTTCTACTAGTGACGTCATGAGAAGCACAAAACTTGTCATTGGGATGATTTACCCAGCCTGGGAGCGGCGTGTCGTCAGCTGATTAGCCGGTCCTCATTACAGACCTAAGCCGACGCTCTTCCCCCCGCAAAACATTGTTGGCCGAAAGGCAAAGAACACTGTACATGCAAACGTTTTTGGAACATACCGGCCCATTGCAAAAATTTGCAGTGTAAAACTATATCTCATCTTTCAGGGAACTGGTGGAGAGATAAGACTTAGTTCCATGTTGTGGTGGCTCAGTGATATTGTGAGGCTCCACCCAATGTAGCGGGATCTTCAACATTGGGGATCATTCCCCAAAGGGATGCGAAGTCCCACCTGTGATTTCATGTATATTTAAGTTGGTAATTTTTTTACTTTGGTACCTGTACGGCCGACGGAGGGAAGAGCTACGCTGGCTGCAGGGTTTCGGGCACTGTTGTGCGGGGGAAATGCTGTGAGGCATCAGCTGACATTGTGACGTCACTGAAAATGGTTTTGCATCGATCGGGATCGGGTTCTTTTGGGCCGACTGAAGGCCACAAGGCTGTTGCTAGTGATATGTCATTGGTATTCGGCTGGGTATGTGGCGTCACTGGTCGTGAGTTTTTAAGGCTTTTTTGGGTCCACTGAATGCCGTAAGGCATCCGCTGGCGATGTGTCGTCGCTGGTATTCGATTAAACATCAGGCGCGACCGGCCTCGTTCCATCGTTACTTTTCGTACCTGTCTGTTGCAAGCATCTGCGTGCCGCATAAAGGTTTGACCGCATCGCCTCAATGTGTGACGTCACTAATCATCACTTCATACGAGTGCACCTAGGCCCCACGGCCACGTTGTGTTATGGTCCGCGAAGTATCACCGCATAGCGTGACGTCACTGGTATTAGTATACTGGGCGCAACAGGCCACGCTTCATTTTTACCTTTGTACCCGTCTGCTGCAAGCATTGGCGTGCTGGATGAAAGCTGCCGAACCACCTGAGTGTGTGACGTCACTGGCCATGTGCTTCACCGGTGCTTTTGGGCCAACTGAAGCTCACAAGGTGTCAGTTGACGACGTCACTGCTATACGACTGATTGTAAGACGTCAGTGGTCGTGGGTTTTCACGGGCCGTTTAGGACCGACGAAATGCCGTAAGGTATCAGCTGACGATATGACGTCACTGGTATTGGGCCGAACATCAGGCAACGGCCATGCTCCATCTGTACCTTTCGTACATGTCTACTGCAAGTATTGGCGGCTTTTTTGCGGCCAACTGGAAACCATAAAGCATCAGCTACCGATGTGACGTCACTGGCATTCGATTGTGCGTGATGTCACTGGTCACAAAGTTTTACGGCCTCTTTTGGGCCGACGAAGGGTCATACGGCATTACCTGACGACATGGCGTCACTGGTATTCGAATAAACTTCAGGCGCGACAGGCCATGTTCCACCTTTGCTTTTCGTACCTGTCCATTGCAAGCATTGCCGTGCTGAAGGAAGGCTCTGCCGAATTACCTGAGTGTGCAACGTCACTGACCATTAATTTGTATGCTCTTTTGAACCCACTGTAGGCCACAAAACACCAGCTGACGATATGTCACTAGGTTTCGACTAAGCATCAAGCGCAACAGGCCATGCTCTATCTTTACTTTTCGTACCTGTGTGCTGCAAGCATTGGAGTGCTTCGCCAAGACGATGCTGAATCATCTCGGTGTGTGACGTCACTGGTCATGAGTTTACACTGGTTCACTTGGGCCGCCCAAGACCACAAAGCATTATATCCCGTGGAGTATCACGGGAAGATATCACATCACCGGTATTTGGCTTAACATCAAGCGCAACAGGTCATGTTACACTTTTACCTTTGGTACCTGTCTTTTGGAAGTATTGGCGTGCTGAACGAAGGCTCTGTCGAATCTCCTGAGTGTGCAACGTCACTGGTCAAGAGGTTTTTACGGGACCTTTTGTACCCCCCATACGGTATAATGCATCAGTTAACGATATGACGTCACTGGCGTTCGACTTAACATCGGGCGCAACAGGTCATGCTCCATCTTTGCCCTTCTTACCTGTAAAAGTATTCGCGAGCTGAATGATGGCTCTGTCGAATCACCTGAGTGTACGACGTCTTGGGTTTTTACAGGTTATGTTTGGCTGAGTGAGAGCCATAAAGCATCAGCTAACGATATGTCGTCACTGGTAGTTCACGGAGTGTGTGACGTCACTGGCCATGGGTTTTTACGGGCCTTTTTGGACCGACTTTATGCCATTAGGCATCAGATAACAATATGACGTCAATGGTGTTCGACTTAACATCAGATGTTATAAGCCACGTTTCGTTTGTACATTTCGCACCTATCTACTGCAAGAATTCGCGCGACACATAGAGGCTCTGCCGAATTACCTGAGCGTGTGGTGAAACTAATTATGAGTTAACGCGGGCCTACTCGGGCTGAATTAAGGACACAAAACATCAGCTGACGATATGACATCACTGGTATTCCACTAAACCCCAGGCGCGACAGGCCATGTTCTATCTTTACCTTTCGTACCTGTGTATTGCCAGCATTGGCGTGCTGAAGTAGGCTCTGGAATCTCCTGGGTGTGTAACTTCACCGGTCATGAGTTTTTTTTCTGGCTCTTTGGAACACCCAATAGGGTATAAGACATCAGCTGACGATATGGCGTCACTGGCATTTGACTTAACCTCAGGCGCGACAGGCCATGTTCCATCTTCACCTTTCGTACTTGGTTACTGCAAGCATTCGCGTGCTATATGAAGGCTTTGCCGATTCACCTGAGTATGTGACGTCACTGATTATGAGTTAGTAGGTCACTTGGCCACCCTGGGCTACAAGGCATAATATCCCGGAAGCATCACCGGATAATATGACGTCACCGGCATGATACCAAATATGCGTCGCAACAGGCCATAATCTTTATCTTTCGTACCTGTCTACTGCAGCATTCGCGTGCTATATCAAGGCGATGCCGAATCATCTCAGTGTGTGATGTCACCGGTCATGAGTTTGTACGGATTCTCTTAGGCCGCCCAATGCCACAAAACATTATATCCCGTGAAGCATCACGGGATGATATGACGTCACTGGTATATAACTTCACATCAAGCGCAACAGGCCATGTTCCATCTTTACCTTTCGTACATGTCTATTACAAGCATTGGCGTGCTGAATGAAGGCTCGGTCGAGTCTCCTGAGTGTGTAACGTCACTGGTCAAGAGTTTTTACGGGCTCATTTCAAGCCCCTATACGGCATAATGCATCAGCTGACGATATGACGTCACTGGTGTTCGACTTAACATCAGGCGCAACAGGCCATGTTCTATCTTTACCTTTCGTACCTGTCTATTACAAGCATTGACGTGCTGAATGAAGGCTCTGCCGAGTCTCCTGAGTGTTGGTGAATACTCAGGTGAATCGGCAAAGCCTTCATATAGCACGTGAATGCTTGCAGTAGCCAGGTACGAAAAGTAAAGATGGAGCATGGCCTGTTGCGCATGAGGTTATGTCAAATACCAGTGACGTCATATCGTCAGCTGATGTCTTTAACCCTATGGGAGGTTCGAAACAGCCCGTAAAAACTCATGACCAGTGACGTTACACACCCAAGAGACTTCACATTGTCTTCCTTCAGCACGCCAATGCTTACCACATACAGGTACGAAAGGCAAAGACGAACATGGCCTGCCGCGCCTGATGTTTAGTTGAATACCAATGACGTCACATCGTCAGATGATGCTTGATGTCCTTCAATCAGCCCGAGTAACCCGTGTAAACTCATGACCAGTTGCATCACGCGCTCAGGTGATTGGCCAGAGCCTTTATGCGGCGCGCGAATACTTGCAATAGATAGGTGCGAAAGGTAAAGATGAAACATGACTTATTGCACCTGATGCTTAATTGAATACCAGTGACGTCATATCGCTATCTGATGCCTATTGACCTTAGGTCGGCCCAAAAAGGCCCGTAAAAATTCATGACCAGTGACGTCACACATTCAGTGGATTACCAGTGACGACATACCGTTAGCTGGTGCTTTTTGGCTTTCTCTTAGCCAAAAATGGCTTGTAAAAACTCATGACCACACACTCAGGTGATTCGGCATAGTCATCATTCAGCTCACCAATTGTTTAACAGGCGCGAAAGGCAACGATGGAACATGACCTGTTGCGCCTAATGTTAAGTCGAACACCAGTGACGTCAAATCGTCAGCTGATGCATTATACCATATAGCGGGTTGAAAAAGCCCATAACAACTCTTAGCCAGTGACGTTACACACTCAGGAGATCCGACAGAGTCTTCATTCAGCACGCCAATGCTTGTAAAAGACAGGTACGAAAGGTAAAGATGTTACATGGAACGTTGCGCTTGATGTTGAGTGGAATACCAGTGACGTCATATAATCCCACCATGCTTCACGGGATATGATGTTTTGTCACATTTGGCGGCCCACGTGCAACTGTATAAACTCATGACCGGTGACGTCACACACTCAGATGGTTGAGCATCGCCTTGATATAGCACGCAAATGCTTGCAGTAGACAGGTACGAAGGGTAAAGATAGAACATGGCCTGTTACGCATGATGTCTAGTGGAAAAACAGTGACGTCATATGGTCAGCTGATGTGGTATGGCCTATAGTGGGTTCAAAACAGTCTATAAAAATTCATGGCCAGTGACGTTACACACTGAGGTAATTCGGCAGAGCCTTCCTTCAGCATGCCAATCCTTGCAGTGGACAGGTACCAAAGGTAAAGGTGGAGAATGGCTTGTCGCGCCTGAAGTTTATTCGAACACCAGTGACGTCACATCGTCAGTTAATGCCATATGACCTTTCATGGGCCAAAAAGAGGCCGTCCAATCTCATGACCAGTGACGTCACATACAGTCGAATGCCAGTGACCTCACATCGTTAGCTTATGCTTTATGGCCTTCAGTTGGCCCCCAAAATCCATAAAAACTCATGACCAGTGACGCCACACATACATAGGTCATTCGGCAGAGCCTCCCTTCAACACGCCAATACTTGCAGCAGACAGGCACGAAAGGTATAGATGAAGCGTGGCCTGCTGCCTGATGTTCAGCCAAATATCCGTGACGTCATATCGTCAGCTGATGCCCTACGGGATTCGGCCGGTCCAAAGGAGCCCGTGAAAACCCACGACCATTAACGTCACACAGTCAGTCGTATAGCAAAGACGTCATTAGCTGATACCGTGTGGTCTTCAATGGGCCCAAAAACACCGGTGAAACTCATGACCGGTGACGTCACACACTCAGGCGATTTGGTAGCTTTCATTCAGCACGCCAATGCTTGCAGTAGACAGGTGCGAAGGTAAAAATGAAGCATAGCCTGCTGCGACCAATATTTAGTCGAATATCAGTGACGTCACGCTATCCGATGATACTTCACGAAACATGATACACCGTGGCCGTGGGGCCTAAGTGCACTCGTATCAAGTGATAATTAGTGACATTACACTTTCAGGTGATTCGGTCAAACGTATATTGGGCACTAATATGCTTGCAACAGACAGCTACGAAAGGTAAAGATGGAATGAGGCCTGTTGCGCCTGATGTTTAATCGAATACCGTGACGGCATATCGTCAGGTGATGCCCTACGGCATTCATTTGACCCAAAAGAGCCCTAAAACCTCACGACAGTGACGTCACATACCCAGTCGAATACCAGTGACATCATATCGCCAGCAAATGCCTTATGGCCCTCAGTCGGCCCAAAAGAACCCCGATCGATGCAAAACCACTCAGTGACGTCACAATGTCAGCTGACGCCTCAGCATTTCCCCAGTACGACAGTACACGAACCCTGCAGTAAGCGTAGCTCTTCCCTCCGCCGGCCGTACAGGTACCAAAGTAAAAAAGGCTTTTAAGTTAATGGTATGGTTTATCTGATTTTTTTTTCTCATTTGTTGAAGCAGCCTGAAATAACATCTTATTTTGGATGAGTGGAGCTAATGATGTAATGAATTATAGCTTTGGTCATTTGGCTGTCAGAGTTGGGTAATGGCCTTAGTAAATTTAGTTTGTCATTAAAAGTAGCATTTCTAAACTGCTACTTTTTATAACTGTCACAAACTCTTTGTTCTATTGTTTCTCATATGCCAGGAAGAATTCAACAAAGCAGTATTTGTTTTTTGTTGTTGCCCCATCAAATATTAAAATATTCCACCAAGGGTATTGGGTAAGGAGAAAGAAAATAAGGTAAAGTTATTATATGTTCTATTTCATCGACCTGTTTTTTACAGTTAAGTGTGATCTACAAGCCCTCAAATTTTGCCCTTATTTGTGCATCTATGAGCTATGTAGTACATAGCATAGGCTGTGCATAGCCTATGTACAGGCATATATTAACTGGGGAGGTGATAACAGCTCTATATTGCCATTTCAGAAAGCAACCAACAACTTGCATCAGAGAATGCTTAAATGTTCACAGTGATGTGTTTAATGGAAATGCAAACAAATCAGAGATGATTATTAGGAGTCCAATGTTATCAGATGCCTACCACAATAAAAACAAAGCAGCTTTTATACCTGGCAATGACCATTAGCTATAAAAAGGCCACAATCTGAGGGCAGTCCTATGGCATCACAGATCCTAGGCCCTGGGTGGTAGGCTGCTAGTGTGAATGTAGTCAGTGGGTCTGTACTGCTGAGGCATTGAGAGCAGTGCAGTGGTCAGGATCTGTCTTCTGTGCCATTTGCTAGGTATAACCACAGGTTTCATTCCAGCCCAATCTGAGTGTATTTTCTAGATTGGAACAGAGCTGTTGTAACTTAAGTTTTTCTTGTTCACTCTGATATTGTTATTCATGTTATAATCATTTTGAAATGAGGTGCAATGGAATGACAGCAGTAGTGGTCTGCAGTGGCATGTCCTTTACTTTGTTGGTGAGATCAGTAATTATGTTACATACTGCCCTGATCCACAGATTTTCTACAAGCCACAGAAGTGATAGTGCACTTGCGCCAGTAAATTTGTAAGGGCGTCAATCGTTGAACACCAACGCGGAACATTACAGCGGGATTGGAGTGCTTCTGCCCAGAACTGGGCATGGTAAAAGAACCCAGAGGGCACTTGGACCGGCATTGCGCCTATGATCGGGTCCCTGACTGTTGTCCTGTACGTGGTCTCTGGCTGCATTCAGCGCATCATGGGGCAGGCTCTGACCAAGATCAAGCCGCAGTGGTGGCCTTCGGACGGCCAGCCCAAGCCGGCTTCCGACGGGCTAGACGAGTGCGGCGGCAAGATCTTCACCCTGGCCAAATCCGTGCACCACATAGCGCCGTTGGAAAACGAGGAAATTGTGATCAAGGAGAGTGTGGTGACCAGGGCCGTTCCTGTCGCCGCCGCGGTGGGACACAGGGCGGCAGCCTACCCGTCCAACGGCGCCGCTCCTCGTGCGGGCGGTAAGAGACCCCGGGATGAGCCGTCATCATCAGACCAGCATGAGGATACTTCAGAACCGCTGGCGGCGCAGGCTGCCGGGCCCCAGCCGAAGCGGAGACCGGTGCACGGGTTTGAGACCCTGATCAAAAGCAAGGATGTCTACCCTTTCCTGGACGACGATGAGACAGTGGACTACCTGAGGACTTCGAAGGTCCTATTTGTGATGAAGGGACTGCCGGGCAGCGGGAAGTCGCATCTGGCCAAGCGGATTCTCCAGCGGTACCCCGATGCCGTCCTCTGCTCCGCCGACGACTTCTTCATGAAAGATGGGAGGTGGGTTTTGCGAGCTTCAGTAATTCTCTCGGTCCATTTCTTGCCGCATTTACACATGAGATGCGTTGGTGTGCCATAGCAATGCTGCTTGATTTTATGAAAGACATTTCTGTGCACAGTGTTATCTTACTTTTGGTTTTCGAGGTCGTCTTCAGTATTAAACGGTATCGCAGACAACCAATCATATTCATCGGGAAGTTACGAAGGTGACTATTATCACATTGCGACAATGGTAAGGATCCAATTGCCGTTCTTCGCCGCCGTCTAGAGTGCATGGTTGTCTGTTATCATGCACTTCATTGAAAGTCTCCGCCCACACCACGCAACCAGAACACTGTCGGCATCCGCTTATACACATGTACATTGTACGTGCTCGCAAGAGAACTATATGCCATGCACATATCACGTGCTTCCCTTGCCCTGCCATGACTTGGCGACGGCGACTGCATGGCGAACCTCCCCCCCCCCGCCCCGGGCCTTCCGTTACGGGATCCTGTACTCACGCCCAGTCGGGAAGGACCCACAGAAGCCTGGCGCGGCGAGTTCCTCGTCTGGCAACACGCGACAATGTCCTTGGAATTGCGCCGGAGCAGCGCTTGTTTACAGAGCAGAAGTTGCGGTTGGAAACCCCGACAGCCCACCGCCGTAGACCGGAAAGCTGGGTGACTCACCCGGCCGGGGGCGCAACGTTGTGCAGTGTTTCGGTCCCGGCCTCGCTCGCGGCTGATGGGCCGCTGCTGTCGGCCCCTTGTGGTCATCCCTGTGACTAGAAGGCTGACTGGACGCCAGCGAGAAAGCGGTCGCGTGCGCTCAGTACTGCAGTCCTGCCTGCGGAGATACCTCAGGCATGCGACAGCGACCCTCAGCCGCCCCAGCGCCTCGCCTCTTCTCTCCAGAGCCTCGCCAGTTGCCAGGCCGAGGGAAGTTCGGTGCGCATTCAGTATTCACGTGCATGGCCCGGCAGCGGCCGCTGCAGTCTGACGCGGTGTTGTCTGACCTTGACGCGGCTGCTGTTGACGCAGCGCCCCCGGCGGTTGTATATCGTGATAAGCCGCCGTCATGCCCCCCCCCCCCCCCCCCTCCCCCCCCCTCCCCGTCGGCACCGGGCGGACTGCCGCCAGTGGTCGTGCAGCGCTCACGGGGGGCGTACGCGGTGACTGCACCACATGGACGTGGGTCGTTACCGTGGGCGGTAACGGCCTCTGTGCGGAGGGGCGCACGACAACCGGGTGTCCGATTCACCAGGGTCAGGGTGGCTGCGCCTCCGACTTACCCTTGGCACGGTAAGTTGGCTGCGCTCCTAGCTCCCTCGTGTCACAGTAGCCGTTGCGCCGTCTCGCCTGTGTTACGGGCGCTGTACACCCGACTCGCCCCCGTCCGGTACGAGTGCCTCTGTGCCTCTGACTCGCCCTGTCACGACCATTGTATCTCTGACTCGCCCTATCACGGCCATTGTATCTCTGACTCGCCCCTCTCACAGCTATTGTGCCTCTAACTTGCCCATCTCAGATCATTGTGCTTCCGACTAGCCGGTTTCATGTCATTGTGCCTCCTACTCGCTTTGTCTCAGGTCATTTTGCCTCTGACTCGCCGACTGACTCGCGACCGTCGTCTCTCGTCCGCGGTCAATCTGATGTGCCGTGCCGTCGGTGTCTCGGCGCTAAGCCCACGGCCCGCCGTACCCTGTCGTCGGTGTCTCGGCGCTGAGCCCACGGCCCGCCGTACCCTGTCGTCTGTGTCTCGGCGCTGAGCCCACGGCCCGCCGTACCCTGTCGCCCCCGCTCCCGAAGCCGAGCAAAACCGGACGCGGCTGCCCTCCAGCCGGCGCTGCCACAGAACCGGCGGCACAGTCATGTGTGGACTGCATTCTGCAGTGGTGCAACTGTGTAGACTGCATCCTGCAGTGATGCAGCTGCGCTATGCCATGTGCGGCCGTGCCTTGTGTGCTTGACACAGCCGAACTGGGCCGGCTCGGCGGCGCAGTCTGGCCGCTGAGTCCTATAGGGGGTGGCTTTGTTCGCGGCCGACGGTCGCCAGCTGCGCGGACACGGCGGCACGGTGTTTACTCTGGGGCCTCATGGCACCATAGGCTAGTGGAGAGCGCGGGTTTGGCCCGCACAAACCGTGACGTCGCGGTCGGGTCGGAGAATCGCGAGCCCGCTCAGCAGCGGCGTCTCAGGGGCCTGCAGATCCAGGCACTCTGTGTTGAGGAAGGAGCCCGCGATCTTGGTGGAAGACGGCGGTGCACTCACGCCTCGGCGGCTGACCCCCGTTGCGTGGTGACCCCGGCCTGAGCTGTGGCCACCAGTCGGATGTTATGTTACGTTGGCTTCTGGGCCGCCCATCCAGTGTCACTCTCGGAGCGCAGCATTGGCACCATTATCATGTCGGCGTTGTCATTGGATCCTTGCGGTGCACCCGGCTGGCGATGTAAGGCGTGGCATGCCCCTCACCGGGACAGGAAGGACGGGTGCCGCGCACTAGTGTCATGTAACGTAGTGACCAGGCTCGTGCTACAAGCCGTGTGGACCAGGCCTGAAGCCCCCCCCCCCCCCCGCCCATAGGACGTTTGGCCGCCGGTCCTGTCCCCCTCGCCTCGGGCCAGATCCGGCGCTGCTGTCGAGCGTGACAGCCTTTCCGTCACATCTGACCGACTCGCCCACGCTTTTGACCACATCTTCCGTGCACGTGATCACCTGCGCCTCCTACCTAGGTCCTCGTTTCTCTGCCCACTTCTGCCGTGCCTGGCCTGCGTCTGACCCCCCCCCCCCCCCCCTCCTCTCCCCGTCACAGGTACGAGTTCGAGCGGGACCAGCTGCCGGCGGCGCACGAAGCGTGCCAGCGGCGCGCCGAGCGGGCCTGCTGCGAGCAACGCGCCCACTTGGTGGTCGACAACACGAACGTGCGCGACTGGGAGTGGCGGCCGTACGCGCGCCTCGCGCTGCGTCACCAGTACGTGCTGCTGCTGGTGGAGCCCGACACGCCGTGGCGCCGCGACCCGGCCCGGCTCGTCCAGATGAACAGCCACGCCGTGCCTGAAGAGGACATCCGGTAGGGGGCCGGCCGCGGCGGGAGGCGCCTCGCCGAGCGGGCATGGGGACGTCAGCCGTACAATGGGAGGCGAGGGTGCACTGGCCAATGTGAAGAAGTAGGGCGGCGCTTCTGTTGAGGCTGTGAGAGGCCGCAGTTTACCAAGGAAGAAAAACAATCGGGCTTAATTTTTTTGACAGAGTAATGACTGTTGGGAACCCGGAGCGTCCCAGTGATCAGGGAAAAGTACACACGGAATGACGGAGGGGGAAGGGTGCTGTTAAGGAAAGTTGATCATCACCAATGTTTTTGGAAAACGCTTTGCCCAGGGATTGTACTGGCACGTGTCAGTGCTGAAATACCGTTTGTGAACGCGTGGTGTGCCGTGCGAAATCGCGGTGACTTGGCACGTGCACGGCACGTTGTGTTGGGTGTAGGCGGCATCGTGATCCACTCTGTTGCTTTTTCACAAAATGCTCCGTTGTGTCGGCGAACCTGTCTACTTCTGTACTCTAATACAGTTATCTTTTCTACTTTTTTCACTCAGGCGGAAGTTGAAGTCGCTGCAGATCTCCATACCTCTCTACTACGGCTGGATTTTGAACGCGGCAGACTGCCAAGCACTGCTGGACCGGGCCCGGCTGATCCTGGAAAAGGTGTTCCGAGCCAGCAAGGCGTTCGCCGATGACTTCCGTGCCATCACTGGCAGCTCACGTATCTCAGGTGCGAGACACTTCATATTGATAGCCGGCCCGGCGCGGCGTGTGGCTCATAACACGACGGAACGAACGGCACCGGCCCGCGTCTTCTGTCTGTTCGAGCGTGTGGTGCGTCATGGCAGACGCAGTCCAAAGGGTTCAGCGTGATGTCACGTGGTATGTTGTACCTGTAGCTCTCGTGTCTAAACACTCGCGCATGCGCGGTATCTAGCGTTGAGTAGTCACTGCTGTATTCCACGACCTCGTTAGCTGGGACCTGCATACGCCTTTTATCTACCTGAGTTATGGATCACAGTCTGGAGTATGGAGCACGCTTTTTTGTGCACAAGTCGTATTTTATCTGCATGCTGAGCCCATCGCCCTGGTCATGGCTGTCCTCCGCGTCCGGCGCGTGCGCACCGGTTGTTAACCGCGGCGCCGCCCCCTCAGACCTGTCGGCACTGTACCCGGCGCCGCCCGAGCTGCTGCACTGCACAGCGCGCTTCTGCGGCCGCGGGCGGGCGGCCGGCGCGCGCGGCTACGCCGAACGGGTGGACGTGCGCCGCGCCGTCGGACACCGCTCGGTGGCGCGCGTCACCGGTCTGCTGTTGACGCCGCGCACGCTCGGCGCGCGGCTCACGCTGGACGAGGCGCAGCTGGCGCTCTGGCAGCAGGACGACTGGAGGCCGACCCCCGGCGCCGGCGCCGGCGGCCGGCCGGGGCGGCGCGCGCCGGCCGGCCGACTGGCGCCCGGGGGCCACGCAGCCGTCGCTGGCCGTGGCCGGGACCAAGCGGCGGCCGCGGACGGGCGCCGGCCGGCGCGCGCACATCACACTCGGCTGCCGGCCCGGCCAGTCGGCCGTCGTCACGGGGAACGACCTGATGGCGGCGCTGGACGTGCTCGAGGCGCGGCCCGAGCTGCTGCGCCGGCCGCTGGCGAAAGTGGAGCGCGCCACGCTCCACCGTGTGGACGAGCAGGTGTGGTACCTGGACCTGGAGCGGGACATCGTGGTGGATGTCGTGTTCGGCGCCAGGTACTGATGCCTCCCCCGGCGAGCGGGGCTCGGTCGGAGGCCCGGCTTCGACCGGGGATGACCGATGATTGTGATTCGGTCGTTGGTCGTTGATGAACTGACGCTTGCGACACAGTGGATAGGCTGTTCGTGACGGGGATGTGCCGTGGTGGGCGAACGATGCGCTCTTGCAATGCGGCCAATTTGCTCATCACGGTTTTCGCTCGCCTCCATGGACCAGGATTTGCACAGCACACCGTGCCTTGTCGGCCGTGTTATCATAACTGGCGTGTCCAAGGTATGGTTGGCCGCAGGATTTGCGTTGCTTGTTACATGCTAAACATTAATGCGGCGTGTGAAATTAGGTTCTTGTGTTAGTTTTTCCTGCAAGACCGCGGGACTTGCTCGTTTTTCTATATTTTATTGTTTCCATGAAGCAAAGGAAGTTTTTGTCTTCCTCAGTTCAAATGGCGTTACTAACGGCAGCACGATGTCACTTGCCGTGATTGTATGCTGTCATCGTGACCATAAAACAGCGGAATGGTTCTTGGACTGCACGTGATTACTGTTGTTTTCGCTGTGCCTGTAGTGGCATTTGTGGAGTCACCGTAGCTTGCTCAAGAGCACAGTCTCATTCGTTGATTCGCCGAATACGATCTCATTCTTTGCATCGGGGGGACACACTTCGTTTCAAATTTCGCTATTTGTGTTCGTGCAGATTTAGTTCAATACACGTAATACCATATTTTGCCGATTTCCCACGCAGACATAGACATCATAGCGATCGACAACGAGGCAATGACAACATCACAATCGATAAGTTTGTCTTTGACCTCACGTCCAACGTAGTATGACCGCCAAACAACTATCGAATCGGACCTTACATTAGGTTCCCGCAGCGCTCGGTCACCATATTGCGAGTGTTCTGCGCCGCAGTAGCCGCAGGTAGCCATGCTACCAGCCGCGCTGCCAACGCTACCCATAGCAGGTGAGACTGTTCCGGCTGCGGCTTCGCTCCGGCCATGCCCGTGGCCTCATTGATTCACCCCGTTTTCCCACGGTTTGCGTCCACGCCGCTCGATAGCTAGGAGACCGGCCGGTACGTGTCACAGAGCGGCCGCGGCTGGCCGGTCGCCATGAGGTGGACGATGCTGCTGAAGCTGGCCGTCTGCCTGCTGCTCGGCGCCGCACTTGGGACGCTCCTCAGCCCGCTGATGCCGTCTCCGGTCACCGGTGAGCCGCGCGGGGGGTCGGCCGCGCACCGCCACCGGCGCTCGCTGGGTGGCGTCTCCCGGCCGGTCTGTGTTGTCGCTGCGGTACGAGGGAGAGGCCGCCGCTGCTGCTCGCTGGGCGGCGTCCCCCGGCCGGTCTGTGTTGTCGCTGCGGTGGGAGGGAGAGGCGGCCGCCGCTGCTCGCTGGGTGGGGTCCCCCGGCCGGTCTGTGTTGTCGCTGCGGTGGGAGGGAGAGGCGGCTGCCGCTGCTCGCTGGGTGGGGTCCCCTGGCCGGTCTGTGTTGTCGCTGCGGTGGGAGGGAGAGGCGGCTGCCGCTGCTCGCTGGGTGGGGTCCCCCGGCCGGTCTGTGTTGTCGCTGCGGTGGGAGGGAGAGGCGGCTGCCGCTGCTCGCTGGGTGGGGTCCCCCGGCCGGTCTGTGTTGTCGCTGCGGTGGGAGGGAGAGGCGGCTGCCGCTGCTCGCTGGGTGGGGTCTCCTGGCCGGTCTGTGTTGTCGCTGCGGTGGGAGGGAGAGGCGGCTGCCGCTGCTCGCTGGGTGGGGTCCCCCGGCCGGTCTGTGTTGTTGCTGCGGTGGGAGGGAGAGGCGGCTGCCGCTGCTCGCTGGGTGGGGTCCCCCGGCCGGTCTGTGTTGTTGCTGCGGTGGGAGGGAGAGGCGGCCGCCGCTGCTCGCTGGGTGGGGTCCCCCGGCCGGTCTGTGTTGTTGCTGCGGTGGGAGGGAGAGGCGGCCGCCGCTGCTCGCTGGGTGGGGTCCCCCGGCCGGTCTGTGTTGTTGCTGCGGTGGGAGGGAGAGGCGGCTGCCGCTGCTCGCTGGGTGGGGTCCCCCGGCCGGTCTGTGTTGTTGCTGCGGTGGGAGGGAGAGGCGGCTGCCGCTGCTCGCTGGGTGGGGTCCCCCGGCCGGTCTGTGTTGTTGCTGCGGTGGGAGGGGGGGATGGATGTCATGTGAGCGCAGTCGTAACCCGTCCTGACGGGGATTTTCTAAGGTGGTGCTGGCGGTGTTCAGCTATGATCATCCGGGACGGAAACTGGGGCGAACAAGCGTTGACTGCATCACATAGTCTGTCATGGCGTTGGTGGGTCATATGTGACATGCATACCTTTGTGAATTTATTTTTCGGTAATTCACATGAGCCCTGCGAGCGTGCGTTCGGGGAAGCGCATTAGCTTCGCCCTCGGTGCCGTGTCTTCTTCACGCTGGGCCTGCCTGACAGACGTGCATTCGGATGTGCGGCGCACCCCGCTGTTCTCCGCGGGCGCCCTACACCAGCACGCCCTCTGCGGGGAGAGTGTGGAACTGCGCCGACTGCTCACCGACCAGCTGGCGCAGATCAAGACCGAGGTCATCGCAGCCATGGGTGAGCTGTCACCGCCGTGTTCATGCTTACGGCAGCCATTCCGGCTGTCGTAAGAATATGCACTTGGTAGTGAGCGTTTTGGTACGGTCCATGATTAATAGACCAACCTCTATAAACACGCACGGTGCGACGGCGAGCCACTATCTTGTTATTTCAAAACGCTAATAGTCGCTTATCAAGCGTGTGTTAACTTTCTACACACTTCTCCATCACTGCCTTGTTTGCGCTCTTGTACAGGTGGCAACCGCATGCATCGATATTCCGTACACCACACGGCGGGCGTGAAAGGAGTAGTTGCCGCACGATGCGTTTATTCCGCCAATTCCAGTTCCCGCCCAGCTTGGCCATCATGATCAACAGCACCTTCATCGATCCCCTGACTCGTGACATTCGCGGTGGCGACCGCCTAACCGTGGCCTGCCGCGACGGCTACCCCTCACCTGTGGGCCTGTCGTGATGGCGACCCCCTAACCGTGGCCTGCCGCGACGGCTACCCCTCACCTGTGGGCCTGTCGCCGCGGCGGCCTCTTCCACAGAGAGCAATCGGCCCACCGACTACCAGGTGGTGGTGCAGCTGACGCGGCTGATGCACCGGCTGGACGCGAGGGCGGCGCTGGCGCAGCTCAACCCAGACGAGCTGGGCAAGACGTTCCGCGGCAGGGATGACAGCGAGCTGAAGCTCGATGGGGACCCCGACCAGAACGGGTACAATCCGCGCTCCGAGAGCCAGCAGGAGGTGTGTCCCGAGCTGTACCACGGCGCTGTAGACGACGCACCTCTGCACAGGAACGGTTTCGTCACTGAGAACTGCAAGGTGAGAGTGGTTAGCGGCTTGCTTGGTTTTGCTTGCTCCGGCTGGCGCCGGAGGGGGGGGGGGGCGTGGGTGTTCGGAGTGGGAGGATGGGTGAAGTCAGCTCTGGTAGTGGACTGGAGGCATACTCTAACAGCGGACGCCACATGGCCGCCGTTGGATGAGAACTGCATGATGTTTGCCCCTAAGGTATGCCTGTGGCGTCAGCTAACAACAAGCAAGTCATTGTCGGGTCTGGTGAAACGTACTTTTTGCCTTAAAATGGATCATGGGTGGAGGATGATCGGGAATGCCTGATTGTGATGGAATAAAGGTCCACGTTACGTTGAAGGTGAAAGAAAAGGGGGGCATGAAGCTACAGCCTAGTACGCAATACAAGCTGGTTAGCTAGCTAGAGATCCTCAGCGATTCGGATTCGTTTCTTAAGAGAAACATGACTGGAGATGTGATGAGCTCCGCATGTGTTTTGCGCTGACCTGAACACTATTGTTTGGGTCGCGCCTTCGCCGCCCCACGACCAAACCACACCCATTGTTGTTTGCAGGACGCCCAGCCTCTCGAGAGCACCGTCACGATCCTCCTGCCCGTCACATGGCGCTCGCTGCCGACGGACGTGGAGCGCGTGCTCAGGCAGCTGCACCAACAGCACCCGGAGCTACCTGTGGTCCTGACCTCGTCCGACCGCGCTCTCAGCCGGCTGACAGCGCTCCACTCGGCGCTGACGGTGCTGCACGTGCCGGGCGAGGGCCGCCGTGTCAGCGTCGGTGCGCTCGTGAACCGCGCCGCGCGCGCCGCCACCAGCCCGTACGTGTTCGTGGCGCGCGAGCTGACGCACGTCACGGAAGACCTGGACCTGGCGCGCCACGTGCGCGTACTCGGTCAGCTCCCGATGGTGGACGTGGTGGGCGGCGCGGCGCGCAACCGCTCTGGCCACTGGCGTCACGGCTGCTTCCAGGCGGAGGTGGCGCGCCACGCGCTCGCCTACCGCGCCGGCTACCAACACTCGGCGGTCGAGTGCATGCTCTGCGACCACGTGGGGGGCGCGTTCGCGGCACGCGCCGAGACACTGCGCCGCCTGACGCTGGACACCGAGCTGCCGGCCGAGGTGGTGTTCCACGACTGGTTCCTACGGCTACGGCGCGGCGCGCGGCTCGCCGCCGTCTGCCCCGACCTTATGCACTACTCGACCGGCAGCGAGCGCTCGGACGAGGGGAGCGCCGCCGCCTGGCGCCAGCTGGCGGCCAAGTGGCAGCTTGTGTCTCTCGCGCTGCCCGCTGGGCGGCGCTACGACTTCCGCTGCCGCGACGTCGGGATCCAGTGTAACCCGGTAAAGACGGCGCGCCACTATAGCCAGCCGCCGTGCTGCCTGGCGCAGCTGGAGCACGGCCTGCGCCTGTTGGAGAAGATGCTGACCGACGGACGCGTGCAGCACGAGCTGGAGTCTGGCGCGCTGCTCGCCGCCGTCAAGCTCGCCGCCCCACTGCCCTGGGGTGTGAACGCGCACATCGCTGTCAATGTCAACGACTTCTGGTACGTCAGCGACCGGCTGGGCGAACTGCGCCGACACGGCCTCGTGGTGGAGGAGGTGCCGGTGCCGGGCGCGCCGGCGGCGGCCAACGCCAGCAGCGCTGCTGGCTTGCTGGCCACCATGTTCCGCGTGCACACACCGGCGATGCTGGTGACCCTGAGGCCGGAGCGACGCTTCAGCACCAGTCTGCTGCCGCAAGAGCTGCGGACACGACCCACCCTCGTTCGGCTCGGCGGCGTCTGGATGCGCGCGCACGTCAACCCCGGCCGCTACGCGCGCAACCGCTACGGCTACGACTGCCTGAAGCATGCTGTGCACTGGAGCTACGCCGATGATGAGATGGCTAACGAGTACCGGCGGTACGCGGCTGGCGCGTGGCCCGCCTGCCCAAACCGACACCACGCCTGCCTTGACCAGCTGCCGGTAGATGGCAGCATTGGTATCGTGTGAACCACCACCAGCAGCTCCGCGCTGTTCGGCGTGAGTGACTACTGTGACTACTCGTCGCCGGTGTGCCACAAGATGGCACCACCGACACCGCGTGAGCCGCCGCTGACCCTGCCACCAGATGGTGGGATTGGTGAGGCGAGATGGCTCCGCACGCCTCCAAACCCAGGGAGTCTGCTATCCGGAGGAGCCCCGCTGGCCTTCTGTGACATGTGAAACTGCCCTGGTCTCGTGAAGATCTGGATTATTATCAAAGGCCATAAACTCAGGCCCTGCTTTCAAATACTTCAAGATCAAGGGAGCTTTGCTGTGCGAAGAAGCCGCGCTTGATTTCGGTGACATGCGAAGTTAATTTGATTGTGTTGCTACCAAACGCTGCGTGATGCCTCCGTATGCTAGCTGAACAACGCTCTGGCTAGCTCGTGTCCTTTGCCCCAGCCCGAGTCACTGCTCACGTAAATGCAATCACCTGTGCTTGAGAGCGCCAGCCGTGTCCCCGCCCCCACATACCACGCTCGTCCACCGCGTCCCCACTCGGCACGTTCTGCCGTGCCTGCACCGGCCGTCAGCCAGCCAGCAGCAGGTGTGGTGGACTCCGGGATCGCCGGGCCACGCGCACCCCCGCCGCCCATCGCCTGGAGGCCAGGGACGCTGCCGGGTCAGCACCGGAGTCGTTGTTCAGCTGGGCCGGATGGCGAGACACACCATACCTCGTCTCCTTGTCCATCGTGGCTTTGATATCCATTCTGAAGCACCAGCTGTGCGGACAATGCTACGCCGTGGCACGGTCATGTCGGCTGGAAACTGTAAAAACAATTTGTGTTCAGCCTATCAAACCCATCATGAATAAAAGTATAAGCAGCTGGTCTATCTGGCATCGACATAACACGGACATCACAAACGTTCCATGCGGTATCGCAGGCACAGGGCACAGAGTCATGTGCCCCCCCCCCCCCCCCCCCCCCTCCTCTCCTCTCCTATGGTTCTGAACGGCTCGACGGGTTCCTCCGGACCGACAATCAATGACCAGATTAGAAGGCTTAAGGGCCCGAAAGGCCGACTGTACGTCACATAAAGGACTCCAGCCCGTAGAGGGTCGGGGCCTCCGATGTCAATGAAAAGGCCTTTTGCACCGATTGGGAACCTCTGGGACAGTGCGGATTTTTCCTCAGACCAAAGCCCGCCAACACCGAGCCATCAGCTTCGTGTTCGTCGAGCCCGGTGGGCCCACTTCCAAAGCAGGGATGAGGCCAGTGTCGTGATTTGAGTTGGTCAGAGGGCCTGAAACATTAAGGGGCCCCTGTGTCGGTCAGTGGTCCACAGTACCCAACAGGGGATGCTGTGTCGGCAAGGCGCCTCGAGTCGGCCCAGAAAACATTCCCTGAACAGGGACAGGGATGAATGCAAACACCAGAGGGCTTCTTGCGGGCGTCGGGCCCTCTGGCAATGAAAGGAAACATAAAACTTTTGACGAGAATCCAAAACGAGAATATGAAAGGGTCCTGTGTCAGTCAGCGGCCCCAGAGCCGAACGGAGGGCCCTTTAGCCTATCACAGACAAGGGTCCGCTGAGCTAATGGGGAGTATCGATGCTCCTTATCAAAATCCCTGTGGCAATATGGGATATTTTTGCGTCAGTGAGGGTCTCTGGTCGATCGACCCCGGTCGATCAGGGTCATCTGCCATGGTCAGAGGGTCTCCCGCGTCAGGAGGGTGGCCATTATATGATGTGCCCCTCTTCAGGCATCCGGATTGACGTGAGACAGCCGGTAGTCGGCATGACAGCCGGCAGGCATCCCGCGCTGGAACGGAATTACCCTTACCCCCTTTCAAGGTGATCTGCCCCCCCCCCCTATGTTCTACCCACGTTCCCCTTGCCTGGAATCGGTAAGGATCTCGAAAGTGTTTAATGAAGTGAATCGAGACCAGATCAGGAGTAAAAAAACAACTAGTGTTTGCCTGAGAACGTCCATCCTTTTGCAGAATCGACTAGTGAAACAAATGATAAAAACAGCTTTAAGTCTGCGTGCTCGAGCCACAGGAGTGATGCAGCAAGGAAAATAGAGGTTCTGCCTGCGCTGTACCAGATTCCAGCAGCAGTTCACGGTGCTGTAAATGCTTATCAGTTCCTCCTATCAATCTCAAAATCGAACAGGTGAAATACACACCCGAACCGCCACCTGAACGTGCGAATGAATGTCTTAAAGAGATAAAAGATGCCTCTTTTAGATGCGCCATCATTTTTGTCCGCCCGTTTGGCCGCCATATGATACTAGCTACAAGGTCAAGCGCGGGGACTGCAACGCCTGAGATCTGTATTTCTGTCTCTCTGACTTGCGAGCGCGCATGTTCAAACCTATCCTGCATAATATTTTCACTGATTGATTCCGAATTAAGATACAAAATTATCGGAGGAAAATGTCTTGGCGTATTAATTGAAATGCTTGACGACATTTTGATGCATACAATCTGCGTTCATGAGCCCTCAATAGCTGTAATGAATACAAAGTCTGGCAAAGGCCGCGAGTGCCATCGGTTTAGACAGAGTCTTCCGGACTATGGCTAAATAGAAGAGTACCGGCGATCAACTAGGCCATATCCGCTTCCGTTGCGGGGGGGGGCTTTTGTCATCAAGGGCCAGTTTTCAACCTTGTGCCCCCTTTCCCCCACCTTGCCAAGACTGGTGCGCCCCTGGCTCTGTGAATTTGATGTTTAGAATGCATTTGAATGCTTACATAGTGCTAGCAGTACCATGGTTTCTTTCAGTTCGGGAAATGTAAGGCAATTTAACGTTCACGATGTATGGTGTTTATGGTGTGTTTCACTTGTCTTGTGATTCGTCAGCAGCCCGACGGCGGATTGCTGTCCGAAATATAGTTCCTTTGACATGTTTGTGCTTCCTGTATTCATGTGAGCCGTAAGACAGCGTATTGTGTGTTCGATATACGCTTACAGCATGAGTGACCTAAGGAGACCAGCCCGACAAACAGCACGCGCCTGTGCTCAGAAAACAATCGCCACGTATCCTGCAGAAGCGCCAGGCGTGGGGAGCTTCTAGTGCCGGAAGTTTCAGTGCCCTTATTGCTTTTTCGCGTTTTGTTCACTCGTCACCTCGCTTTTAATGTTTACGATCGTGTAGTTTAAATGCCTCCTGAGCGCGAGTGGATCCCGAGAGCGGGGCCACGGGACCATGCCCCCCCCCCCCCCTCCACCCTTGGGCCTCGAAGGGGTCATTGACTCTGAGGGGGCCTGTAGCTAGCCGAACAGATGCAATTTTGTTTTAACACAAAACACAACAAAACTGGACATCTGTAGATTTGCAGGCGATCAATAAAAGTTGCAAGCGAAAGTGAAGGGCTCACGAAAAGTCAAAATATTATTCAGTGATTGAATAGGTTGTGCGTTGAGAATTCTAAGCCTCATCACAGTGTCCCAGGGCCCTATGCTGTTTCCGAGGGACCTATATGCCCATCTGCGAGATCATTCCGATCGTTAAGGAGCCTTCCACGTTGCCCTTTATTTCTTTGCATTTGTTCGGAGGGCCCTGTGCTGTTGCTGGGCCCTTCCTGCTAGCGTGTCGGGCGCTCCTGTCAATCACGGATTCTTTCCATTCGCCAGAAAGGCTCTGTGGGCCATAGCCGGGCCCCATATCTTCACCTGCTGGGGTTTTCTCGGTTGCTCAGGTGCCCTTCACGTACGTTTCTATTAACCTACTGACACACTCGCGATGTACTCATGGGCCCTCTACATTGGTTTAGGGCGCAACAAATTACCTGTCACCTTGCTCAGGACCCTTCGCTCTTGTTGGGGGCCCATCTGATGACCTGCTTGGGCACACTCGGTCGCTTGGGGACCCCATACTGAGTCTTGGGTACTTGTTATCTGAATGGGGGGGGGGCTACGCTCCTTGGGGGGGGGGGGCCATCTGATAGCCTGCCCAAGGAAAATTTGATCGCTCGGGGACCCACTAAATTGGGTGTTGGACACGTCCTATTTGAATGGGGGCCTCCTGTACTTGTCGGAGGTCGCCTCTGTTCATCTTCTTGCCCACACTGGACTGTTCGGGGGGCCCTGTACATTGGGTCTCGGTGTTGAATTAATGGCCCTGCGCTCCTATCGGGGTCATCTGATAACCTGCTCCGTACACTCCATCTTTCGGGGGCCCTCCGCACTAGGGCTTGGATATTTCTCATTTGAATGAAGGACCTTTTGCTCTTGTTGGGGCCCCTTCTGATAAGATGATCGGGCTCATTTGATTGTTTGGGGACTTCTTCATCTGAATTTGGGTACTTTCTTTTTGAATGGAGGGCCCTCTGCTCTTTTTTTTGGGGGGGGGCCTATCTGTTAACCTGCTCTAGCGCATTCGATTTTTCTGGGCCCTCTCCATCGTGTCGTAGGTATTTCATATTCAAACAGAAAGCCCTACGCTCTTGTCGGTTCCCCATTTGTTAACCTGCTCGGGCACACTCGATTACTCGGGGCCCTTCACGTTATGTCTCGGATACTTCCAATCTGAATGGAGGACCCTACACTTCTGTCAGGGCCATCTGATAATCTGCTCAGGTACACTCCATCTTTCGGGGGCCCTCTGTACTGGTTTTGGGATGCTTCCTATTTGAATGGGGCCCTACGCTCTTGTCGTGTCTCTTCTGATAAGCAGCTCGGGCACATTTCATCCTTCGGGGGCCATTTACATAGGGCCTTGGGTGCTGCCAATTTGAATAGAGGGCCGTACGCTTTTGTTGCGAGCCCTATCTGTTAACCTGCTTGGACACACTCGATCATTCGAGGGCCACCTACATTGGGTCTTGGGTACTTCCCATTTGAATGGAGGGCCCTACGCTCTTGACGGGGGTCCTATATGTTCACTTGTTCGGGCACACTCGATCGTTCGGGGCCGTACACATTGTATCGTGGGTATTGCTTAGTTGAATGGATGGCCCTTTGTTCTTGGCGGGCCCTGTCTATTAAGCTGCTTGGACTGGTGATGGATGCAGAGGGGGTGGGGGGGGGGGGAAGGGAGGAGGCAGGAGACCGTGGCGCCATGGATCATGACGAGGACTCCAAAGGCTCTGAAGGGGCCCATGAGCGGCTGAATGCACGCAGTTTTCTAACAACAAACACACAGAAAAATGGACGCCATTGGGTCTGTAGATGGCCAAGAACAATTGCTACCAAAAGTAAAGACTTTGTAAGAGGACGAAGTTAATTTTTCACTGATTAAAAAGGTGTTGCCTGGGGGGCTTTCGGGCTCACTAAGCCATCCAGAAGCGTTACGTCATTGGTTGCCCCGGGTCCATGTGTCCACATGCCGGGTCAACCTGATCGCTGAAGGGCTTTTCACGTTGCCGTTGATCTCTGCATTTTTTCGTAGGCCCAACGCTTCTGCTGAGACGCTATCTGCTTCCACGCTTGAACACTCTTGATCGATCAGGTTTTCTTCCACGGATTCTTCCCATTCGCCCGAAAGACTCTATGCGCTTTTCCGGAGCCTCATATGCCAGGGTACACTTAATTCCTCAGAGGCCCTTCATATTAGTCTCGGGTTCTTTCCACTTGCTTCCTCTTTCTGCTTGCTCGGGAACCGAGACACTCGATGCTCAGGGGCCCTCTATTTTGATCGATGGCTCTACGTTTCATCTCATCCGCAGAGGGCACTTCACTCCTATCGAGGCTCGTCCTGTTAACCTGCCTATGCACTCTTAATCGCACAGGGGTATTAATTTACGGTCTTGGTTACTTTCCCTTCGCTCAAAGGGTCCTGTGCTCTGTTTGGGACATTATATGTCAGCCTGCTGGTGCACTACCGACCGTTTAACACGCGCTCGGGTGGGGGGTCAAATTGACCTCCCCCCGAAGGTTTTCCAGAATGGTTTCCGAACGGCGGGGCGTAGCCGCGCCAAATTTTGTATAGCTCTAAACAATTGAATAGCGGATCGTTTGACATAAGAAATCATCTTTAACTTGAAAGGTCGCTGACCTATGACAGGTCAAATTCAGGCCATGGCTTCAGCGAAGGCAATTTCTAGGAAATCGTTCAATCTGATAAAATAACGGAATGTTTGACGAAGCTATACATCTCTGAGATGCTTTCTTAGGCACCAGAAATATTGAATGAGCAAATTACGTCGACCTGAGGTTAGGTATGAAGGTCAGACCAAGGTCAAACTCAACCTAATTTATTACTCTAGGTCTTGCTGTATGGGATAGTTTGTGGTGCTCATTTGGGATTTACTGACAGCAGGAACAGCTTTATGCATCTTTCATTGACTTCTTAGAGGTCAAAACAGGTCATTGACCTAAGATAACGCGGGATGACATTTTGTTTCAGGAACATACTGCCTAGCGTAATCTTTGTCGCTTATTCAAATGCAAAACTCGGAGCAATCTTGTGTTATTTTGGTCACCATGACCTTAAAAAGGTCAAACAAGGTCACTGGCCTCGAATGGGCCGGGGACTTTTTGCTTAGAAACAGTTACCTAGGTTCTGGGGGCATTTTGGAGACCAACCTGGAATTGACCTTGTTTGACCTTACCTGACCTGAAGGTCATGACCTAGGAAGCTCAAACTTTGACCTAAGTGAGTTCACGTGCAGGTCAAGACACTCTGTAAATTTTGTGCCTCTAGTCTTCTTAGTGCCTGAGATCTCAGCGGGGGTCAAATTGACCCTCACCCGAGCGAAAGGTATTTAGCTGGCCACCCGTGCGCGTGTTAAGGGCCCACCACGTTGGTCTTGGGTTCTTTTTGCTTGCTCTGAGGATGCTATACCTGTTGACAGGAGCTACTTCCGCAGCACCCATGATTGCGCATGTTCCGGCCCTATTGGCCTTGGTGCCTTCCCCTTGGAGCAGTAGTCGCATATGCGCCGATGAATTTTTTACGCGCAATTGTCGGACGTGATTTTGCGCGCCGCCGAATTCGTATGTCTCATTTCCATTGGCTATTGAGTGTGTGACATTGATTGTACTAGTGTATCACGTTCTTAACATATTTTGAATGCTAGGATATTTTTTGCACATTTATAACAAATAAAAAATTATGCATTAGTCATCAGCCATTCGCTGATTACATAGCCCAGCAGGACAGCCGGAAATAAACCAGGAATCAAGTCCATGCTTGGTTTTGATAGTTGTTTGCAGCCAATGCGAGTCTATTCGGCTTGTTGTAGCGAAACGCTCAGCCTCAGAATCACAGGATTTAACATCACCTGATGAAAATGAATGAGCTATATGTATATAAAGACATACCATGCCTAACTTCATATGACCACGCAAAGCAAGATGGGTTTCCGTATTTAATAAATTAACACACACACACACACACACACACACACACACACACACACACACACACACACACACACACACACACACACACACACACACACACACACACACACACCACACATACACATATATGTACACATATATATATATATATATATATATATATATATATATATATATACAGGGGCGGATCCAGGATTTCGCCAAGGAGAGGGCCACGCAACGTTATGGGGCCCCCCCGGTGTTTGGGACCCCCCTTGAAAAGAAATATCCTTGCATTCTGGTCATTACATTTTAAGACAAGTCGTATGTAACTTATATATATATATATATATATATATATATATATATATATATATATATATAAGTTACATACGACTTGTCTTAAAATGTAATGACCAGAATGCAAGGATATTTCTTTTCAAGGGGGGTCCCAAACACCGGGGGGGCCCCATAACGTTGCGTGGCCCTCTCCTTGGCGAAATCCTGGATCCGCCCCTGTATATATATATATATATATATATATATATATATATATATATATATATATATATATATGTGTACATATATGTGTGTATGTGTGTGTGTGTGTGTGTGTGTGTGTGTGTGTGTGTGTGTGTGTGTGTGTGTGTGTGTGTGTGTGTGTGTGTGTGTGTGTGTGTGTGTGTGTGTGTGTGTTAATTTATTAAATACGGAAACCCATCTTGCTTTGCGTGGTCATATGAAGTTAGGCATGGTATGTCTTTATATACATATAGCTCATTCATTTTCATCAGGTGATGTTAAATCCTGTGATTCTGAGGCTGAGCGTTTCGCTACAACAAGCCGAATAGACTCGCATTGGCTGCAAACAACTATCAAAACCAAGCATGGACTTGATTCCTGGTTTATTTCCGGCTGTCCTGCTGGGCTATGTAATCAGCGAATGGCTGATGACTAATGCATAATTTTTTATTTGTTATAAATGTGCAAAAAATATCCTAGCATTCAAAATATGTTAAGAACGTGATACACTAGTACAATCAATGTCACACACTCAATAGCCAATGGAAATGAGACATACGAATTCGGCGGCGCGCAAAATCACGTCCGACAATTGCGCGTAAAAAATTCATCGGCGCATATGCGACTACTGCTCCAAGGGGAAGGCACCAAGGCCAATAGGGCCGGAACATGCGCAATCATGGGTGCTGCGGAAGTAGCTCCTGTCAACAGGTATAGCATCCTCAGAGCAAGCAAAAAGAACCCAAGACCAACGTGGTGGGCCCTTAACACGCGCACGGGTGGCCAGCTAAATACCTTTCGCTCGGGTGAGGGTCAATTTGACCCCCGCTGAGATCTCAGGCACTAAGAAGACTAGAGGCACAAAATTTACAGAGTGTCTTGACCTGCACGTGAACTCACTTAGGTCAAAGTTTGAGCTTCCTAGGTCATGACCTTCAGGTCAGGTAAGGTCAAACAAGGTCAATTCCAGGTTGGTCTCCAAAATGCCCCCAGAACCTAGGTAACTGTTTCTAAGCAAAAAGTCCCCGGCCCATTCGAGGCCAGTGACCTTGTTTGACCTTTTTAAGGTCATGGTGACCAAAATAACACAAGACTGCTCCGAGTTTTGCATTTGAATAAGCGACAAAGATTACGCTAGGCAGTATGTTCCTGAAACAAAATGTCATATGCATATGCATGTATGTATTTACTTATTCGTTTATTTCATAAATGTGGAAACCCATCTTACTGTGCACGGCCTCATAAAGCGAGGCGTGCTGCGCATGCATGCACATAGAACTGACTCACTTTCTACAGATCATGTTAAATGCTGTGATTTTGAGGCTAAGTGTTTCGGAACAACGGGCAAAATAAACTTGAGTTGGCTGCCAGCAACCATCAAAACCGAGTATGGACTTCATCCATTGCTTATGCTTTTTTCGACTAGACGGTTGGGCGATGTAATCAGTTGATCGCTGATGACTAGTGCAGAATTTTTCCTCTGTTGTAAAGGAGCACAACATATCCTAGCACTCGAAATATGTTAAGAACGTGATACACTAGTATAATAAGTGGCAAACACCCGATAGTTAATGAAAATGACACATGTGGCGTCGGCGGCATGGAAAATTACATTCGGCAATTGGGCGTAAAAATGCATTGGCGCGTATTCGACCGCTACTCTGATGCGAAGGCACCAAGTCCAATAGGGACGAAACCTGAGCGATCATGGGTGCCGCAAGAGGCCAACAAAGTGGCTCCTGTCAACACGTATAGGGTCCGCAGAGCAAGCAAAAAGAACCCAGGACCAACGTGGTGGCGCCATGAACGACCGGTAGAGCCTCGGCAAGCTGGCATATAGAGCCCCGTCCAGAGTACGGGACCCCCGAGCGAAGGGGAATTATCCAAGACCGTGAATTAATAACCTCTGTGCGATCAAGAGTGCGTGGGCGGGTTAACAACGCGAGCCCCGATGGGAGTGAAGAGTCCTCCGCAAATGGGACCAAGGGGAAAGAACCCTCGATCGAAGTAGATGGCCCCTGAGCATCGAGTGTCTCTATGCCTTACCTTATAAAAGCCCTGGCAACGGCACAAGGCCCTCCAGGCAAGTAAGACGAGATAGAGACTTAAATGAACTGCCCCTGAGCAACTGAGTGCACCCTGGCATATGGGGCCTGGAAAAAGTTTTAAGTGTCTTTCGGGTGAATTAAGACAATCTGTGGAGGAAAACCTGATCGATCAACAGTGCTCAGGCATGGAGGCAGATAGCGTCCCAACAGCACGTTGGGCCCTACGAGAAAAAGCAAAAAGATCAAGGGCAACGTGGAAAGCTCCTTAGCGATCAGATTGACTCGGCAAGTAGACATATAGGGTCAGGAAGCCAAGAGCGTAATTAGCTCCAAAATTTACCGCAACCAACGCTTTTCGTCGGCGAAAAAATTAAGTTGGTCTGCTTATTAACTCTTTACTTCTGCTAACAACTGTTGTTGGTCGTCTGTAGGCGTAAAGGCTTCCAATTGGGTTGTGTTTTTGTTGTAAGATACCTGCATCCGTTTGGCCGGTTATGGCCCCTCCAGAGCCTTTAGGTCCTCTCGGCATGGTCCATGGGGCATGGTCCTGTGCCTCCCCCTCTCCCCCCCCCCCCCCCAGCTCTTCAGCCGCCAACGGCCCGAGCAGCTTAATAGATGGGGCCCGCCAAGAACATAGGGCCACCCATTCAAAAAAGAAATACTCACGACACAATGTGTAGGGCTCTAAACAATCGAGTGCACCCGAGCAGGCTAACATATAAGGGCCCCATCAAGAGCATAGAGCCCTTCATTCAAATAAAAAGTAACCAAGAGCCAGTGTAGAGGGCCCCCGAATGATCGAGTATGCCCGAGTAGATTGACAGATAAGGCTCCCAAAAAGAGCGTAGGGCACTCCGTTCAAATAGGAAGTATTCAAGGCCTATTGCAGAGAACCCCCGCCTAACCCAGTCGATCAGCGCAGGTTAACATATAGTGCCCCCATCAAGAGCGTAGGGCCCTCCATTCAAATAGAAAGTACCCAAAACCCAATGAAGAGCGCCCCCGAATGATCGAGTGTGCAAGAGCAGGTTAACAAATAGGGCCACAACAAGAGCGTAGGGCTCTCCATTCGAATGGGAAGCACCGAGGAACTTAGTGAATGGCCCCAGAACGATAGAATATTACGCGAGCAGCTTATCAGAAGGGACCCAAGAAAGACGTAGGGTCCTCCATTAAAATGGAGGACCTCCGTTTTAGACCGCGTAGACCGCGAGGACCGCGTAAAGACCTCCATGCGGATAGCATGTACCCAAAAACCGGTGCGGAGGGCCCCCGACAGATAGAGTGTACCCGAACAGGTTATCAGATGACCCCGATAGGAGCAGAGGGCCCTAAATCCAAACACCAAAAACCAATGTGCGGGGCCCCCGAGCAGTCCAGTGTGGGCAAAGAGGCAAACAGAGGGGGTCCCCGACAAGTACGTGGGGCCCCATTCGAATTAGCACGTGCCCAATACCCAATATAGAGGGCCCCCGAACGATTGAACGAGCCAGAGCAGGTTGCCAAATAAGACCCTCTTCAAAGCGTAGGGCCCTCCATTAAGAAAAGAAGTACCCAAAACAAACCCAGTGTAAAGGGTCCCCGAACGACTGGTGGGCTCAAGCAGGCCATCAGACGGGCCCCCGACAAGAGTGCAGGGCTCTAAGCAAGTGATAGAGAATTGGAGGTGCCCTAGACCAATGAAGGGGGCTCGCAAGTGTGTCGGTAGGCTAACTGAGACCCACTTAAAGGGCCCCTGAGCGACCGAGAATACCCCGGCAAGTTAAGATATGGGACCCCGGCTATAGCCCACAGAGCCTCTCTGGCGAATGGAAAGAACACGTGGAAGGGCCCGTGATTGACAAGAGCACCCCGGCACGGCACAGTGTAATGAGACTTAAAATTTCCAGTTCATAACTTTTCCAATCATTGAATAACTTTCTTGACTTCTGATAGGCCGTTCATTTTTGCTTACAGCTGTTCTTGGTCATCTGAAAGATCAGAGATATCCAGTTTTGTGTAAAAAAGACTGCACCTGTTCGGCAAGCGATGGGCCCCCTCGAAACCAATGGGCCCCTTCGGAGCCCAAGGTGGGCCATGGCCCCGTGACCCTCTCCTTTAGATCCGCCTCTATATATATATATATTTTATTTTTGTATTTATAAGTGTATATATATGGAATATATATGCATGTATATGCTGCAATATATATGCAACATATATGTATATATATATAGATATATATATATATATAGATATATATAGATATATATATATATATATATATATATATATATATATATATATATATATATATACATAATATATATACATATATATATATATATATATATATATATATATATATATATATATATATATATATACATATATGTATATATACATATATATGTGTATATATATACATATATTTATATATATACATATATATGTGTATATATATCTTTATATGTATATATATACATATATATATATATATATATATATATATACATACATATGTTGCAAACCATTTGCCTTAAAATGTAATGGCTGGAATGCTAGGATATTGTTAAAGGAAGGCCCAAACTCCAGGGGCCCCACAATGTTACGTTCCCCCCTCCCCCTTGACGAAATCCTGGATCCGCCCCTGCTCCTGAAATTAAGTTACGCGTATTTGAACAGAATTTGGACAGTTTAGGAAGGAGCTGGGGTGCCTTCGCCCGTATCCGGGATAAAATAGTTCAGCCTCGATGACTCGTCGGCGTGCTACTTAAATTCAGATAAGGAGCTGTTTCATGGGAAGAGAGACATTCCGAACATCCACCGTTCAGCTGAGGCTACCTCTCCCAGATTCTACCGTGCCAAACAGAGCCTCCCTCTACCGGATGCGGTGCTGCCACGTGTTTTTGTGCCGACGGTCGGACAGCGAATGTCATGGTGCTAAAAAGCACGACAAAGACCGGCACACCACAGTGGCGTGGGAGGACAGGTAATCAACGCACGCCTGATGTTTGATCAATTGAGTCGATGGGCCAGTGCGGACAATATCGATGTGTGCTCTCCCCTCCATCACTAATGGCGCAGGGAAGGGCTTCCGTGCCCAGGTGCCGGTGCAGTGCAGGCCGGGTTCATCGGCCCACACACACGGCCGACCGAGCCCGGCTACGCAGGCCGGCCCGCACCTGCTACCGGCGCGACGCACGGGTTCGTCATCTCTGGGGTTCGTCTCCGCGCGTCTCGCGTCTGGCGGTCGCCAAGCCACCCGCGCCTTCCGCGTGCCTCAAGATCAGCCGCGCGCCGTCCTCCGCTGGAGGCGTCCGCGGGTGTCCCACTCGACCGAGGACCGCCGGAGCTCACGGCGACCGCGGCGACACACGCAGGGTGAGCGGTGCCTATTCCGGAAAGGTGGGCGGGCGGCGGGACAGCTCGCTCCTGGCTCCACCCGCTGCCCAAGGTCCGGCCGCCGATAGCGCGGGCCTCCCGATGGTCGCCGTGCCAGGTGATAGGGCTGGCGGACGTCAACGCTCGGCTAACGAGCTTCGATTCAGGATTGAATCGGGGCCGGTCGCCTACGTCAGAGACGATTAAAAATGGGTTCGGCGGCGGCCGGCGCGGCCACTGCGAGCGGGCGGCGGCAACGGCAGCACTGCAGGCGCCATGAGGTAAACCGGCTCCGAGGGCGGCTGGAGGGGACACCGGCAGTACTGCAGGCGCCATGAGGTAAACCGGCTCCGAGGGCGACTGGAGGGGGCACCGGCAGTACTGCAGGCGCCATGAGGTAAACCGGCTCCTAGGGCGACTGGAGGGGGCACCAGCAGTACTGCAGGCCCCATGAGGTAAACCGGCTCCGAGGGCGGCTGGAGGAGTTGGCACCAGGCTAACTGACGCAAGTTTGGACGGGTAACGACAAATAGCTGGCTGGGATGGACTTGAAAGGGGATGCGGATACAGCTCTTAAATCTGAAGACTTTTCTTCTCCCTGTCTAGTAGTTTACCACAAAGTTGCAAGGGTTTTTGCACTCCTTGGCCGACTCAGCGGCGGTTTCCAGATGTATGCTTGATCCTAATCGTCTAGCATTTTTGTTTGTTTTCAGGCGTCCAAATGGGATGCTTACGCTTGCCGGCAAAGTAACGTAGGTGATGTAAGGAAAGGCTGCATAGATATTGAGTATGTTGATTTGTTTCAAAGAATTTATTCTAACAATGTTTGGCAGTGCATATGCAATATACATGATGCATAATGACAGCACTATAGGAGGATATGTGAAAACCATGACTGTTTGCGCTCTGTGCTGCCAAAATATTGCCAAAACGAGTGATACTTGAAGACTGTGTGTCCCAGTGTTGTATAAGGCTCAAATTGATCATTTGGATTGTGACACAGTTCTTCCCATGCGAACGAAAAGCATAGGGCATTGAAAAAATGTGCGTTGATGAAAGAAATGGCAGCGAGTTCAAAAGTTTTTTTTAAATATATCTGCCACAAGCGTATCACGGGGAAATAATGGACATGATGTTCATCTCGGCTTGGCCGGAGTTCACTAGCTTTGAATTTGTCCTTGATGTCTAACTTATGACGGAGTTGATGGTGTTTTAAGTGCAGCTCTCACTCATTCATCTGGTGCATCACCAGATGCGCTCACTCTTTTAAAATGTTCATTGTTACATGAAATCAATGCCATGTTTACTGTTACTTCTTGTTTTCTGATTTGATCCCTGAGAATCGCTTTGATATTGAAGTTGGCAATGGCTGATCGATTTAATGCTGGAATCTATTTGAGTCTTGTCGCAAAACAAACGAAATCAAAGGTTAAGCATTTTGTGACACCAGAGAAGCGGACTTCAAGAGAGCCAGGCGTTGTTACATTTTCCAACTTCATTCCATCCATCATGAGCGCAACGGACGACAATGGCGCGCATCACAGTTATAATGGACGACAATGGCGCGCATCACAGTTATAATGGGCCGCGGTACGCCGAAGTCTCCAGTGGCTCTCCAACAGCAGCCGCGACCTGCTCCGCACCCCGTGGTCACTGGGGCGGGGGGGGGGGACACGGCCCGGAATGAGACGCCGAGGTAAGGGTGAGCTGTGTATTGAGAAGAGGAGAGGCCGGTACGATGCAAGGTGCCATAGGTGTAGGCTCCTGTGGCAGACATAATAACCAAAAAAAAGAGCTTTAAGACGAGGTCAAAAAGAGTGCCGACAAACATGGAATGTGTCAAGTCTTCAAGAAATGTGTAAATTTTGTAAGTGTTCACATCGGACAGAGTCTGAAATAAATTGATGCTTCTAAAAATGAACACAAAATATCTGCTGGTCTCAAACAAGGCGTTTCCAGCACGTTTGATTATTTCAAACTGCTGCAAACTATAGCATCGCAGCTGTAGCCCACAGCTGATGGCATGTTCGCGTGACAAGCCATGAAAACTATCAGTGACGTATTCAATATGGGAGCAGCGACAATAATTGCCGCCTCCCCTCATAAATATATGTTCCTTAATGGTTGCACGTGAATGAATGACGGCTGCTAAAAAGTCGTGTTAAGAAAATACAGACAAGTAGATTAAAAACAGACAATGCTGCTATGCCACACTCAAGAAGCTGCGAGCGCCTGCGACACGTTCAAATAGGAACTTTTGGTGCAAAATAGGAAGCAATGCCCTTCATGGCAGCATCCTGTATGCATTTTTAATATTTAATATAGCGTAATAAATAACCTCGGCCCAGCTGTTTGCAACATGGTCAAGGCCTCGGGGCCTTCTGGCCAAGACGGGCTATTTCGACCTTGCCCCACGCTGTTCACGTGTGGTTCCTCGAATGGGTTCAGGGCTCATCCTGGCCGTTTAGTGTTTAAACGCCAAGGTCAACAATGACGCCTCTAGAACTGGGCTATGAAAGTGTGCTATCGCAAATTCATGCCTTACATTGAACTCATGTACTGCCTAGAAAACGTTTATCATTTCCTATGAGTCTCTTCCGTTTGCGGACGTTGCTGGTTAGCGGGCAGCTGTCAAGCTTGTCTTAACGTCATCCCAACCAAACTTGCTTTCTCCATCTGAACGGCCCGTCCCAGCGCCGGACAGTCACACTTTCGACGCGCTCGTGGCTGCAGCCACCGATACCACCATGCAGATGTGAGCAGCAAGTGGTGTAATTCATTGAGAGGTGTGCTGTAGCCACGGCAAGGCAATTCGGCGCATGTTGTTCACTCAGATGACGTTTTCATGCATCACTGTACCAGCAGCACAATACCACACCTCTCTTCGATTAACACCGGATATACGAAGTTTTCAGGGTGTGGAAATCTGAAGAGTGTAACTCCAGATCGGGCCCAGATTCCAAAATACCTGGTGGTCGGGATCCGGGCCTGGCCTAGAACCGTATTCTCCAACCTTTCGCACGTTGAAATGTTGTGTACCGCGCGTGGAGTTGGGATTAGGCCAGCGTGGAATTGGGATTAGGCCAGCGTGGAATTGGGATTAGGCCAGCACATTCTGACGTACGAGAACAAATGCAACGGCATTGGCAAGCATCCGGGTCGATAGATGCTGGCTGTCACGCGATATAGCGAGTGAACCATGACTACCTTAGTTTTGAGGCCTAGACAGCTGATACCAGATTTGACACTTCAAAAGGTCAGGACATGAGAACAGCTACGCAATATGAGCTAAAGTACTTCATAGACTCCAGCCCCGCCACGACACATAGGTGCATAAATACTTGAGTGGGAAATAGCCGCGATCATTCCTCCGCGACCATAATCGAGTGCAACATGTCGTGATCTCTACTGGGTAGGATTAAGCTATGATGATTACGCATGAGTATAAACACGTGACGAATAGACACCCAAAACACCCGCTTTTCCGGACAGTCGCTGAAGGCGCGTTCAAAATTCAAAGATTTCTTGGATAAAATTATCAGTGTTTAACAGGGCCAAAGCCAGCCAATACTCAAGCAATGCGAATTTTACAATTGTGCACAACCATCAAACCTCAGTACGCCGCACATTTGAGTCCCGTGAAAGGGGGGATGATCGTCGCATTATTAACACCTAGAAAAATAGGTTCCTGAATGCGACCGTTGACGCACGCTTGTTTCGATTCCATCGGCATGTCAATGACATGTATGCCATCAGTGTGTTGCCTCGTGCCGCAAATGGGTCTTGTTGTCTTTATATATATATATATATATATATATATATATATATATATATATATATGTGTGTGTGTGTGTGTGTGTGTGTGTGTGTGTGTGTGTGTGTGTGTCTGAACGCACGTCTGACTTCAGGTCAGCTCAGTAATTTGCCGTCCTACCTAACGGCTAAGGACCCGTCGATTTATAGCATTGCGCACGAAAAGAATCACAGGGATTTGCTGCCCATCGTAACCATCGCGTAACCAGGATGCATGCATAATTCGAAATGGTCAAAGATGCGCAACATCTACAGCATGACGGCCCCTGCATCGGTTTTAGTTGTGCCACGGGGCACTTGTCTTGGGGCTCAGAGAACAGACGTACGAATCTGGGCCGGCGCTTGAGACAAATGCGCATGACGCTGACGTCCGGGGCACACAGCCGGAAGTAGGGGTGAGGGTGTGCGGCGCCCAATGTACAGCGAATGACGCTAGGTCTGTGTGTTGCAAGGAACTTATCGGCACCCGAATTACATCAGAACGTCCCGTCGCCGAGCAGTCCGCGTGTTGCAGCAGGATGTGCAACCAACATCCTATGCATGCTGTGGCCCCGGCGCAGACATAGTTCATCACTGGTCGCTGTGTGTCACTGTTGGCTGGCTGTCGGTAGTGACACATGAGTGTTCTCCGTTGGAGTCGGCTGTTGGCTGAGGTGTTTGGTTTGGATCAACATCAGACTGTCGGCGCTGTCTGATTGAAAATCCCCTCAGTAGGTACCCGTGTTTGAGTTACGCAGATCCACCGGCGCGGATCAACACTGCGCTGTTGGCAGTGAAGCATCAGCGTCGTCTAATGCCAGTTTATATAGCCATCGCGCTGTCTGACTGGAGCCAGCGGTAGCCTTTTTAATGCTGTTTGGCGTTAATTGATGTGTCGGCAGGTAGTACAAGTCGTTGTTCCCCACGTCGTGTTATCAGAAGCCACGGGCCCACTGGAGCCTGTTTGGCCCGGACACGCTGTGGTGATGCATTGCCAGGCGATGCTGACTGTGCCGCCTCTGTTTCCGTGGCTGCGACGCCAGGCGAGGAGGTTGTCGAGCGGCGGGTCGATGGTATGGAGCGGCTGCGTGTAGCGCCACCCAGTCTGCCGGTCCTGCCGGAGGAGGGCGCCGCCGCCGCCGCCGCCGCCGCCGGCCACCACTTGACCCTGACCCTGCTGCGGCGTGCGCCCCGTGCTCCACTGTCGCCAGCGACACCGGACGGCCGGCCGACGCGCCGCCGCCGGCGCCCCTCCGCCGCCGCCGCCGCCGCTGGGCTCGACGGCGTCTCGCGTCGACCAGCGGGTGGGCACAGAGCTGACACTGGGCGGCCTCAGCCGGCGCTACCAGGCGCACTTTCCGCAGGACCGGGCCGTCGAGGTCACGCCGGAGCTGATCCGGGCGGCGCTGCGCCAGATCATCCAGGCCGGTCGGCGGCATGGAGCCGGACCGGGCGCGCTGCCGCCCGAGCCTGTGCCGCCCTCCGTGCCGTCGCTGACGGCCGCGGCGGAGCTTGAAGCCCCCGCCGACCTCGTCGCCAAGTGGGGGCCTACTGATGTCTGGCGACCGGCGGAACGTCGACATCTACCTGGGTCTGCCACCGGCCGGCGCCGACGTGCCCAGCGACGACGACCGCTCGGTAGTCAGCGCCTGCCAGCTGACCCAGCCCAACTCGGTCGCCAGGACCGGCGCCCCGCACCGCGTCAGCGACGCCGCCCCGCCGCCGCCCCCGCAAGGCCCAGGTCAGGTCGTGACGTCGGCTTCCCGCGGCGTGCGGGCCACCTCCGCCCGCGGCGCCGACGAAGCCTCCGGCTCGGGGCCAGGTCATGCGGTGGCTCCGGTCCGCGGGGTCAGGTCGGCGCCCGTCGCTAAGAAGGTCACAATCAACACGGGCCGGTCGGTCGAGCGCGTCCCGCGGCGTCGCTCGGCGCGCCGCGCCAGCGACGTCATCACCCAGGTCAGCCAGGCGCCCGATCTGGATCCGGAGGCCAGCGGGCGGCCGGCCGAGGGGTCGGCGCCGTCCCCGGCCAGCCCGTATAGGCAGCACGTGCGGTCAGCGTTCCGGCGCCCCGCTCTGGAGAGCAGAGGCGCCAGCGCCAAAGGCGGGTCTGTCGGAGGAGGGGAGCCAGAGGAGGAGGCGCCGACCCTGCCCCAGCCTCCCGACGTCGGGGATGGAGGTGAGAGACACTTCTTTCGGTGGGCTTAAGCTGGCCGTCGTGCCTGGCCTTGACTGGTGTTTATCAACTTATGCCCAGATTAAGCAATTTGACTAAATCAAAACACCGTTTGAGCTGTCCATTATAGTATTGAGAAACGAGAATGGGAGCTCCAGTAAAAGCTCTAATGTTCATTTCCATTGTGTGTGTGGGGAGGGGGAGGCGAGACACATTCAGGGCCAGGGCCAACAGTGCTGTTGTCCTGCAGGTGGCTTATGGACCGCATTTAGCAACGATATAGGTCAATGCCTTCTTTTCACGTGTTCACTACGCGGACGCGTCCACTTAAACCTTTAAGACGACAGAATCCAACCTTCGCCTCGCGTTTAAAACGGCCATAAACGGCACTGTGGTGCAAATCTTTGCACAGACACGCACTGCATTAACAGTTAAGCACTGTGGCGGCAAGAGCCTACGTGAGCCCAGGGGTAGCATTTTCCTACGCAGAGGTGTGTGCCGGTTTTCACGGTGGAGGTAGGGAGCACAACTCACAAATTTTCACTTAAAAACATATCCTCTCGCGTCACAGACGCACGAGAGTTATTCAATGGCGCTTATCAAGACCGCATGTTTTTATCTACTAACGTTCAAATGTCTGCTTCGATTTTTCATCTATCTTTATATTTTTTAATGCGTATCATTGCATGCCAACATTTCACACGGGCCGTGTGCCTTCGGTGCTCTCCTCCCCCCCCCCCTGCCTTTCGAATACACTCCCACTACCACGTCAGCTGGCGCGTGGTCCAGCAAAACAGCCCAGGCTTTTGCAACAAATACCCGAGTAAATTCCGAATCAGCGGGTCAGCAGCACGCCTCCAATGCCCTCCGTCGCCTTCAGGACCGCATGTGGCGAATCCGTGCCTCGTCCCGAAGCGTGCTGCAGGTGTCGTGACAGAATGAGTCCGTGACATGGCCTGCTGCCCCTGTCCGACGATTTCGGCGAGCGCGTTTGATCGCGGCCATCGATTAAACTAGCGTGGTGCTTCGCACGAAGGGCCCGAGCGCGGCTCTGTGGACGGTTTGGCCGCAACGCACTCAGTCGATGCTCAGCTGACGTTCGTGACAGGAATGCCAACCATGCATGTGTGGGTCTTTCAGAAAGGTTGCGTGTATGGCGTACGGAAAGATGTTCTACACCGACATGCGCTTTCTGATGGCAGAATATTGGCATTGCATGCATGCGTTTACATAATTTGTCGTTCCCCATCCTGTTCTAAATCGGTTTCGTAGATCAGCTTCATTCTGTCATCAGCTGCGTTAATTGCTCCTAACTATTGTGAAACCAAATAAAAGCAATTGCCATCTCATATGCACTCTAGATATTATGAGTTTGGAGTTCTTATGGGGGCTTCAATCTGCCTTCAATATCCCAGGAGGTAGTGGCGAAACGACGTATCAAGTAAACTGCATGTGAGACATGTTCAGAGCCAACGCTTCTTAGCCAAAAACCAATGCTTGTTAAGCACAAATAAATGTTTGTTAACCAAAAGCCGATGTTTCTTAACCAAAATCCGATGTTTCTTAAGCAATAAACAATGTTTGCCTGTAACCCTGTTTGACCAGTACCTCTGGATTATTGATGCTGGATTTCATACATGCATTCATACGTTTAAGAACTCCAGCTATATAACGTCGAAAACCAGGAGCTCAAGGCCTCATTTGCATATATCACGCACGCACTTGAGATGTTCCGGTCCCGTGGTGCTGGCTTACAAGCTCATCTAAATCAGACGGTTCCATGCTGGTGTCAAGGTCACGTGACGTCAGACTTCGTCCACGTCATGCGTGATAGCCGTCTGAGGGCTATTTTCAGGACATCCCTCACGTATGAATGGAGAAAGCATATGCAACTTCACCCCATATAACCATGGAATGGTCTCATTAGCAAAGCCAACGGCTGATGGGTCAGCGCATGAAGTTTTGTTATCATCAGTTCAGCAGGGAAGCATGTCGGAAGGCATGACAAATCATTGATAGCCACCCACCTCAGGGCATTGTAATTGGACCATTAGCTATTCGATGTGGGCCAGTTCAAGCGTCACACCTGTAGCTTATCTGGGACATCGCGTCCGTCCGTGTGAATGCAGCCATTACTCCGACAAACAGCTATGAAACAGGGAGCGTGCGCCTGGCCTCGCTGGGTATTCGTCAAGTAGTGCATGGGGAGGGAAAGTGCTGCAGGACATGCCGGTCATTCCAGTTTAAGGAATGAATGAAACGAGGCATTAGTATGGCCGGCCTCGTCTGGTGTGTTAGCATGTGTCTACGTATACATCTGGCGTGTTAGTGGCGTCGGTCCGTTCCTGGTAAATAACATTGTGTTCCCATTGCAACGGAGAAGGTTCATAGGTAACATCTGAAATTCGGTAAACTTATTCGGTCATATTTTCACTTCAATCATTCAGCCATTGCGAGTATGTGCAGCCATATTTGATTAAGCCCATCCAGTTCAATTCGTTCAAGCCTCATGTTGATGAGCTGATGGCTGACAACTGACGCGCATAATCGATTTTAGTGTGATAAATACATCAGATGCATTGAATACCCGTGCGTATTTTACACGATACACATTCATACCACGCCGTTGCAAGCAAAGATCTCCTGACGCTTCCAATACCACTAACTGGTTATTATCATTGCCATAACCAATCTGAAACCAATACGTGATTCCACAGAGGCGCTAGAACCAAAAGAGGAGCGAGAGAAGGCTTCGCCTGGTGGACCGTGGCCTGCACTTGTAGTTTCGAAGACCGCCACTAGACTGGACATCCCCCATAGCATCGGAAATTCTGATGAAAGCCCCGCTGTGACGCTTCACGGAGATGGACGTGGAAGTGATGACGTCACCGAAGACACCAGCAGGAAAACATACGCGGAGACAGGAAGTGAAACCACGGCCGAGACGTAAGTTACTGCATGGATGGTTGCGTGTGGACAGTGTGAAGAATTGACTGCGTTGTCACTTTGGAGAACTGACTGTGATGTCGGTGTAAAGGCTTGGCTGTGCCGATGGAAAGCAGACGTGACTTTGTCAGCAGCACAGCAGCTTGGCGGCGTGGACTGTGAAGACTTGAGAGTGCGGAAGGACATGTCGAAGTTTGATCGCATGTTTGGTGTAAGGGCTCGACGGCATGGATGGCCAGGGGACATGGTGGTGGGGCTCTGAGAGGCTTGACCATGTCAGCAAAGGGGAAACTGATGTGGTGAGAGTGGCGATAGTCCAGATTGTGAGGAAACTGGACTGCGAGGGGAGTCAATGGAATGAACTGTAGCCACAGGACACAGTTTACCGGCACTTAGAAGTTGTGTCCGTTTGAGCAATAAGGGGTTTTGACTCTTGGGAGAATTAGAGGAGGAACTTCATGAAATGCTTTGTGGGAGATTGAAACATGGTTAGAAATGAAACAGCAAGGTAGGCACGTGCAGTTTTATTCTTTCGGGCGACATTTTCTCCAAAAACCGATCGCCGATCCCTGCCCGATGGCCCGACTGTTGGGCAGCACGAGTCGTCGCCTGTCTGACCAGCTCGGGCGCCTGACGTGTCGGCAGGGAGCCGGCTGCCGTCGGGCCGCGCCCGGCCGGCAGCAGCTGGGCAGCTCTGCGCCGAGCCGACCCCAGCCGCTACCTGCAGCTGCCCGACCTGCGTCACACCCTGCGGCCGCCCTCGCCCTCGTCGGAGGACGCCCCCGGCGAGGACAGCTCCGAGTACGAGCGGCAGTGCTGGCAGCTCTACCAGAAACTCAAGCACAAGGGCGTTCGCGTCTCCTATGATGTCATCAAGCGGTACTATTTCTGGACTGATGTTGGGAAGTTGATGAATGATGTTGGTGTGTTGTGTTGTCTGCCAAATGTCTGGTTTACACCTGATCACCTTGATCCCAACCTGTGTAAGGTAAAGTCTAGCGTATAAACTCTGCTCACATGGCGGAAATGTGTGTGTTGGCAGGAATGCACGAAGCGGGTTGCAATTTTATGATTTCACACCTGAAGACAATTAAGCTGCATCACCTGCCTTAGATTTACTATGTTGCAAATTAATTTTTGATGAATAACAATGAAACCAGAAATATTTGGGGCTAAGGAATTGTTGAGCAACGTATTGCGAATGAGCAACGTATTGCAAATCATATCATTACGATTCGTGTTTGGCCTAACAGAACTAAGCCCTAGATAAGACAGTAGTATTAGCCTTCTTTCTCGGAGAAAAAGCAGGTGGTTGGATATGTAGTTGGGTTGATATTTCGGCATCATGCCCTTATCGAGACAATAGGAGAACGGAATTCACATATGATTTATTTCTGTTATTGTTTCGATAAAGGCATGTTGCCGAAATATCAACCGAACTATATTTCCATTCTCCTGGTTTTTTTTTCTCTGGGGAATAAGGCTAATACTACTGTCTTATCTACGTGAATAATGTCTCTCGCTATTGCACTGAACAAAGTACGAAACTGAGCCCCTGAAAACTACTCAGTTCAGACGATTAACATGATAACTGATTTCAGTGGGATGCTCACACCTACTGAATATAAAAGCTGCTCAAGACCTCGACGTCCGTCCTGTTCCGACACGGCATCGTGAAGTCGTGACATGGCGCAGCATCGTGAGATTGTGACATGGCGCGGCATAGTGAGATTGTGACATTGTCTTGTCGAGATATCGCAGGTTAGTGATGCTGTGACGCGGGGACGCCGCCAGGTGGCAGCATTGTGAGGTCGTAGCATCACGCGTTATGACATGAAGTTGTGACTCCGTCAGATCGTGATATTACGGGGTCTTGACATCGTGTGGTCGTGATGTGATCTGGCCATTGTACATGCAGGCACGTCACCCACTGCAGACGCGCCGTGCAACATCGGTCTCCAATGTGGCGTCCCCTTGTTACGTCACAAGGGCGTTATTCACCGGCCTGATGTTGAAGTGTGAATCCATCGCTCTGTGTGAAGCATGTGATGGTTGTCTGTTGTCGGCAGGCGTGTTAGGAGAGCTGCTCGCTAATGCTTGAAACTATTGTCAGTGTCTGGGAGTGTTTTGGTTTGCAAGGTACTGCAGTTGAAATGTTGTTGCACTTCATTCTTTTCTGACTTAGCCGAATTGCTACGGATCTTGAAGAAACTTAATAATTCAGCTAGACATGCGAAGGTTTTCATGCTTTCTCCAAAACTAAATCGCGTAGGAGTAGCATGTGCGCGTAATGCGTAGGTTATATTTGCACCAAGCGAACAAAATTGCCCATTGTGAGTAATGTAATGCATATATGAACGATTTGCAGCCAGTTAAGTTGTTATCATCAGTTGCAAATTTTCAATGCATCTACATTAGAAAAATCCATTATTGAGAGTAAAACCTTCCGCAACGAGTGGCTCCTTGAACGGAACTACGAATTCCATCGAAATTAAATTCTAGTAAACGATGTTTTTTCAAAGCCGTCTTTATGTGTCCTTTATCACACAGTTACCTCATTAGGTTGGTATGCGATTACTCCTATCATTTAGTGATAAATGTTGCGTTCAAAGTGTGTAGGCTCTCCCCACCGTGTATTTGTTGGATACACGGCACATCCCCCCCCCCTCTCTCTCTCTCTCTCTCTCCTCTCTCTCTCTCTCTCTCTCTCTCTCTCTCCTCTCTCTCTCTCTCTCCTCTCTCTCTCCTCTCTCTCTCTCTCTCTCTCTCCTCATCTCGTCTCTCTCGTCTCATCTCTCTCTCTCCTCTCCTCTCTCCTCTCTCTCCTCTCTCTCTCTCTCTGCGTGGCGAACTCAATTAATTTTGTGATAACTACATGTGAAAACGAGCGTGGAGCGGTATTTTAGAACTAGATGAAAAACAGCCACCAGCCTCCCATGTGGATGCAGCCTGGCAGCCTGGGCAGCTACGGTGTGCCCCCTCCATGGGACCGGCCATCAAAAACTCCATTCGGAAGTCTGACAGAGCTGGTCCTGGTGGTCTGGTCATCGGCAGACCAGACCGGGTGGTCTGGTCTGCCCCATACTCACATGGCTCAGAATCAGTGTATCAATTTGCTCTCACTGACAGCCGATTCAAATACCTAGTTAAAAATGAGTTTATTCGTGTGCAATCTGACTCGCGATAGTTTTACGTCAGAACCAATTCAATGTGCATAAAAAGCAAGTGAAACACAGGTCTGACTACCAGTTTTACATATCAATGGCATTATTGTAGTCGGGCAAAAAGCTCCCTGACAGCCCGCGGTTATTTACGGCCGAGTATTTGAATGGAGCTAGGGTTGAATTATAAAAGCTTATTCCAGAGAGAAGATTTCAAAACCAGATAGGTGTCTCATCATGAAGTTGACCCAATTATTCCTTCGCTTCTCTAATTTTGTACCTGGGCCCCAACACACAAGCTGTAGCGTACCAGTTCATCGGAAAATTTGCGTCCAATCTTCTCGCCAGACACGACCCGGAGGGTTTTACTCATCATCAAAGGCTACGACACAACCACCCGAGACTAGTTGAACTATTCCTTTCGTCAACTGCCGGCTGATGTCAGCTCCATGTCATTCGATGAAAACAACGCATTGTCAGGGACACGTACCCATGGTACCAAAGGGATAAGCATGCTATCTTAGACCGCAGGGCGACGATTATGGCCAATGGTAGTTTGAGAACAAGTGGGGGCTTTCCCAAATAGACGGAAAATGCCATCCGTGGCTCAATTAATTACAAATTACTGACCACTTCAACCATAGCTGGAATTGCTTCTTCACGGCAGGAAAGATCCATTGCTTTTTGGACGCTAAACAGACGCCTCGTGCGGTCGTACGGTACGGTTTATTTCAGTATGCAGCATTGGTCAGGATACATTATAGGACAATATACAGTATAAGTCGGTATACAATGTACAGTACAGGTATAGTTTACTGATGCATTCATTGGCTGGTTCTGAGTACCTCAGTCTGCGGGGTCTCCTGGAACGTCTCGGAGGTTTAATGGCGGCAGCGTCTGACTGATGCATTCGCCCGGGAAAGGTTTGGCAGGAACACGAAGGCCGCTGGTGGCGCCACCTCGTCGCTCTCTGATGCCACCTGCGGTAGAAGTCGAGAGGCGGACAGCCTGCTGCCTGGCCGGCCTTGGGCCGACCGATGGATCAATCTCTTGGGAGCAACAGCCGTGGACGAATCGACCATGTGGCGTGTCGTGGTACATCGTCATTCTATTTCTAAAACAGGTACACCTCAATGGTGCGAATGTCGCAGCCTGATTTATAAAAGCCATACTACAGGGATTGCGCGACACGCAGACGCAGCCCGGTTCAGGTCGTAAGGTACCACCTACGCTTGAGCTAAAATGAGGTGATTTTTTTCGCTGTAAATAGCGATGTGCATGGTCAGGCGTAGCCAGCGTTTGGCTCCACACATTGTTGGAGGCCAAAGACGGGGTTCATTTACCAGTGAGCCAGAATCGCCCTTGAACTAAGATAACAGTGAAAAATTTCATCACAAAAAACCGTACGGGAGTGAAAAAATTGATTTGCAAAAGTTGGACATTATGAGTCAGTGAGAGATGCTCCAGCAAGCAAAGACTTACGTTTCAAGTCGGTATGGATGTCATATCAGGAACATAACAAAAATGTTTTTTAAAACAAAAAAAAAGCAAAATACATTAAAGAATAGTACTTTAATAATGGCGTAATGTTCATCAAAAGCTATGTTACACCAATGTTTCGATGTTGCACTTTGTACATCCCTTCCACAGGATTTTTAACGCGAAACAAAGCATAGAAATTTAACAACAAAAACAACAACCAAAAATTGAACAAGCATAAATCATTGAAAAGGAAAAGCCCTGGACTCCTGCACACCAGCACATCACTTAATTAAATACCACAGCCATACCTCTGGCTGCTGTTAAGATAGGGTCCGGAAATATATATATATATATATATATATATATATATATATATATATATATATCATGTCATTGTTTCTTGCAAAATACAGATGATTATTTCCATGAAAGTAGCCTAACTAAGCCTATCCCAAAGAAACCTTACATTGTCTCATCCTGTCTAACCTATTAAATCACAGCAGCATTTGTAAGTCAGTGATTCCTGCAAAGTTCCTACTGCCACTTGCCATGCAATTTACCAACTTAGCCCAACTTAGAGTAGCCCATATGCTGAAAATCGTCTCAACTCACCCCACTTAGTTCTTGCCAGCAGTACCTGTGATAAAACATGATAAACATAAGGCTTTAAACATAAACATAAGGCTTATTTTGGCCGGTTTCAACTTGCGTTTTGGTTCAATTAATTAGCGTCAGCTTGTTGACACCAGGCATTTGGCAACACACAAGTCAAAACCCCCAAAATCACTTTGGACCACTTATTTTCATTGCTGTGGTTAGCGTCTGTCAAGGGCATTGGTGAATGTGCACCACAAAACAATTCCTCTCTCTCTCTCTCTCTCCTCTCTCTCTCTCTCTCTCTCTCTCTCTCATCCCTCTCTCTCTCTCTCCCTCTCTCTCTCTCTCTCTCGCCTCTCTCTCTCTCTCTCTCCTCTCTCTCTCTCTCTCTCTCCTCTCTCTCCTCTCTTCTCTCTCATCTCTCCTCATCATCTCTCTATCTCTCTCTCTCTCTCTCTCTCTCTCTCTCTTTCTCTCTTCTCCTCCAAACAAAGCATAACCTAAAGATGGCCACAAAACCAATTTGCTGGTTGCCATTCCAGCTGCAACAAAGGCGCCAATTAAGGTTTGGTTTTTCATATTTAATGACTTAAGGTTTGGGATGCTGGCTTCATCTTCTGCATAGGATGGTCTATTTGTGTTTAAAACCAATATCTACCTCTTATTTCATCGCTATGCACTTAGACTATTCTTGTGCTAAAAAAAATAATCATATCTACCGTACCGTCATTTGCCATCTGAACTATGCCAACTGTGGACAACCCTTGCTAAAGCATACGTTTGGGACCGATTCAATGAATTCGAACCAAATAGTCGAGTTATGGAACAAAATAGCTTGATTACATGTCTTGTGGCATCATATTTGTCTCATGAATAAATATCGATAGATCTAAAAGAAGATGAACAAATCTTGTCACAAATCATGTCTTTGAAACAGGTAACGCTAGCAACTAGTTGCTCCACAGGGGAACTTACTGGCTTTTAAGGACATGCTCTTTCCGCTCCCTCACACGAAAAGTCAGTATCTTTCGCATGGTTGCTGAAAGACAGAATCCTCCAGCCCAACCACAAAAATAAATATCACCATGCCCACCGAACCACGAGATTAAAAACGCATTTGCTACCAAACACTCATGCATTAGCGGGCAGGTCGTCCCAAAGACTGTACAGCAGTATAATGCAACGTGGTGAGGGTAGTGAGACTGCAGTGGCTCAGATTTGTCATTATCAAGCCCCGCCACGCACCAAGAAGAAAAAAACGGCTAGCTAGGGGTTTACCAGGGCAAAAATGGCAGTAAAAATAAACTCCGTGCTCGAAATCGTCTCCTTCATCCCCTACGAATTGTTCACTCTTGGGTACATATCAAACATGTTTGGGCGGCCGGCGAATTAATCCGATCTACGTATGAAATAGATGCCAGTTTGCAGTTGAAACATTTTGCAGAAAAATTGACGACATTTAAACCGTAGATGCTGCCTTTAAATGATGGTTTTATCATAATCGCATGAGGACGAAAAAATAAAAGTAGTTAAAAAGGTAAAGACTTAGATTTGTCTGGTCAAATCTTGTAAGCAACTGACTTGACTAAAAATATGTGAAAATGAGCTCAATTTGTGATACTCAGCTTTTAGATTTCTTTTAGAAGGCATTTCTTGAATTTTTCCTCCTACCTTTCGGGGGTGGGGCAATTTAAGTGGTCGAGTTTTTCGGGTAAAATAAAAACATGAAGTAAAATATTCTAGCAGGCTTTGCTGATGTTTCCATTAGGCTTTGCTTTGCTGTGTGGTTTGCATGGTGTGTCTCAAAACGATTGGGAGATTCGTGGAAATGTTAAAGATTACGCATTTGGCACACAGCTAAAGATTGTGATGCATTTTGCAAACAAACCAAACTTGATACATGCACGCAGCTGTGGTCGCTGAGGCTCTCGGGTTTGAAGGTACCTGTCGCCCTTGCTCTGAACATGCATAGGCATGATTCAGATGTAGGTTAGGCAGGATATAGCCATGGGTATTTAGGTTCTGTGTAGCCTTGTTTATGCTTGATTGTTTCAAGTGAGCTCGGTTTTGGATAACACCTGAAAACCTCTTAACAGGAATCTCCCACCTTTACCTGGGTTTTGAACTGAACTGGCCATGCTGAGGACTTTTTATGCAGTTTACGGTCATGCCCTTTTTAAGACCCAAAACCCTCTGGTTCCTGAGTTATACGCCCGCAAAAGTGCGAAAAGGTTTATTGGAAAACTGCTTCAAAGTCACATTGACATTGGTGTCGCGATAGAACGTCATAGGATTACCGTTATTACAGCCTGTTTTCTGTTTATGGTCAAAACAGCATGGCCGCTGACACATTCGCAAGAGCGATGATGCGGCACGTGTGATACAATCCGCGAAAGGTGATGTTAGTAAGATTTCGCTGCTGAATGCGTGTCGCGAGCGTAAGCGTGAACACTTTCGGGTTGTGCAGCACTCGTCGCAAAGGGGGCATTTTCCTTACTTCTAGACCATAGGTCAATGTTATAAAAAGAGAACGCCACTGTCTGCGAACAAATACAGTACCGGAAAAAGAACGTCACTCTCCCGAATATTATAAAAACGGACACGCGACGACAAACCCGCCTTTTTCTCCTGCTGGCGTTTTTTTCTTATTCTACTGACGTACTTCTTACAGACAGCTCGGTTGGCGCCTTATGTACGGCAGCAAAGAACCTCACACGGGTTTGTGGGTTAGCAAGGCATTATAAGATTAGAGAAATATTACAGCAATATTAGATGTATATTTTTCTAAGCATTTCACACGTATCATAAAACGACTTTGGATCTTGAACAAAAAAAGGTGTCCTACAAGCATAACTGCTTGAGTTGTATTACCATGAACCCCCCTTTGGTCTTTGTTTTGAAGGGAGCTCTCTGCGAAATGCGGTATTATAACCGAAAACATGTGCGCAAATTGCGAGGAAACCTGCAATTTGATAGCCCCGCAGTTTGTGCAAGTTAGGGATCACACTTATGGAACATAAGACTGTGAATCAGGCGCTTGAAATAACGTGACCACTGGTGGTCGTGCCTAGTGGCTCGTACTGATTTGGTGATGAGAAGTGGTCGTGCGATTTTGTTTCTTCTGAAGAGAAACTTGTTTTGGTACTCTTTAAAATTAATGACTCTAAGTACTCTAATTAAATCTATGACCCTAAGGACTCTAATAAATCCAATGACTCTAAGGACTCTAATTAAATAAAATGACCAATAAAATGTAATATATTAGATACCTGCCTCTATTTTAAGGTTTCCGTTTGGACATAACAAGGAAAGGATGTCGGCAAACTGAAAGAAACACTGGCACCCATGCTGCGGGGGTGTTCAAGGGCAAATCGCTACCTAAGGGAATGTTCCACATTGAAGATATTGAGGTAGGCACCAGATATGATGGAAAAAGCTTACTTGTGACTGTTGATAATCTTTCAAGGTACAAAAACGACTCAAAGTATCAAAATTTCAAAGTTTTTAAAAATGCGCCCCATTACGTCATCGTTTGATGCGTCAAGGAATCATTTTGTGACGCAGCAATACATGGCAGTGTCTGGCAGCCAGGCCTAACGAATACCTCGAAATGAGCGAAAGCTGACGCCAGTGGGCCATTCTCGTCGCGGGCGCCGTGTCGGATGGCGGATCAGTGGGTGGTTTTGTTCGTGGATTTGTTGCCTTGGTACTGGCCGTAAGAAAAGCTTTGGTGGACTGTTGACATGCAACGTAGCGACCCGCTAGCTTGTATGGCAGATTATTAAAGGGAGTTCCACATTTGAAGATATGAGATAAGCATCAGATTTTATGGAAAAAGCCTGCTCATAACTGTTGGTACTTCAAGGTTCAAAAATGGCCCTAGTAGGAAAATTTCAAAGTTTGTAAAATGCGTCCCATTACGTCATTGTTTGATGACGTTTGGAATGATTTTGGGACCGCAGCGAGACCTGGCAGCTTCTGGCAGCCAGCGTACAGAATACCTCGAAACACCGAAAGCTGACGTCAACCGGCCGTTCTTCTCGCGGGCGACGTTTTGGATGGCGAATTAGTGAATGGCTTGTTTGTGGATTTTTTGTCTTGGTACTGGTCGAAGAGAAACTTTTGTGGGCTGTTGAACATACCCAACGTAGCGATCGCCAGCTTTTAGGGCGGATTATTAATATCAAAGCACGATCTACTGTGAAAATTGTCATATAGCGTCATGAATGTCTTCCCCAAACCAACCAAGGCCTCTTGATAATGTCAGTGCTGTATTGTCGACCTATACAACATATCTTCGTCTGCAGGGTTGTAAACCTGACATTGATATCATGTGATGTGCACACCAGTTACTTTCGTGATAAGTTGTAACTGGAATTGCAGTGTCATGCAAGAATGAATAAATACGTAACATTGTTACACATTTATTGCCAAAACATTGCTATTGCTATGGTAAAGATGGTAAGGCTGGGCTACCAAGAATGCTATTCTTCTTAGGATTATTCATGCAATTATTAGTTAACTCCGATATAACCATTGTGGTACAATGGCATGCTTGCTGATAGTCCTTTGGCGCTGTCAAATCAGTTGCTACCAGTCATTCATAACTTATAAGCTCCTATCTCATGGGCTTGACATAGAATAGTCAACCAATGTGGTACATTGTGTATGGCACGGGTCACCAGCGTCATTGTGACACTACCTCAGTGCTGTACTGTGGCATGACATGACGAACAACGATATGGTTTATGCCTTGCAATCCCTGTTGCTTTCATAATAAATTCCATCATGAAAGATGGATCAAGCGTGCATTCCTGTATTCGCATCTGACATATGACTGACCAAAAACACACGGTACAAGATATGAATCACTTTCATTTAAGCACACAGCCAATTAGAGATATCACTTGCTCAGCCTGCTTTGGAAATCCACAGAACGTAGGTGACAAAAATGCAAACACGTCTTTACTTCCAGTCACGCAACATGTTGCAGCCATCAGGTTTTTACTATAAAATAGGAATTTTTTTACATGTATTGAACTGACACTGCAAACATACTGACCTTGCACATGGTCATGTGTAGTTATGGTTGGATGGGCAAAATGTAAAGAAGTGATTAAGCTGCCAGTGCACACAAGGTTCATGATAAAAATATTATTAAGTTATATCCAAGAAACCAACAGCAATACTCTTTCACCTTTCTCAGCACCCAGCATCTCACGCAATTGCAGTCACTGTGACACTGATGACTCACCAGCAATGTTCGCCTGCATACAAAATTCGTTAAGACAGTAGAATGTGCATCAACAATAACACAGCACTATATTTTCAGAATTCTTTAGAGAAAGACCATTTTGGAAAGCCGTATCATGTGACCTTATACTGAACATGTGCATTAATGAGCTGCACACACCAGCCCTTACTGCCAAAATTAATTGCTGATATAATGGCATGCAAAGGATCAATTAGATGCTGTAATGCCTCAATAGGTTCAAAATATTGACAAAATCCTAGAGAAGTACCAAATTGCCTTTGTACAACATACATAGGTGCTAGTGTTTGCAGTATGCGACATATGTGTTAGTGTCTCTTTTGGTTTGCCGGCACTACCTTGGCATGTTCAAACACAAACATAAAGGCAGAGGCGGGTATCGATATATCACATCTGTTTCGAGTCAGTGAACTTAAAGAATACCAAAACAATGTTCTCTCTCAGAAGTGAAGTACAAACCTCGCACACACACTCTCCAGCACATCAAGATCGATACAAGCCACTGGCACGCACCACCAGTGATCACACCCATTTCAAGCGCCTGATTTACACTGTTTTCTTAAATAAGTGCGATATCACTCCTGCACAGCTAGTGGAACTGTTAAATTGCAGGTTTTCTCAGAATTTGCGCACAGATTTTTGGTTATAACATCGCATTTGACGGCGAGCTTCCTTAAAACAAAGTCGCAAGGCGAGGGGGGGGGGGGTTCATGGTAATATTCAAGATATTATGTGTATGATATATCAAGAGGTTGTAATTTTTAGGATACTTGTCAAGATTTAAGCTTGTTCAATGTGTGCGAAATGGTTAGTAAAATATATATCTAAAATTACTGTAGTACTTTCCTAATTTTCAAATGCCTTGCTAACTTATCAACCCGTGCAGGGTTCTTTGCTCCGGTACACAGGGAACCAACAGAGCTGTCTGTAAAAAATACTTCAGTGGAAGGAAAAGCGCTAGCAGAAAATTGAGTCAGATTTGCCGTCGCGTCTCTTTTTATAACATTCTGGATAGTGCCGTCCTTTTTTTCGGTGCTGTTCTTTTCTTGGCAGGGAGTGGCGTTCTCTTTTTATAACATTGGCCTATGGCACCTATGGTCTAGAAAAAAGAAAAAATGTCCCGTTCACGACGAGTGCCGCACAACCCGAAAGTGCTCACCCTTACGTTCGCGACACGCATTCAGCAGCGAAATCTTGCTAACAGCCAACCACTCTCTGCGGATTGTATCATACGTGCCGCATCATCGCTTTTGCGAATGTTCCCGCGGCCTTACTGTTTTGACCATATGCAGAAAATAGCCTGTAGTATGACCGCGATCGCATGGCGTTTCTATGACTTTATTAATGCCAAGGTGACTTTGA
>NW_023596746.1:44892858-44925358 GCF_011947565.3 Pollicipes pollicipes
ACTTGGCAGAGGGACGGCTCAGAGAGAGGTGTCGCCCATACTCTTCTGCGTCGAATTTTTCCATTGGCTTCCATAGGGTAAATCTCAACAATCCTGCAAGGGGGGGGGGGGGGAGCGGGGTGTCATGAGACGTAGAATTCCCACGTTTCTACGCTGGCAGCCCAAAAGGCACAACGTGATTGATTTCTCCGTCCCAACTGTGATGGCTTCTCTTTCATGGCAAGCATCACTATTGCATCGTGTTTTTCAAACAAACACACGTTTCATGATATTCGCATATAGCTGCATGCGAACCTTGTGTCATGCTCACAGGCGGTTAGGTATTGCGTCGGCCTGAACGTACGCTGTGGGTTTGTACCTAATAACCAGTGTTGGTCTGCGGTAGTAATCTGCCGAGCGATGCATATTGCATTTGTTTTCTAAGCATTTTAAAATGATTTCAACATCATTCAAGATTTCAGCATCATTAAGCTCGTGAATTAATTTCTCATGTTTATAAATACGGCCACCCATTAAATAAAGAAGTGTACATGGACGTTAGTGTACCCATTAGTGTAGTAGCAGAGTGTAGTGATATATTTATATATATATATATATATATATATATATGTGTGTGTGTGTGTGTGTGCGTGTGTGTGTGTGTGTGTGTGTGTGTGTGTGTGTGTGTGTGTGTGTGTGTGTGTGTGTGTGTGTGGTGTGTGTGTGTGTGTGTGTGTGTGTGTGTGTGTGTGTGTGTGTGTGTGTGTGTGTGGTGTGTGTGTGTGTGTGTGTGTGTGTGTGTGTGTGTGTGTGTGTGTGTGTGTGTGTGTGTGTGTGTGTGTGTGTGTGTGTGTGTGTATACCTAGGCAAAGTGTTGTTTTTGATGACAGACAGACGAATCTCGCATAACTTGCACGCTTGCTTCGCAGTGCGTTGGTGCGATACGGGTTGGAGTTTTGCAGGTGTTCAGTGGCAATGGTGTTCTTATGTTGCTCTGGACCTAACACGGACCATACGCCTTTGTATGCCCCATCACGCATCACGCTAATGATCTTCGCAATGTTGCCAATTGACTTACCTCATCTCTGCTGCCGTTGTGTTGGAAGTCAAAGGTGCTGAAAAGTAAAACACTTCCTAATGACAGTCCAACCGTCAACATGAGCTATCAATACCATAAAAGCGTATTAACAGTACACAACGAGCAATACCACATGCTTGGCGATTCATCAGACCCCAGCCGTACAGCCATTCTCGTCATTCCGATGCTCGGTTGTGCATAGGCTATTAGACACATGATGGGCCATCTGAACTCGCAATTTCCTACCAAAAATCAAATCAAGGTTAAGAACTTTATTCGAGGCCGGTTAACAATCCACGCTTCACCGCCTCAATGCGTAACTAGTCATTTTTTGTCATTCGTCATTTGCCTCCTTGCGTGAGCCCCTGTAAGCAAGTTTTTTCCGTGTGGATCTGATTGCGTACCATTTGGGTCTATGGCTGAAATCCTATCCTATCCTAAAATCCTATCCTAATCCTAATCCTATCCTAATCCTAAATCCTATCCTAATCCTATCCTAGGCTATCCCCTTCACATGTTCCACAGTGTTATTTCTACGTCTTATACAACTGGTGCCTCTTTAGCACGAGACATGCGTGCACTGGCCTATGGTGTCTCTGCCCTTTCCCCATCCAGTCTCTAAACGAGGACAGTGGAGATAGAGAGATAGAGTTCGGTTGATATTTCGGCAACACCTCCATCGAAACAGTACCAGAAGTTTGCTACTGTTCCTGTTTTTTAATTGCTATTGCTATTGCTATTTGAAGATCGCTTCCGCCATTGTTTAGATAAAGCATGTTGCCGAAATATGAGCCGAATTACATCTCCATTATCCTGGTTTTCTCTGAGGAATAAGGCAGAAGTGTGTGTCTACTGTCTTATCTGTGTGAATAATGTTCCTCGCTAATGCACTGAACAGATTCGTAATTTTGAATTATATTGAAAGATGAAATTATTTTAAAAATGCTTAGAGAACAAATGCAATATGCATCGCTCGGCAGATTACTACCGCAGACCAACACTGGTTATTAGGTACAAATCCACAGCGTACGTTCAGGCAGACGCAATACCTAACCGCCTGTGAGCATGACACAAGGTTCGCATGCAGCTCTATGTGGATGTCATGAGACGTGTTTGTTTGAAAAATCTAGTGTAATAGTCACGCATGCCATGAAAGAGAAGCCATCACAGTTGGGACGGAGAAATCAATCACGTTGTGCCTTTTGGGCTGCCAGCGTAGAAACGTGGGAATTCTACGTCTCATGACACCCCGCTCCCCCCCCCCTTGCAGGATTGTTGAGATTTACCCTATGGAAGCCAATGGAAAAATTAGACGCAAAATGAGTATGGGCGACACCTCTTCTGAGCCGTCCCTCTGCCAAGGTCTCGGCAGGCAGCGCCAGTCCATCTATTGCCTTTCCAGCCAAGTTCTTCGATTCACCTTGCGGCCGTGTCCTGTAAAATCTCGGATTTCACTGCATGACATAGCTTTTCTACATTTATAAACTACTGCAAGGTGTTCCAAATGATTCCTGGACACGACGTCATTGAGCTAAGTGCACTACGAGTAACCAATAGGGGCGGTGATAGCCATGAGCGGACTCTTTACGTTTCGGCCGCCAGCACTACCTACCCGTTTCAAACGTGTCAGTATAGTTTCATCGGTTGCAACGACTAGTGGACTTTATTCGAAAGCTGTTTAATGGCAACCTGAAATATTCTAGCCCCCGGTTAGCTTTTCACGGCAGTACCACGGCCCCAGGGCACATAACCAGACCGTGCGCTAAGGCCGACGCAATACCCACACGAGGCCATCGAGCGTAAAACACGGTGTGTTGCGGCTAATGTATCACCATGAAATGCATGTTTACCTGAAAGATAAAGTCCAACCGGTCACATATGACAGTGAAGCGAAGCACACATCCCAACAAACACACAAGAAGAAGCAGAGGTAAACAATAGGGCCGGTGATAGCTATGAGCGGACTTAACGACTCGGCCGTCAGCATTATCTGCTGATTTCAAGCGTGTCAGTTCAGTTCCCTCAGTGAAATCAATAGCCGACACTTTTCAAAACTATCTAACGACAATTAATCATTCTTGTGAGCGGGTTATTACCGGGGGCCAGCGGTTGTTGCTAACTGGGCAAATAGGAGCAGCGTGCCATGTGCCCGGTTGTCCGACGTCAGACCTAACAGCCTGCCAGCCGAAACTCGCTTGTTTTCGCTATACAATGCACCATAGAACGTGTGTTTATCTTAACGTTGATTGTATCGTGGTCAGGACCCTGAAAGCATTGTATCTTCGAGAGATCATTCCTGGGGGCCCACCATGTCCTATTGGGCGCAAAGCCACAGCGTGCGTAAAGGCCAACGCAATACCTAACCGCCTGCGAGCCTGATGCAAGGCTTGTATGCGGTGATGTATATGTACCATAAAACGCGTTTGTCGCACCAATACAAAACGGAGAGAAGCTACGTCAGGATAGGAAAATGAGTAAGAAAGTCCACTTCCGGCTGGTAGCGCCGGTCGCCAACTCACCACTTCGAGCCAATACGACCGCCTGCCATGAAATGACCAATTTGGCTCCATAACCTAACTTGCTACATTTAGAAGATAATGGAGGTCCAAATGATTATGACTAAACTTGCACTGAAATCAGCTCGAGTCGATGTTGCCAATAGTCGCCGTTGATAGGCATCAGCGGAGTCACTACGTTTCGGCCGCTATCATTGTCTGTCCCATTTCAAACGTGGGAGTATAGTTTAAATCGATTATATCATTAACGACACCATATTGGAACCATTCCATGCAGTTTTACTATCATCATGGAGACAGTGGACCCATCCTTTCTGAACCAAATGCGATTCGGGTGTGTCCACTCGGAGTTATCAATAGGGCCGATGATAGGCCGTAAAGCGAACTCCTTACATTTGGGCCGCCAGTATCATTTGTCCATTTCAAACGTATTAATATAGTTTCCATCAGTTGCAACGACTAGTAGACATCACTCTAAAGCTGTTTAAACGGCACCTGAATATTCTAGCCCCCAGTTAGTTTTTCCACGGGCAGCACCACGGGCCTCTAGACCACCATAGCCAGAGCGTGCGTTAAGGCCCTACGCAATACCCACACGCCTTCGAACGTGAAACACGGTGTACCATGCGGCAAAATGTATATACCATGAAAGGTATGTTCACCTGAAAAATCAAGTCCAACGGTCATATTATCCCAGGCAGAGAAAAGCGGGTACACTCCCCAACAACCACAAATAGAGCGAGAGTTACCAATGGGGCCGGTGTTGAGAGGCTTTAAAACACAGCTCTTTGCGTTTCGGCCGCCAGCATGGTCTGTTTATATCAAACGCTTGCAGTTTAGTTTTTTATCGGTGCGATCATAACCGGAAAGCATTTTTGTTTTATAGGGCAATTTAAAATATTCCATCATTTGCATGTCGTGCCCCGGGAGCACCGCGACCCTACTGGGCACATCGCAACGGTGTGCGTTGAAGCCGACGCAATATGGAGCCGCATGCGAGACTGAAACAATGCGTGTCTGTGGCTGTATACATATACCATGAAACGGTGTTTCACTATACGTCACGGTGAGTCCCTGGCCGACACAGTAGGCCGCTAGTTGGCTCATGGGGCCCCAATCAAGTGTAAATCGCATGCCCCAGCCATGTCCTTTTTTTTTAAAACGGATCCGACAGCCCAGGGTTACGCTATTGACATTGTGTCCAGGAATCGTTTGGAGCACCTTGCAATAGTCTCCAAATGCAGCAAAGCTATGTCGTGCTGTACAAATGGAGATTCCAAAGCAGGCGGCCGTAAGGTATGCTGAAGAGTTTGGCTGCAAAAGTGATTTGAGGTGTTCCGCTGGCACCCGCAACAGACACGGAAGAACGTTTCGGAAATGGAGGGTGCCCCTAGTCAAATTGTTGGCAATTCTTCCCATCAAATTCAGTAAGTTTAATGCTCTACATTCTCAGAACGTGGGAATGCCGTTGCACTCGAATCTTCTTCGGCATAGGAGCCATAGGCACAATTCCATAGAATAGCTTAATTCCTCTGCTTCGCCATGTGCAACCATTGCCCTCCATTTGTCGGATAAGCACGCTTGATGGGAGGTATATGCCTATAGCTGCAAAATGACACTTGTTCATGCTCGCAGACGATTAGGTACTGCGTTGGCCTCAATGTTCGCTGTATGAGCTTAGTAGGCCGTGTTGGTGTGCGGATCTGATCATGCTGATGCTGGTGGCCGAAACGCAAAGAGTCCGCGTATGCCCTATGAACGGACTCTATTGGTAATTCTGGATTGGCTTACTGGAATGACATCTTGTTCAACTAACAATACCACCATAGACCACTATACCGGCAAATTTGAAGATGGGTGGGTAAGGATGACGGCCGAAGATAACAGGTATGATTACGCCCATCAACAGTCATATTAGGTCGAAGTGGACTCACCTAAAGGCATTTTGTTCCGGAATGATTTTAAACACCCTGCAATCGTTTCCAAACGGCAGCGAAGCAACGCCACTCATTACAATTGGAGAGTTCATGGCAGACGGCCGAAAGGTAAATTGAAGAGCTGGGCTACAAATGTAATACAAGGTCTGGCGTTGGCACCCGAAACATTGGCGGAGGAACGCTTTAGAGAGTAAGAGTGCTCATAGTCATAGTGTAGTCGATTCTTCTCATCCATTGCCATAACGCTAATGCTCTGCAATCTCAGGAAGTGTCTAATGGTTTGGTGCCATGACACTCACGGAACCCGCGTTTCAACTCCAGGAGAAACCCATTGCCATGAAAATCGTGTCAAAATGGCGTCCGTCAGTGGTTGCACCGATGGACACTATTTTGGAATGTTTGTTAGAGACAGATAATGTCAGTAGCCGAAAACGCGGTCAGTTCATGCCTTTCTCCGGCCTCATTGGCAACTCAAGGTGGACATGCCTGAATGCGGCTTGTTCATGGATCGCTTGGACCCTTCTTGCGGGTAGTTTCTTAAGGAGGCCTCCTGGGGAAAGGTGGGTTTCCCCCATTATCAGGTTTCCTAGTGATACGAAACGAAGACCATAACTCGTATCACGTGACGTCATGAGCAGCAGGTAAAACGCAGCTCTTTTTTTTACTTGTTTTCAAATGACATCACCATAAGAATGTCAACGACGAGTACGTAGGTAGATGTACGTACATCGTAACAGTCTCCAGGAACGTCGTGAGCAGCGGGAAAACACAGCCGAAAAATGTGCCCACTGGAAGTTTTCAACTGATGATTCATTCACTCGTCCCAGCGATGTCGTCAGTAGGATAAAGGACACATGTTATTACGAACACCTGCTTGGATTTTAATGTTGTCATCATAAAGAGCTTGTAAATCCTTGTGATGTCGTGAGAAGTAAAGAAGTCAGACTTTCACATTTCTACTAGTGACGTCATGAGAAGCACAAAACTTGTCATTGGGATGATTTACCCAGCCTGGGAGCGGCGTGTCGTCAGCTGATTAGCCGGTCCTCATTACAGACCTAAGCCGACGCTCTTCCCCCCGCAAAACATTGTTGGCCGAAAGGCAAAGAACACTGTACATGCAAACGTTTTTGGAACATACCGGCCCATTGCAAAAATTTGCAGTGTAAAACTATATCTCATCTTTCAGGGAACTGGTGGAGAGATAAGACTTAGTTCCATGTTGTGGTGGCTCAGTGATATTGTGAGGCTCCACCCAATGTAGCGGGATCTTCAACATTGGGGATCATTCCCCAAAGGGATGCGAAGTCCCACCTGTGATTTCATGTATATTTAAGTTGGTAATTTTTTTACTTTGGTACCTGTACGGCCGACGGAGGGAAGAGCTACGCTGGCTGCAGGGTTTCGGGCACTGTTGTGCGGGGGAAATGCTGTGAGGCATCAGCTGACATTGTGACGTCACTGAAAATGGTTTTGCATCGATCGGGATCGGGTTCTTTTGGGCCGACTGAAGGCCACAAGGCTGTTGCTAGTGATATGTCATTGGTATTCGGCTGGGTATGTGGCGTCACTGGTCGTGAGTTTTTAAGGCTTTTTTGGGTCCACTGAATGCCGTAAGGCATCCGCTGGCGATGTGTCGTCGCTGGTATTCGATTAAACATCAGGCGCGACCGGCCTCGTTCCATCGTTACTTTTCGTACCTGTCTGTTGCAAGCATCTGCGTGCCGCATAAAGGTTTGACCGCATCGCCTCAATGTGTGACGTCACTAGTCATCACTTCATACGAGTGCACCTAGGCCCCACGGCCACGTTGTGTTATGGTCCGCGAAGTATCACCGCATAGCGTGACGTCACTGGTATTAGAATACTGGGCGCAACAGGCCACGCTTCATTTTTACCTTTGTACCCGTCTGCTGCAAGCATTGGCGTGCTGGATGAAAGCTGCCGAACCACCTGAGTGTGTGACGTCACTGGCCATGTGCTTCACCGGTGCTTTTGGGCCAACTGAAGCTCACAAGGTGTCAGTTGACGACGTCACTGCTATACGACTGATTGTAAGACGTCAGTGGTCGTGGGTTTTCGCGGTCCGTTTAGGACCGACGAAATGCCGTAAGGTATCAGCTGACGATATGACGTCACTGGTATTGGGCCGAACATCAGGCAACGGCCATGCTCCATCTGTACCTTTCGTACATGTCTACTGCAAGTATTGGCGGCTTTTTTGCGGCCAACTGGAAACCATAAAGCATCAGCTACCGATGTGACGTCACTGGCATTCGATTGTGCGTGATGTCACTGGTCACAAAGTTTTACGGCCTCTTTTGGGCCGACGAAGGGTCATACGGCATTACCTGACGACATGGCGTCACTGGTATTCGAATAAACTTCAGGCGCGACAGGCCATGTTCCACCTTTGCTTTTCGTACCTGTCCATTGCAAGCATTGCCGTGCTGAAGGAAGGCTCTGCCGAATTACCTGAGTGTGCAACGTCACTGACCATTAATTTGTATGCTCTTTTGAACCCACTGTAGGCCACAAAACACCAGCTGACGATATGTCACTAGGTTTCGACTAAGCATCAAGCGCAACAGGCCATGCTCTATCTTTACTTTTCGTACCTGTGTGCTGCAAGCATTGGAGTGCTTCGCCAAGACGATGCTGAATCATCTCGGTGTGTGACGTCACTGGTCATGAGTTTACACTGGTTCACTTGGGCCGCCCAAGACCACAAAGCATTATATCCCGTGGAGTATCACGGGAAGATATCACATCACCGGTATTTGGCTTAACATCAAGCGCAACAGGTCATGTTACACTTTTACCTTTGGTACCTGTCTTTTGGAAGTATTGGCGTGCTGAACGAAGGCTCTGTCGAATCTCCTGAGTGTGCAACGTCACTGGTCAAGAGGTTTTTACGGGACCTTTTGTACCCCCCCATACGGTATAATGCATCAGTTAACGATATGACGTCACTGGCGTTCGACTTAACATCGGGCGCAACAGGTCATGCTCCATCTTTGCCCTTCTTACCTGTAAAAGTATTCGCGAGCTGAATGATGGCTCTGTCGAATCACCTGAGTGTACGACGTCTTGGGTTTTTACAGGTTATGTTTGGCTGAGTGAGAGCCATAAAGCATCAGCTAACGATATGTCGTCACTGGTAGTTCACGGAGTGTGTGACGTCACTGGCCATGGGTTTTTACGGGCCTTTTTGGACCGACTTTATGCCATTAGGCATCAGATAACAATATGACGTCAATGGTGTTCGACTTAACATCAGATGTTATAAGCCACGTTTCGTTTGTACATTTCGCACCTATCTACTGCAAGAATTCGCGCGACACATAGAGGCTCTGCCGAATTACCTGAGCGTGTGGTGTAACTAATTATGAGTTAACGCGGGCTTACTCGGGCTGAATTAAGGACACAAAACATCAGCTGACGATATGACATCACTGGTATTCCACTAAACCCCAGGCGCGACAGGCCATGTTCTATCTTTACCTTTCGTACCTGTGTATTGCCAGCATTGGCGTGCTGAAGTAGGCTCTGGAATCTCCTGGGTGTGTAACGTCACCGGTCATGAGTTTTTTTTCTGGCTCTTTGGAACACCCAATAGGGTATAAGACATCAGCTGACGATATGGCGTCACTGGCATTTGACTTAACCTCAGGCGCGACAGGCCATGTTCCATCTTCACCTTTCGTACTTGGTTACTGCAAGCATTCGCGTGCTATATGAAGGCTTTGCCGATTCACCTGAGTATGTGACGTCACTGATTATGAGTTAGTAGGTCACTTGGCCACCCTGGGCTACAAGGCATAATATCCCGGAAGCATCACCGGATAATATGACGTCACCGGCATGATACCAAATATGCGTCGCAACAGGCCACAATCTTTATCTTTCGTACCTGTCTACTGCAGCATTCGCGTGCTATATCAAGGCGATGCCGAATCATCTCAGTGTGTGATGTCACCGGTCATGAGTTTGTACGGATTCTCTTAGGCCGCCCAATGCCACAAAACATCATATCCCGTGAAGCATCACGGGATGATATGACGTCACTGGTATATAACTTCACATCAAGCGCAACAGGCCATGTTCCATCTTTACCTTTCGTACATGTCTATTACAAGCATTGGCGTGCTGAATGAAGGCTCGGTCGAGTCTCCTGAGTGTGTAACGTCACTGGTCAAGAGTTTTTACGGGCTCATTTCAAGCCCCTATACGGCATAATGCATCAGCTGACGATATGACGTCACTGGTGTTCGACTTAACATCAGGCGCAACAGGCCATGTTCTATCTTTACCTTTCGTACCTGTCTATTACAAGTATTGACGTGCTGAATGAAGGCTCTGCCGAGTCTCCTGAGTGTTGGTGAATACTCAGGTGAATCGGCAAAGCCTTCATATAGCACGTGAATGCTTGCAGTAGCCAGGTACGAAAAGTAAAGATGGAGCATGGCCTGTTGCGCATGAGGTTATGTCAAACACCAGTGACGTCATATCGTCAGCTGATGTCTTTAACCCTATGGGAGGTTCGAAACAGCCCGTAAAAACTCATGACCAGTGACGTTACACACCCAAGAGACTTCACATTGTCTTCCTTCAGCACGCCAATGCTTACCACATACAGGTACGAAAGGCAAAGACGAACATGGCCTGCCGCGCCTGATGTTTAGTTGAATACCAATGACGTCACATCGTCAGATGATGCTTGATGTCCTTCAATCAGCCCGAGTAACCCGTGTAAACTCATGACCAGTTGCATCACGCGCTCAGGTGATTGGCCAGAGCCTTTATGCGGCGCGCGAATACTTGCAATAGATAGGTGCGAAAGGTAAAGATGAAACATGACTTATTGCACCTGATGCTTAATTGAATACCAGTGACGTCATATCGCTATCTGATGCCTATTGGCCTTAGGTCGGCCCAAAAAGGCCCGTAAAAATTCATGACCAGTGACGTCACACATTCAGTGGATTACCAGTGACGACATACCGTTAGCTGGTGCTTTTTGGCTTTCTCTTAGCCAAAAATGGCTTGTAAAAACTCATGACCACACACTCAGGTGATTCGGCATAGGCATCATTCAGCTCACCAATTGTTTAACAGGCGCGAAAGGCAACGATGGAACATGACCTGTTGCGCCTAATGTTAAGTCGAACACCAGTGACGTCAAATCGTCAGCTGATGCATTATACCATATAGCGGGTTGAAAAAGCCCATAACAACTCTTAGCCAGTGACGTTACACACTCAGGAGATCCGACAGAGTCTTCATTCAGCACGCCAATGCTTGTAAAAGACAGGTACGAAAGGTAAAGATGTTACATGGAACGTTGCGCTTGATGTTGAGTGGAATACCAGTGACGTCATATAATCCCACCATGCTTCACGGGATATGATGTTTTGTCACATTTGGCGGCCCACGTGCAACTGTATAAACTCATGACCGGTGACGTCACACACTCAGATGGTTGAGCATCGCCTTGATATAGCACGCAAATGCTTGCAGTAGACAGGTACGAAGGGTAAAGATAGAACATGGCCTGTTACGCATGATGTCTAGTGGAAAAACAGTGACGTCATATGGTCAGCTGATGTGGTATGGCCTATAGTGGGTTCAAAACAGTCTATAAAAATTCATGGCCAGTGACGTTACACACTGAGGTAATTCGGCAGAGCCTTCCTTCAGCATGCCAATCCTTGCAATGGACAGGTACCAAAGGTAAAGGTGGAGAATGGCTTGTCGCGCCTGAAGTTTATTCGAACACCAGTGACGTCACATCGTCAGTTAATGCCATATGACCTTTCATGGGCCAAAAAGAGGCCGTCCAATCTCATGACCAGTGACGTCACATACAGTCGAATGCCAGTGACCTCACATCGTTAGCTTATGCTTTATGGCCTTCAGTTGGCCCCCAAAATCCATAAAAACTCATGACCAGTGACGCCACACATACATAGGTCATTCGGCAGAGCCTCCCTTCAACACGCCAATACTTGCAGCAGACAGGCACGAAAGGTATAGATGAAGCGTGGCCTGCTGCCTGATGTTCAGCCAAATATCCGTGACGTCATATCGTCAGCTGATGCCCTACGGGATTCGGCCGGTCCAAAGGAGCCCGTGAAAACCCACGACCATTAACGTCACACAGTCAGTCGTATAGCAAAGACGTCATTAGCTGATACCGTGTGGTCTTCAATGGGCCCAAAAACACCGGTGAAACTCATGACCGGTGACGTCACACACTCAGGCGATTTGGTAGCTTTCATTCAGCACGCCAATGCTTGCAGTAGACAGGTGCGAAGGTAAAAATGAAGCATAGCCTGCTGCGACCAATATTTAGTCGAATATCAGTGACGTCACGCTATCCGATGATACTTCACGAAACATGATACACCGTGGCCGTGGGGCCTAAGTGCACTCGTATCAAGTGATAATTAGTGACATTACACTTTCAGGTGATTCGGTCAAACGTTCATTGGGCACTAATATGCTTGCAACAGACAGCTACGAAAGGTAAAGATGGAATGAGGCCTGTTGCGCCTGATGTTTAATCGAATACCGTGACGGCATATCGTCAGGTGATGCCCTACGGCATTCATTTGACCCAAAAGAGCCCTAAAACCTCACGACAGTGACGTCACATACCCAGTCGAATACCAGTGACATCATATCGCCAGCAAATGCCTTATGGCCCTCAGTCGGCCCAAAAGAACCCCGATCGATGCAAAACCACTTTCAGTGACGTCACAATGTCAGCTGACGCCTCAGCATTTCCCCAGTACGACAGTACACGAACCCTGCAGTAAGCGTAGCTCTTCCCTCCGCCGGCCGTACAGGTACCAAAGTAAAAAAGGCTTTTAAGTTAATGGTATGGTTTATCTGATTTTTTTTTCTCATTTGTTGAAGCAGCCTGAAATAACATCTTATTTTGATGAGTGGAGCTAATGATGTAATGAATTATAGCTTTGGTCATTTGGCTGTCAGAGTTGGGTAATGGCCTTAGTAAATTTAGTTTGTCATTAAAAGTAGCATTTCTAAACTGCTACTTTTTATAACTGTCACAAACTCTTTGTTCTATTGTTTCTCATATGCCAGGAAGAATTCAACAAAGCAGTATTTGTTTTTTGTTGTTGCCCCATCAAATATTAAAATATTCCACCAAGGGTATTGGGTAAGGAGAAAGAAAATAAGGTAAAGTTATTATATGTTCTATTTCATCCACCTGTTTTTTACAGTTAAGTGTGATCTACAAGCCCTCAAATTTTGCCCTTATTTGTGTATCTATGAGCTATGTAGTACATAGCATAGGCTGTGCGTAGCCTATGTACAGGCATATATTAACTGGGGAGGTGATAACAGCTCTATATTGCCATTTCAGAAAGCAACCAACAACTTGCATCAGAGAATGCTTAAATGTTCACAGTGATGTGTTTAATGGAAATGCAAACAAATCAGAGATGATTATTAGGAGTCCAATGTTATCAGATGCCTACCACAATAAAAACAAAGCAGCTTTTATACCTGGCAATGACCATTAGCTATAAAAAGGCCACAATCTGAGGGCAGTCCTATGGCATCACAGATCCTAGGCCCTGGGTGGTAGGCTGCTAGTGTGAATGTAGTCAGTGGCTCTGTACTGCTGAGGCATTGAGAGCAGTGCAGTGGTCAGGATCTGTCTTCTGTGCCATTTGCTAGGTATAACCACAGGTTTCATTCCAGCCCAATCTGAGTGTATTTTCTAGATTGGAACAGAGCTGTTGTAACTTAAGTTTTTCTTGTTCACTCTGATATTGTCATTCATGTTATAATCATTTTGAAAAGAGGTGCAATGGAATGACAGCAGTAGTGGTCTGCAGTGGCATGTCCTTTACTTTGTTGGTGAGATCAGTAATTATGTTACATACTGCCCTGATCCACAGATTTTCTACAAGCCACAGAAGTGATAGTGCACTTGCGCCAGTAAATTTGTAAGGGCGTCAATCGTTGAACACCAACGCGGAACATTACAGCGGGATTGGAGTGCTTCTGCCCAGAACTGGGCATGGTAAAAGAACCCAGAGGGCACTTGGACCGGCATTGCGCCTATGATCGGGTCCCTGACTGTTGTCCTGTACGTGGTCTCTGGCTGCATTCAGCGCATCATGGGGCAGGCTCTGACCAAGATCAAGCCGCAGTGGTGGCCTTCGGACGGCCAGCCCAAGCCGGCTTCCGACGGGCTAGACGAGTGCGGCGGCAAGATCTTCACCCTGGCCAAATCCGTGCACCACATAGCGCCGTTGGAAAACGAGGAAATTGTGATCAAGGAGAGTGTGGTGACCAGGGCCGTTCCTGTCGCCGCCGCGGTGGGACACAGGGCGGCAGCCTACCCGTCCAACGGCGCCGCTCCTCGTGCGCGCGGTAAGAGACCCCGGGATGAGCCGTCATCATCAGACCAGCATGAGGATACTTCAGAACCGCTGGCGGCGCAGGCTGCCGGGCCCCAGCCGAAGCGGAGACCGGTGCACGGGTTTGAGACCCTGATCAAAAGCAAGGATGTCTACCCTTTCCTGGACGACGATGAGACAGTGGACTACCTGAGGACTTCGAAGGTCCTATTTGTGATGAAGGGACTGCCGGGCAGCGGGAAGTCGCATCTGGCCAAGCGGATTCTCCAGCGGTACCCCGATGCCGTCCTCTGCTCCGCCGACGACTTCTTCATGAAAGATGGGAGGTGGGTTTTGCGAGCTTCAGTAATTCTCTCGGTCCATTTCTTGCCGCATTTACACATGAGATGCGTTGGTGTGCCATAGCAATGCTGCTTGTGATTTTATGAAAGACATTTCTGTGCACAGTGTTATCTTACTTTTGGTTTTCGAGGTCGTCTTCAGTATTAAACGGTATCGCAGACAACCAATCATATTCATCGGGAAGTTACGAAGGTGACTATTATCACATTGCGACAATGGTAAGGATCCAATTGCCGTTCTTCGCCGCCGTCTAGAGTGCATGGTTGTCTGTTATCATGCACTTCATTGAAAGTCTCCGCCCACACCACGCAACCAGAACACTGTCGGCATCCGCTTATACACATGTACATTGTACGTGCTCGCAAGAGAACTATATGCCATGCACATATCACGTTCTTCCCTTGCCCTGCCATGACTTGGCGACGGCGACTGCATGGCGAACCTCCCCCCCCCCCGCCCCGGGCCTTCCGTTACGGGATCCTGTACTCACGCCCAGTCGGGAAGGACCCACAGAAGCCTGCCGCGGCGAGTTCCTCGTCTGGCAACACGCGACAATGTCCTTGGAATTGCGCCGGAGCAGCGCTTGTTTACAGAGCAGAAGTTGCGGTTGGAAACCCCGACAGCCCACCGCCGTAGACCGGAAAGCTGGGTGACTCACCCGGCCGGGGGCGCAACGTTGTGCAGTGTTTCGGTTCCCGGCCTCGCTCGCGGCTGATGGGCCGCTGCTGTCGGCCCCTTGTGGTCATCCCTGTGACTAGAAGGCTGACTGGACGCCAGCGAGAAAGCGGTCGCGTGCGCTCAGTACTGCAGTCCTGCCTGCGGATATACCTCAGGCATGCGACCAGCGACCCTCAGCCGCCCCAGCGCCTCGCCTCTTCTCTCCAGAGCCTCGCCAGTTGCCAGGCCGAGGGAAGTTCGGTGCGCATTCAGTATTCACGTGCATGGCCCGGCAGCGGCCGCTGCAGTCTGGACGCGGTGTTGTCTGACCTTGACGCGGCTGCTGTTGACGCAGCGCCCCCGGCGGTTGTATATCGTGATAAGCCGCCGTCATGCCCCCCCCCCTCCCCCCCCCCCTCCCCGTCGGCACCGGGCGGACTGCCGCCAGTGGTCGTGCAGCGCTCACGGGGGGCGTACGCGGTGACTGCACCACATGGACGTGGGTCGTTACGGGGGCGGTAACGGCCTCTGTGCGGAGGGGCGCACGACAGCCGGGTGTCCGATTCACACCAGGGTCAGGGTGGCTGCGCCTCCGACTTACCTTGGCACGGTAAGTTGGCTGCGCTCCTAGCTCCCTCGTGTCACAGTAGCCGTTGCGCCGTCTCGCCTGTGTTACGGGCGCTGTACACCCGATTCGCCCCCGTCCGGTACGAGTGCCTCTGTGCCTCTGACTCGCCCTGTCACGACCATTGTATCTCTGACTCGCCCTATCACGGCCATTGTATCTCTGACTCGCCCTGTCACGACCATTGTATCTCTGACTCGCCCTATCACGGCCATTGTATCTCTGACTCGCCCTATCACGGCCATTGTATCTCTGACTCGCCCCTCTCACAGCTATTGTGCCTCTAACTTGCCCATCTCAGATCATTGTGCTTCCGACTAGCCGGTTTCATGTCATTGTGCCTCCTACTCGCTTGTCTCAGGTCATTTTGCCTCTGACTCGCCGACTGACTCGCGACCGTCGTCTCTCGTCCGCGGTCAATCTGATGTGCCGTGCCGTCGGTGTCTCGGCGCTAAGCCCACGGCCCGCCGTACCCTGTCGTCGGTGCCTCGGCGCTGAGCCCACGGCCCGCCGTACCCTGTCGTCGGTGTCTCGGCGCTGAGCCCACGGCCCGCCGTACCCTGTCGTCGGTGTCTCGGCGCTGAGCCCACGGCCCGCCGCACCCTGTCGTCTGTGTCTCGGCGCTGAGCCCACGGCCCGCCGTACCCTGTCGCCCCCGCTCCCGAAGCCGAGCAAAACCGGACGCGGCTGCCCTCCAGCCGGCGCTGCCACAGAACCGGCGGCACAGTCATGTGTGGACTGCATTCTGCAGTGGTGCAACTGTGTAGACTGCATCCTGCAGTGATGCAGCTGCGCTATGCCATGTGCGGCCGTGCCTTGTGTGCTTGACACAGCCGAACTGGGCCGGCTCGGCGGCGCAGTCTGGCCGCTGAGTCCTATAGGGGGTGGCTTTGTTCGCGGCCGACGGTCGCCAGCTGCGCGGACACGGCGGCACGGTGTTTACTCTGGGGCCTCATGGCACCATAGGCTAGTGGAGAGCGCGGGTTTGGCCCGCACAAAACCGTGACGTCGCGGTCGGGTCGGAGAATCGCGAGCCCGCTCAGCAGCGGCGTCTCAGGGGCCTGCAGATCCAGGCACTCTGTGTTGAGGAAGGAGCCCGCGATCTTGGTGGAAGACGGCGGTGCACTCACGCCTCGGCGGCTGACCCCCCGTTGCGTGGTGACCCCGGCCTGAGCTGTGGCCACCAGTCGGATGTTATGTTACGTTGGCTTCTGGGCCGCCCATCCAGTGTCACTCTCGGAGCGCAGCATTGGCACCATTATCATGTCGGCGTTGTCATTGGGATCCTTGCGGTGCACCCGGCTGGCGATGTAAGGCGTGGCATGCCCCTCACCGGGACAGGAAGGACGGGTGCCGCGCACTAGTGTCATGTAACGTAGTGACCAGGCTCGTGCTACAAGCCGTGTGGACCAGGCCTGAAGCCCCCCCCCCCCCCCGCCCATAGGACGTTTGGCCGCCGGTCCTGTCCCCCTCGCCTCGGGCCAGATCCGGCGCTGCTGTCGAGCGTGACAGCCTTTCCGTCACATCTGACCGACTCGCCCACGCTTTTGACCACATCTTCCGTGCACGTGATCACCTGCGCCTCCTACCTAGGTCCTCGTTTCTCTGCCCACTTCTGCCGTGCCTGGCCTGCGTCTGACCCCCCCCCCCCCCTCCTCTCCCCGTCACAGGTACGAGTTCGAGCGGGACCAGCTGCCGGCGGCGCACGAAGCGTGCCAGCGGCGCGCCGAGCGGGCCTGCTGCGAGCAACGCGCCCACTTGGTGGTCGACAACACGAACGTGCGCGACTGGGAGTGGCGGCCGTACGCGCGCCATCGCGCTGCGTCACCAGTACGTGCTGCTGCTGGTGGAGCCCGACACGCCGTGGCGCCGCGACCCGGCCGGCTCGTCCAGATGAACAGCCACGCCGTGCCTGAAGAGGACATCCGGTAGGGGGCCGGCCGCGGCGGGAGGCGCCTCGCCGAGCGGGCATGGGGACGTCAGCCGTACAATGGGAGGCGAGGGTGCACTGGCCAATGTGAAGAAGTAGGGCGGCGCTTCTGTTGAGGCCTGTGAGAGGCCGCAGTTTACCAAGGAAGAAAAACAATCGGGCTTAATTTTTTTGACAGATTAATGACTGTGGGAACCCGGAGCGTCCCAGTGATCAGGGAAAAGTACACACGGAATGACGGAGGGGGAAGGGTGCTGTTAAGGAAAGTTGATCATCACCAATGTTTTTGGAAAACGCTTTGCCCAGGGATTGTACTGGCACGTGTCAGTGCTGAAATACCGTTTGTGAACGCGTGGTGTGCCGTGCGAAATCGCGGTGACTTGGCACGTGCACGGCACGTTGTGTTGGGTGCAGGCGGCATCGTGATCCAATCTGTTGCTTTTTCACAAAATGCTCCGTTGTGTCGGCGAACCTGTCTACTTCTGTACTCTAATACAGTTATCTTTTCTACTTTTTTCACTCAGGCGGAAGTTGAAGTCGCTGCAGATCTCCATACCTCTCTACTACGGCTGGATTTTGAACGCGGCAGACTGCCAAGCACTGCTGGACCGGGCCCGGCTGATCCTGGAAAAGGTGTTCCGAGCCAGCAAGGCGTTCGCCGATGACTTCCGTGCCATCACTGGCAGCTCACGTATCTCAGGTGCGAGACACTTCATATTGATAGCCGGCCCGGCGCGGCGTGTGGCTCATAACACGACGGAACGAACGGCACCGGCCCGCGTCTTCTGTCTGTTCGAGCGTGTGGTGCGTCATGGCAGACGCAGTCCAAAGGGCTCAGCGTGATGTCACGTGGTATGTTGTACCTGTAGCTCTCGTGTCTAAACACTCGCGCATGCGCGGTATCTAGCGTTGAGTAGTCACTGCTGTATTCCACGACCTCGTTAGCTGGGACCTGCATACGCCTTTTATCTACCTGAGTTTATGGATCACAGTCTGGAGTATGGAGCACGCTTTTCTGTGCACAAGTCGTATTTTATCTGCATGCTGAGCCCATCGCCCTGGTCATGGCTGTCCTCCGCGTCCGGCGCGTGCGCACCGGTTGTTAACCGCGGCGCCGCCCCCTCAGACCTGTCGGCACTGTACCCGGCGCCGCCCGAGCTGCTGCACTGCACAGCGCGCTTCTTGCGGGCCGCGGGCGGGCGGCCGGCGCGCGCGGCTACGCCGAACGGGTGGACGTGCGCCGCGCCGTCGGACACCGCTCGGTGGCGCGCGTCACCGGTCTGCTGTTGACGCCGCGCACGCTCGGCGCGCGGCTCACGCTGGACGAGGCGCAGCTGGCGCTCTGGCAGCAGGACGACTGGAGGCCGACCCCCGGCGCCGGCGCCGGCGGCCGGGCGGGGCGGCGCGCCGGCCGGCCGACTGGCGCCCGGGGGCCACGCAGCCGTCGCTGGCCGTGGCCGGGACCAAGCGGCGGCCGCGGACGGCGCCCGGCCGGCGCGCGCACATCACACTCGGCTGCCGGCCCGGCCAGTCGGCCGTCGTCACGGGGACGACCTGATGGCGGCGCTGGACGTGCTCGAGGCGCGGCCCGAGCTGCTGCGCCGGCCGCTGGCGAAAGTGGAGGCGCGCCACGCTCCACCGTGTGGACGAGCAGGTGTGGTACCTGGACCTGGAGCGGGACATCGTGGTGGATGTCGTGTTCGGCGCCAGGTACTGATGCCTCCCCCGGCGAGCGGGGCTCGGTCGGAGGCCCGGCTTCGACCGGGGATGACCGATGATTGTGATTCGGTCGTTGGTCGTTGATGAACTGACGCTTGCGACACAGTGGATAGGCTGTTCGTGACGGGGATGTGCCGTGGTGGGCGAACGATGCGCTCTTGCAATGCGGCCAATTTGCTCATCACGGTTTTCGCTCGCCTCCATGGACCAGGATTTGCACAGCACACCGTGCCTTGTCGGCCGTGTTATCATAACTGGCGTGTCCAAGGTATGGTTGGCCGCAGGATTTGCGTTGCTTGTTACATGCTAACATTAATGCGGCGTGTGAAATTAGGTTCTTGTGTTAGTTTTTCCTGCAAGACCGCGGGACTTGCTCGTTTTTCTATATTTTATTGTTTCCATGAAGCAAAGGAAGTTTTTGTCTTCCTCAGTTCAAATGGCGTTACTAACGGCAGCACGATGTCACTTGCCGTGATTGTATGCTGTCATCGTGACCATAAAACAGCGGAATGGTTCTTGGACTGCATGTGATTACTGTTGTTTTCGCTGTGCCTGTAGTGGCATTTGTGGAGTCACCGTAGCTTGCTCAAGAGCACAGTCTCATTCGTTGATTCGCCGAATACGATCTCATTCTTTGCATCGGGGGGACACACTTCGTTTCGAATTTCGCTATTTGTGTTCGTGCAGATTTAGTTCAATACACGTAATACCATATTTTGCCGATTTCCCACACAGACATAGACATCATAGCGATCGACAACGAGGCAATGACAACATCACAATCGATAAGTTTGTCTCTGACCTCACGTCCAACGTAGTATGACCGCCAAACAACTATCGAATCGGACCTTACATTAGGTTCCCACAGCGCTCGGTCACCATATTGCGAGTGTTCTGCGCCGCAGTAGCCGCAGGTAGCCATGCTACCAGCCGCGCTGCCAACGCTACCCATAGCAGGTGAGACTGTTCCGGCTGCGGCTTCGCTCCGGCCATGCCCGTGGCCTCATTGATTCACCCCGTTTTCCCACGGTTTGCGTCCACGCCGCTCGATAGCTAGGAGACCGGCCGGTACGTGTCACAGAGCGGCCGCGGCCGGCCGGTCGCCATGAGGTGGACGATGCTGCTGAGCTGGCCGTCTGCCTGCTGCTCGGCGCCGCACTTGGGACGCTCCTCAGCCCGCTGATGCCGTCTCCGGTCACCGGTTGAGCCGCGCGGGGGGTCGGCCGCGCACCGCCACCGGCGCTCGCTGGGTGGCGTCCTCCCGGCCGGTCTGTGTTGTCGCTGCGGTACGAGGGAGAGGCCGCCGCTGCTGCTCGCTGGCGGCGTCCCCCGGCCGGTCTGTGTTGCGTCGCGCGGTACGAGGGAGAGGCCGCCGCCGCTGCTCGCTGGGCGGCGTTCCCCCGGCCGGTCTGTGTTGTCGCCTGCGGTGGGAGGGAGAGGCCGCCGCCGCTGCTCCTGGGCGGCGTCCCCCGGCCGGTCTGTGTTGTCGCTGGGTGAGGAGGGAGAGGCGCCGCCGCTGCTCGCTGGGGCGGGTTCCCCCGGCCGGTCTGTGTTGTCGCTGCGGTGGGAGGGAGAGGCGGCTGCCGCTGCTCGCTGGGTGGGGTCCCCCGGCGGTCTGTGTTGTGTGGGTGGGAGGGAGAGGCGCCGCCGCTGCTCGCTGGGTGGGGTCCCCCGGCCGGTCTGTGTTGTCGCTGCGGTGGGAGGGAGAGGCGCTGCCGCTGCTCGCTGGTGGGGTCCCCCGGCCGGTCTGTGTTGCGCGGTGGGAGGGAGAGGGGCGCCGCTGCTCGCTGGTGGGGTCCCCGGCCGGTCTGTGTTGTCGCTGCGGTGGGAGGGGAGAGCGCCGCCGCTGCTCGCTGGGTGGGGGGTCCCCCCGGCCGGTCTGTGTTGTTGCTGGTGGGAGGAGAGGCGGCTGCCGCTGCTCGCTGGGTGGGGTCCCCCGCCGGTCTGTGTTGTCGCTGCGGTGGGAGAGACGCCGCCGCTGCTCGCTGGGTGGGGTCCCCCGGCCGGTCTGTGTTGTTGCTGCGGTGGGTGGGAGGAGAGAGGCCGCCGCCTGTCTCGCTGGTGGGTCCCCCGGCCGGTCTGTGTTGTTGTGCGGTGGGAGGGAGAGGCCGCCGCCGCTGCTCCTGGGCGGGGCCCCCGGCCGGTCTGTGTTGTCGCTGCGGTGGGAGGGAGAGGCGCCGCGCTGCTCGCTGGGTGGGGTCCCCGGCCGGTCTGTGTTGTCGCTGGCGGTGGGAGGGAGAGGCGGCTGCCGCTGCCCCTGGGCGGCGTCCCCGGCCGGTCTGTGTTGTAGGCGGTACGAGGGGAGGAGAGAGGCGGCCGCCGCTGCTCGCTGGGTGGGGTCCCCCGGCCGGTCTGTGTTGTCGCTGCGGTGGGAGGAGAGGCGGCTCGCCGCTGCTCGCTGGGTGGGGTTCCCCCGGCCGTCTGTGTTGTACGCGCGGTGGGGAGGAGAGGCCGCCGCCGCTGCTCGCTGGTGGGGGTCCCCGGCCGGTTTCTGTGTTGTCGCTGCGGTGGGAGGGAGGGAGAGCGGCTGCCGCTGCTCTGGGTGGCGGTCCCCCGGCCGGTCTTGTTGTTTGTAGCTGCGGTAGAGGGAGAGGCGGCGCCTCGCTGCTCGCTGGGTGGGGTCCCCCGGCCGGTTCCTGTGTTGTTCGCTGCGGTGGGAGGGAGAGGGGCCGCCGCTCTCCTGCGGTGGGGTCCCGGCCGGTCTGTCTGTGTTGTGACTGGGTGGAGGGAGAGCGGCTGCCGCTGTCCCTGGGGGCGGTCCCCCGGCCGGTCGTGTTGTAGCTGCGGTACCGAGGGGGAGAGAGGGGCCGCCGCTGCTCGCTGGGTGGGGTCCCCGGCCGGTCTGTGTTGTCGCTGCGGTGGAGGGAGAGCGGCCGCCGCGCTGCTCGCTGGGCGGCGTCCCCCGGCCGGTCTGTGTTGTGCTGCGGTGGGAGGGAGAGGCGGCCGCCGCTGCTCGCTGGGTGGGGTCCCCCGGCCGGTCTGTGTTGTCGCTGCGGTGGGAGGGAGAGGCGGCTGCCGCTGCTCCGCTGGGTGGGGTCCCCTGGCCGTCTGTGTTTCGCTGCGGTGGGAGGGAGAGGGGCGCCGCTGCTCGCTGGGTGGGGTCCCCCGGCCGGTCTGTGTTGTCCGCTGCGGTGGGAGGGAGAGGCGCTGCCGCTGCTCGCTGGGTGGGGTCCCCCGGCCGGTCTGTGTTGTCGCTGCGGTGGGAGGGAGAGGCGGCTGCCGCTGCTGGGTGGGGTCTCCTGGCCGGTCTGTGTTGTCGCTGGTGGGAGGGAGAGGCGGCTGCCGCTGCTCGCTGGGTGGGGTCCCCCGGCCGGTCTGTGTTGTTGCTGCGGTGGGAGGGAGAGGCGGCCGCCGCTGCTCGCTGGGTGGGTCCCCCGGCCGGTCGTGTTGTTGCTGCGGTGGAGGGAGAGGCGGCCGCCGCTGCTCGCTGGGTGGGTCCCCCCCGGTCTGTGTTGTTGCTGCGGTGGGAGGAGAGGCGGCCGCCGCTGCTCGCTGGGTGGGGTCCCCCGGCCGGTCTGTGTTGCTGCGGTGGGGGGGAGGCGGCCGCCGCTGCTCGCTGGGTGGGGTCCCCCGGCCTCTGTGTTGTTGCTGCGGTGGGAGGGAGAGGCGGCCGCCGCTGCTCGCTGGGTGGGGTCCCCCGGCCGGTCTGTGTTGTTGCTGCGGTGGGAGGAGAGGCGGCTGCCGCTGCTCGCTGGTGGGGTCCCCCGGCCGGTTGTGTTGTTGCTGCGGTGGGAGGGAGAGGCGCCGCCGCTGCTCGCTGGGTGGGGTCCCCCGGCCGGTCTGTGTTGTTGCTGCGGTGGGAGGGAGAGGCGGCGCGCCGCTGCTCGCTGGGTGGGGTCCCCCGGCCGGTCTGTGTTGTTGCTGCGGTGGGAGGGAGAGGGCCGCCGCTGCTCGCTGGGTGGGGTCCCCGGCCGGTCTGTGTTGTTGCTGCGGTGGAGGGGGAGCGGCCGCCGCTGCTCGCTGGGTGGGGTCCCCCGGCCGGTCTGTGTTGTTGCTGCGGTGGGAGGGAGAGGCGGCCGCCGCTGCTCGCTGGGTGGGGTCCCCCGGCCGGTCTGTGTTGTTGCTGCGGTGGGAGGGAGAGGCGCCGCCGCTGCTCGCTGGGTGGGGTCCCCCGGCCGGTCTGTGTTGTTGCTGCGGTGGGAGGGAGAGGCCGCCGCCGCTGCTCCCTGGGCGGCGTCCCCCGGCCGGTCTGTGTTGTTGCTGCGGTGGGAGGGAGAGGCCGCCGCCGCTGCTCCCTGGGCGGCGTCCCCCGGCCGGTCTGTGTTGTTGCTGCGGTGGGAGGGAGAGGCGGCCGCCGCTGCTCGCTGGGTGGGGTCCCCCGGCCGGTCTGTGTTGTTGCTGCGTGGGAGGGAGAGGCGCCGCCGCTGCTCCCTGGGTGGGGGTCCCCCGGCCGGTCTGTGTTGTTGCTGCGGGGGAGGGAGAGCCGCCGCCGCTGCTCGCTGGGCGGGGTCCCCCGGCCGGTCTGTGTTGTTGCTGCGGTGGGAGGGAGAGGCGGCCGCCGCTGCTCGCTGGGTGGGGTCCCCCGGCCGGTCTGTGTTGTTGCTGCGGTGGGAGGGAGAGGCGGCCGCCGCTGCTCGCTGGGTGGGTCCCCCGGCCGGTCTGTGTTGTCGCTGCGGTGGGAGGGAGAGGCGGCTGCCGCTGCTCGCTGGGTGGGGTCCCCCGGCCGGTCTGTGTTGTTGCTGCGGTGGGAGGGAGAGGCGGCCGCCGCTGCTCGCTGGGTGTGGGTCCCCGGCCGGTCTGTGTGTTGCTGCGGTGGCGGGAGAGGCGGCCGCCGCTGCTCGCTTGGGTGGGGTCCCCCGGCCGGTCTGTGTTGTTGCTGCGGTGGGAGGGGAGGATGGATGTCATGTGAGCGCAGTCGTAACCCGTCCTGACGGGGATTTTCTAAGGTGGTGCTGGCGGTGTTCAGCTATGATCATCCGGGACGGAAACTGGGGCGAACAAGCGTTGACTGCATCACATAGTCTGCCATGGCGTTGGTGGGTCATATGTGACATGCATACCTTTGTGAATTTATTTTTCGGTAATTCACATGAGCCCTGCGAGCGTGCGTTCGGGGAAGCGCATTAGCTTCGCCCTCGGTGCCGTGTCTTCTTCACGCTGGGGCCTGCCTGACAGACGTGCATTCGGATGTGCGGCGCACCCCGCTGTTCTCCGCGGGCGCCCTACACCAGCACGCCCTCTGCGGGGAGAGTGTGGAACTGCGCCGACTGCTCACCGACCAGCTGGCGCAGATCAAGACCGAGGTCATCGCAGCCAGGGGTGAGCTGTCACCGCCGTGTTCATGCTTACGACAGCCATTCCGGCTGTCGTAAGAATATGCACTTGGTAGTGAGCGTTTTGGTACGGTCCATGATTAATAGACCAACCTCTATAAACACGCACGGTGCGACGGCGAGCCACTATCTTGTTATTTCAAAACGCTAATAGTCGCTTATCAAGCGTGTGTTAGCTTTCTACACACTTCTCCATCACTGCCTTGTTGCGCTCTTGTACAGGTGGCAACCGCATGCATCGATATTCCGTACACCACACGGCGGGCGTGAAAGGAGTAGTTGCCGCACGATGCGTTTATTCCGCCAATTCCAGTTCCCGCCCAGCTTGGCCATCATGATCAACAGCACCTTCATCGATCCCCTGACTCGTGACATTCGCGGTGGCGACCGCCTAACCGTGGCCTGCCGCGACGGCTACCCCTCGCCTGTGGGCCTGTCGTGATGGCGACCCCCTAACCGTGGCCTGCCGCGACGGCTACCCTCACCTGTGGGCCTGTCGCCGCGGCGGCCTCTTCCACAGAGAGCAATCGGCCCACCGACTACCAGGTGGTGGTGCAGCTGACGCGGCTGATGCACCGACTGGACGCGAGGGCGGCGCTGGCGCAGCTCAACCCAGACGAGCTGGGCAAGACGTTCCGCGGCAGGGATGACAGCGAGCTGAAGCTCGATGGGGACCCCGACCAGAACGGGTACAATCCGCGCTCCGAGAGCCAGCAGGAGGTGTGTCCCGAGCTGTACCACGGCGCTGTAGACGACGCACCTCTGCACAGGAACGGTTTCGTCACTGAGAACTGCAAGGTGAGAGTGGTTAGCGGCTTGCTTGGTTTTGCTTGCTCCGGCTGGCGCCGGAGGGGGGGGGGGGGGCGTGGGTGTTCGGAGTGGGAGGATGGGTGAAGTCAGCTCTGGTAGTGGACTGGAGGCATACTCTAACAGCGGACGCCACATGGCCGCCGTTGGATGAGAACTGCATGATGTTTACCCCTAAGGTATGCCTGTGGCGTCAGCTAACAACAAGCAAGTCATTGTCGGGTCTGGTGAAACGTACTTTTTGCCTTAAAATGGATCATGGGTGGAGGATGATCGGGAATGCCTGATTGTGATGGAATAAAGGTCCACGTTACGTTGAAGGTGAAAGAAAAGGGGGGCATGAAGCTACAGCCTAGTACGCAATACAAGCTGGTTAGCTAGCTAGAGATCCTCAGCGATTCGGATTCGTTTCTTAACAGAAACATGACTGGAGATGTGATGAGCTCCGCATGTGTTTTGCGCTGACCTGAACACTATTGTTTGGGTCGCGCCTTCGCCGCCCCACGACCAAACCACACCCATTGTTGTTGCAGGACGCCCAGCCTCTCGAGAGCACCGTCACGATCCTCCTGCCCGTCACATGGCGCTCGCTGCCGACGGACGTGGAGCGCGTGCTCAGGCAGCTGCACCAACAGCACCCGGAGCTACCTGTGGTCCTGACCTCGTCCGACCGCGCTCTCAGCCGGCTGACAGCGCTCCACTCGGCGCTGACGGTGCTGCACGTGCCGGGCGAGGGCCGCCGTGTCAGCGTCGGTGCGCTCGTGAACCGCGCCGCGCGCGCCGCCACCAGCCCGTACGTGTTCGTGGCGCGCGAGCTGACGCACGTCACGGAAGACCTGGACCTGGCGCGCCACGTGCGCGTACTCGGTCAGCTCCCGATGGTGGACGTGGTGGGCGGCGCGGCGCGCAACCGCTCTGGCCACTGGCGTCACGGCTGCTTCCAGGCGGAGGTGGCGCGCCACGCGCTCGCCTACCGCGCCGGCTACCAACACTCGGCCGGTCGAGTGCATGCTCTGCGACCACGTGGGGGGCGCGTTCGCGGCACGCGCCGAGACACTGCGCCGCCTGACGCTGGACACCGAGCTGCCGGCCGAGGTGGTGTTCCACGACTGGTTCCTACGGCTACGGCGCGGCGCGCGGCTCGCCGCCGTCTGCCCCGACCTTATGCACTACTCGACCGGCAGCGAGCGCTCGGACGAGGGGAGCGCCGCCGCCTGGCGCCAGCTGGCGGCCAAGTGGCAGCTTGTGTCTCTCGCGCTGCCCGCTGGGCGGCGCTACGACTTCCGCTGCCGCGACGTCGGGATCCAGTGTAACCCGGTAAAGACGGCGCGCCACTATAGCCAGCCGCCGTGCTGCCTGGCGCAGCTGGAGCACGGCCTGCGCCTGTTGGAGAAGATGCTGACCGACGGACGCGTGCAGCACGAGCTGGAGTCTGGCGCGCTGCTCGCCGCCGTCAAGCTCGCCGCCCCACTGCCCTGGGGTGTGAACGCGCACATCGCTGTCAATGTCAACGACTTCTGGTACGTCAGCGACCGGCTGGGCGAACTGCGCCGACACGGCCTCGTGGTGGAGGAGGTGCCGGTGGCCGGGCGCGCCGGCGGCGGCCAACGCCAGCAGCGCTGCTGGCTTGCTGGCCACCATGTTCCGCGTGCACACACCGGCGATGCTGGTGACCCTGAGGCCGGAGCGACGCTTCAGCACCAGTCTGCTGCCGCAAGAGCTGCGGGACACGACCCACCCTCGTTCGGCTCGGCGGCGTCTGGATGCGCGCGCACGTCAACCCCGGCCGCTACGCGCGCAACCGCTACGGCTACGACTGCCTGAAGCATGCTGTGCACTGGAGCTACACGATGATGAGATGGCTAACGAGTACCGGCGGTACGCGGCTGGCGCGTGGCCCGCCTGCCCAAACCGACACCACGCCTGCCTTGACCAGCTGCCGGTAGATGGCAGCATTGGTATCGTGTGAACCACCACCAGCAGCTCCGCGCTGTTCGGCGTGAGTGACTACTGTGACTACTCGTCGCCGGTGTGCCACAAGATGGCACCACCGACACCGCGTGAGCCGCCGCTGACCCTGCCACCAGATGGTGGGATTGGTGAGGCGAGATGGCTCCGCACGCCTCCAAACCCAGGGAGTCTGCTATCCGGAGGAGCCCCGCTGGCCTTCTGTGACATGTGAAACTACCCTGGTCTCGTGAAGATCTGGATTATTATCAAAGGCCATAAACTCAGGCCCTGCTTTCAAATACTTCAAGATCAAGGGAGCTTTGCTGTGCGAAGAAGCCGCGCTTGATTTCGGTGACATGCGAAGTTAATTTGATTGTGTTGCTACCAAACGCTGCGTGATGCCTCCGTATGCTAGCTGAACAACGCTCTGGCTAGCTCGTGTCCTTTGCCCCAGCCCGAGTCACTGCTCACGTAAATGCAATCACCTGTGCTTGAGAGCGCCAGCCGTGTCCCCGTCCCCACATACCACGCTCGTCCACCGCGTCCCCACTCGGCACGTTCTGCCGTGCCTGCACCGGCCGTCAGCCAGCCAGCAGCAGGTGTGGTGGACTCCGGGATCGCCGGGCCACGCGCACCCCCGCCGCCCATCGCCTGGAGGCCAGGGACGCTGCCGGGTCAGCACCGGAGTCGTTGTTCAGCTGGGCCGGATGGCGAGACACACCATACCTCGTCTCCTTGTCCATCGTGGCTTTGATATCCATTCTGAAGCACCAGCTGTGGGGACAATGCTACGCCGTGGCACGGTCATGTCGGCTGGAAACTGTAAAAACAATTTGTGTTCAGCCTATCAAACCCATCATGAATAAAAGCATAAGCAGCTGGTCTATCTGGCATCGACATAACACGGACATCACAAACGTTCCATGCGGTATCGCAGGCACAGGGCACAGAGTCATGTGCCCCCCCCCCCCCCCCCCCCCCTCCTCTCCTCTCCTATGGTTCTGAACGGCTCGACGGGTTCCTCCGGACCGACAATCAATGACCAGATTAGAAGGCTTAAGGGCCCGAAAGGCCGACTGTACGTCACATAAAGGACTCCAGCCCGTAGAGGGTCGGGGCCTCCGATGTCAATGAAAAGGCCTTTTGCACCGATTGGGAACCTCTGGGACAGTGCGGATTTTCCTCAGACCAAAGCCCGCCAACACCGAGCCATCAGCTTCGTGTTCGTCGAGCCCGGTGGGCCCACTTCCAAGCAGGGATGAGGCCAGTGTCGTGATTTGAGTTGGTCAGAGGGCCTGAAACATTAAGGGGCCCCTGTGTCGGTCAGTGGTCCACAGTACCCAACAGGGGATGCTGTGTCGGCAAGGCGCCTCGAGTCGGCCCAGAAAACATTCCCTGAACAGGGACAGGGATGAATGCAAACACCAGAGGGCTTCTTGCGGGCGTCGGGCCCTCTGGCAATGAAAGGAAACATAAAACTTTTGACGAGAATCCAAAACGAGAATATGAAAGGGTCCTGTGTCAGTCAGCGGCCCCAGAGCCGAACGGAGGGCCCTTTAGCCTATCACAGACAAGGGTCCGCTGAGCTAATGGGGAGTATCGATGCTCCTTATCAAGATCCCTGTGGCAATATGGGATATTTTTGCGTCAGTGAGGGTCTCTGGTCGATCGACCCCGGTCGATCAGGGTCATCTGCCATGGTCAGAGGGTCTCCCGCGTCAGGAGGGTGGCCATTATATGATGTGCCCCTCTTTAGGCATCCGGATTGACGTGAGACAGCCGGTAGTCGGCATGACAGCCGGCAGGCATCCCGCGCTGGAACGGAATAACCCTACCCCCTTTCAAGGTGATCTGCCCCCCCCCCTAATGTTCTACCCACGTTCCCCTCGCCTGGAATCGGTAAGGATCTCGAAAGTGTTTAATGAAGTGAATCGAGACCAGATCAGGAGTAAAAAAAACAACAACTAGTGTTTGCCTGAGAACGTCCATCCTTTTGCAGAATCGACTAGTGAAACAAATGATAAAAACAGCTTTAAGTCTGCGTGCTCGAGCCACAGGAGTGATGCAGCAAGGAAAATAGAGGTTCTGCCTGCGCTGTACCAGATTCCAGCAGCAGTTCACGGTGCTGTAAATGCTTATCAGTTCCTCCTATCAATCTCAAAATCGAACAGGTGAAATACACACCCGAACCGCCACCTGAACGTGCGAATGAATGTCTTAAAGAGATAAAAGATGCCTCTTTTAGATGCGCCATCATTTTTGTCCGCCCGTTTGGCCGCCATATGATACTAGCTACAAGGTCAAGCGCGGGGACTGCAACGCCTGAGATCTGGATTTCTGTCTCTCTGACTTGCGAGCGCGCATGTTCAAACCTATCCTGCATAATATTTTCACTGATTGATTCCGAATTAAGATACAAAATTATCGGAGGAAAATGTCTTGGCGTATTAATCGAAATGCTTGACGACATTTTGATGCATACAATCTGCGTTCATGAGCCCTCAATAGCTGTAATGAACACAAAGTCTGGCAAAGGCCGCGAGTGCCATCGGTTTAGACAGAGTCTTCCGGACTATGGCTAAATAGAAGAGTACCAGCGATCAACTAGGCCATATCCGCTTTCGTTGCGGGGGGGGGGGGCTTTTGTCATCAAGGGCCAGTTTTCAACCTTGTGCCCCCTTTCCCCCCACCTTGCCAAGACTGGTGCGCCCCTGGCTCTGTGAATTTGATGTTTAGAATGCATTTGAATGCTTACATAGTGCTAGCAGTACCATGGTTTCTTTCAGTTCGGGAAATGTAAGGCAATTTAACGTTCACGATGTATGGTGTTTATGGTGTGTTTCACTTGTCTTGTGATTCGTCAGCAGCCCGACGGCGGATTGCTGTCCGAAATATAGTTCCTTTGACATGTTTGTGCTTCCTGTATTCATGTGAGCCGTAAGACAGCGTATTGTGTGTTCGATATACGCTTACAGCATGAGTGACCTAAGGAGACCAGCCCGACAAACAGCACGCGCCTGTGCTCAGAAAACAATCGCCACGTATCCTGCAGAAGCGCCAGGCGTGGGGAGCTTCTAGTGCCGGAAGTTTCAGTGCCCTTATTGCTTTTTCGCGTTTTGTTCACTCGTCACCTCGCTTTTAATGTTTACGATCGTGTAGTTTAAATGCCTCCTGAGCGCGAGTGGATCCCGAGAGCGGGGCCACGGGACCATGCCCCCCCCCCCCCCCCCCTCCACCCTTGGGCCTCGAAGGGGTCATTGACTCTGAGGGGGCCTGTAGCTAGCCGAACAGATGCAATTTTGTTTTAACACAAAACACAACAAAACTGGACATCTGTAGATTTGCAGGCGATCAATAAAAGTTGCAAGCGAAAGTGAAGGGCTCACGAAAAGTCAAAATATTATTCAGTGATTGAATAGGTTGTGCGTTGAGAATTCTAAGCCTCATCACAGTGTCCCAGGGCCCTATGCTGTTTCCGAGGGACCTATATGCCCATCTGCGAGATCATTCCGATCGTTAAGGAGCCTTCCACGTTGCCCTTTATTTCTTTGCATTTGTTCGGAGGGCCCTGTGCTGTTGCTGGGCCCTTCCTGCTAGCGTGTCGGGCGCTCCTGTCAATCACGGATTCTTTCCATTCGCCAGAAAGGCTCTGTGGGCCATAGCCGGGCCCCATATCTTCACCTGCTGGGGTTTTCTCGGTTGCTCAGGTGCCCTTCACGTACGTTTCTATTAACCTACTGACACACTCGCGATGTACTCATGGGCCCTCTACATTGGTTTAGGGCGCAACAAATTACCTGTCACCTTGCTCAGGACCCTTCGCTCTTGTTGGGGGCCCATCTGATGACCTGCTTGGGCACACTCGGTCGCTTGGGGACCCCATACTGAGTCTTGGGTACTTGTTATCTGAATGGGGGGGGGGGCTACGCTCCTTGGGGGGGGGGGGCCATCTGATAGCCTGCCCAAGGAAAATTTGATCGTTCGGAGACCCACTAAATTGGGTGTTGGACACGTCCTATTTGAATGGGGGCCTCCTGTACTTGTCGGAGGTCGCCTCTGTTCATCTTCTTGCCCACACTGGACTGTTCGGGGGGCCCTGTACATTGGGTCTTGGTGTTGAATTAATGGCCCTGCGCTCCTATCGGGGTCATCTGATAACCTGCTCCGTACACTCCATCTTTCGGGGGCCCTCCGCACTAGGGCTTGGGTATTTCTCATTTGAATGAAGGACCTTTTGCTCTTGTTGGGGCCCCTTCTGATAAGATGATCGGGCTCATTTGATTGTTTGGGGACTTCTTCATCTGAATTTGGGTACTTTCTTTTTGAATGGAGGGCCCTCTGCTCTTTTTTTGGGGGGGGGCCTATCTGTTAACCTGCTCTAGCGCATTCGATTTTTCTGGGCCCTCTCCATCGTGTCGTAGGTATTTCATATTCAAACAGAAAGCCCTACGCTCTTGTCGGTTCCCCATTTGTTAACCTGCTCGGGCACACTCGATTACTCGGGGCCCTTCACGTTATGTCTCGGATACTTCCAATCTGAATGGAGGACCCTACACTTCTGTCAGGGCCATCTGATAATCTGCTCAGGTACACTCCTATCTTTCGGGGGCCCTCTGTACTGGTTTTGGGATGCTTCCTATTTGAATGGGGCCCTACGCTCTTGTCGTGTCTCTTCTGATAAGCAGCTCGGGCACATTTCATCCTTCGGGGGCCATTTACATAGGGCCTTGGGTGCTGCCAATTTGAATAGAGGGCCGTACGCTTTTGTTGCGAGCCCTATCTGTTAACCTGCTTGGACACACTCGATCATTCGAGGGCCACCTACATTGGGTCTTGGGTACTTCCCATTTGAATGGAGTGCCCTACGCTCTTGACGGGGGTCCTATATGTTCACTTGTTCGGGCACACTCGATCGTTCGGGGCCGTACACATTGTATCGTGGGTATTGCTTAGTTGAATGGATGGCCCTTTGTTCTTGGCGGGCCCTGTCTATTAAGCTGCTTGGACTGGTGATAGATGCAGAGGGGGTGGGGGGGGGGGGGGGAAGGGAGGAGGCAGGAGACCGTGGCGCCATGGATCATGACGAGGACTCCAAAGGCTCTGAAGGGGCCCATGAGCGGCTGAATGCACGCAGTTTTCTAACAACAAACACACAGAAAAATGGACGCCTTTGGGTCTATAGATGGCCAAGAACAATTGCTAGCAAAAGTAAAGACTTTGTAAGAGGACGAAGTTAATTTTTCACTGATTAAAAAGGTGTTGCCTGGGGGGCTTTCGGGCTCACTAAG